>NW_026067951.1:7894634-7912272 GCF_014885135.2 Alexandromys fortis
TTTTTTTTTTGGTTTTTCGAGACAGTGTTTCTCTGTGGCTTTGGAGCCTGTCCTGGCACTAGCTCTGTAGACCAGGCTGGTCTCGAACTCACAGAGATCCGCCTGCTTCTGCCTCCCGAGTGCTGGGATTAAAGGTGTGCGCCGCCATCGCCCGGCTCATCAGGTTGAGAGAATTTACCAGACCTTGTACTAAGCTGCAAGAAAACCTCCCTAGTTTACTTTCTTCTTCCACTTCAGCTCTCCATTAACCTTGTTCTACTTTGTAACCTTTCAGTCCTACCACCCTCACCATGTTGAAAAAGCTAAAAGTAACCCAGACCAAGGAAGTGGAAATGTTGCCTGAGCAATCATCAGACCAGAAAAATGAACCCAGATAAAGCCATCTGCAAATATCCAGAGGAGACAGTAGTTCACCATGGACATAATATGCTCTAGTGTGTCTAGTGAGACTCTGAGAGACTTTAGTAGGCTGTGTGGGAGGTCCTTCTGTCCATGTGTTGCTTTTATTGGTTAATGAATAAAGAAACTGGATTGACCTATAGCAAGGTAGAACTTAGATAGATGGGGAAAACTCAATTTAATATTGGGAGAAAGGAGGCAGAGTCAGAAGGAGAAGCCATGCAGCCATGCTGGAGACAGATGCCAGAATTTTAACTGGTAAGCAACAGCCACATGGTAATATACAGATTAATAGAAATGGATTAAATTAATATGTGATAGTTAGCCAATAAGAAGCTAGAGCTAATGGGCCAAGCACTGATTTAATTAAAACAGTTTCTGTGTGATTATTTCAGGTCTAAGCGGCCGGGAACTAACTAGAGGCCTCCTGACAACTAGGAGAGTTGGTCATGGTGGTAAATTTCTTCCTCTGTGAAGTGAACACAGAGGCATTAAAGAATCTGATGTGCAAGGCAGAAGTTCTCTGAACGTGGAAAATGTAAAGCCATCTTCCTTCGATTCATCCTGAACTCTGAGTCTTGAGGACCAAGAGAAGCCCATGAGCACTGAGAGACAAAAGGTAGTTCAGGAGCTCAAAGCAAATGTATTTACTTCCTGCATTTCCTTCCAGGTCAGACGTGAAGAATCTCTAGAATGAAGGGTTCCCAGAACCTTTTAGATTTGGCATCACTGTAGAAGGAATACAGCCTCTACCTTTACCTGAACTTGGCCACCTTTTGACAGAAATAAGCTTCAACTCTAGTCTCTTAATTAGTAAATATGTGTTTGTTCCTATCTGTGTCTGAATATCCTGGTTAAGTTCTGATAGGAGAACATCTTGGCAAGTTACCACTTTGTTGAGAAACTACCATTGAACATATTTTTCTCCTATGACATACTAGAACTAAGAGGCCAGGCGGACAAAATGATTTCACCCTAGTTGAGCACCAGAGAACACATCAGACAGCACACTGGGGGATTCAAATATCCACATTTCACAGTAAATTAACACCAGACCCATACATTCCTTCAAAGGCTAATTCATTAGGTCTGAGATAGCTACATGAGTTTTCACACCAGTAAATGAATATTATGCCTCAACACCTATCAGTTGGGCCATTTTCAAAACAAATGTGGTATATAGCTAGACCCTGAAACTACCTTTACAACTAAGTTACCATTAGAGCCTTATTCTTTCTGATCAAACTGGTGGTGCCAAGGTCCAAAGAACGAGGAATCTTTATGTGGGTCAATTAGAGAGATTAGGCCCTAACGATGCTTAAATTTTACTTAACTTCTCTTTAGTGAATACATTAATCTTGTCCTCCACCTGCAATGATAGTGCTTTCTGCATTAGAGAATACAGAGAAGAACTGCCAATGAATGGCGAAGTAGTGATTCATAGAAAATAAACACCTTCAGATGGAAAAGAACCTTCATGGAACCTAAAATTAAAAGCCAGTCTTCAGGGACACACACACACACACACACACACACAAGTTCCCAGGATTAAACACGGAGAAAACAAAACATTTCTGGTGTCCAGCTCTGGACTCGTTAAGACAATTTGGGGAGAGGGAGATTTGCCTTCAAGCAGAGATTTTATAAAAATAAATAAATAAATAAATAAATAATAAAAAAAGTCAGATTTCTGTAAGGCTCCTTAACGTGAAACTTGCCACTCAGAAGAGCCGATGTATTTAACTTTATTCCTTATCTATTCCAGAGGATTAAAATGAAGCAAACACCTCAAACAATGCAGAGCTGGATTCTGATGGTCGCTGTGCCCTCCGCTCCTTTTTGCAATTGCAGCTGCTAGAGGTTTCAGCGGCCAGCCCAGCGAGCGCTGTGGAGCCCTGCGGAGCACAAACCCCAGTCTGCTGTCCCCCTTTAGTAATTAATCTTTGCTTGCAGCAAGAGCCATCTTCTGCGGAGCTCAGCATTTGCCTGCAACTCTCCGACTTTTCCCTTTCTCATCCCCACTGCCTTTGTTTTTGGAAAGGAAGAGAAGCGTCCTCGTGGCATATGAATGAACCTTGCTTGGGAGGGCACCTAAGCTTTGAATAAGCAACGGTGCATGTGAAATGCATGTAGCCTGCATCAATCCAAGCATCATTTCTCTCCCCTAAATAACTCAGAAAAGATATGCCAACCTGTATTCCTTTCTGAAGATAATCCCAATATTTTTACCCATTAATAATGAGATAACTCTTGAGCGAATGCAATACTTTTTAAAAGCTACCATAAGCATCATGTGAATATAGGCAATCTATTCATGCACAGGGGGAGAAAAAGAGAAAAAAAGCAGTATTTTTAACTCTTTTACTCTTCACTGATGTAGTTTCCATGGAAACCATAACATTAAGCCAAGCAGCTACTTCGACATTACATAATACTGTCTAATGGTTAGTTACTCCTGAATAAGCGTGTTTATTCAGCAGCTTTTCGTCCATGTAATCAACCATATCTACCCTGATTAGATTAAACAGGGACCAGAGTCATGAAATCATTTATTGCAATGTGGTTTGTGCCTGTTCTTCATCTAGAAAATGGCAGACTGTGTTTGCCGAAGAAGAGGTGTCTGTGGAGGGTGCCTGTGAACTTGAGGGAAGAGAGTCTGGAGCTGCGGAGACACACTATTGTAGATCTGATATAGTCAGATGAAGGGGCTATGACGCTGATTCACGACACAACTGCAAGCCTTTGGTCCTCTGCCTCCTTTTAGCAAGAATTGGAGAGGGTTAGCTCAGATTCTCAGAGAACCTGTACATCTTAATAAAGCACCCGGGACAAAAGATACTTGCTACAGAAATTCTTGTTCCACTCAGGACCAAGAGTTCTCCCCACATGAGCACTGGGGTTTGTTGCTTGATTACTGTTGATTGAAAAAATTGTTTGGAGGGCATAACAGGCCACCAATTCCCTGTGACTCTGAGCTTTTTATTTGTGTTCTTTGTAATTACTTCATGAGACTATCCTCTGAGATCTTCTATGACTCCTTTCTCATATACAACTTTCAAAAAAAATTCGTTGTCCCCAACTTTACGGAGGTATGACAATTAAAAATTGTATATGTTTAGTCAGAATGACAAATTGATGATTTGGTGTATTTGATACTGTGGAGTAGCCTGCTAAGTTGACCTGTTAGTATACCCATCCAAAAATTTCAATGATTGCTTTTATCTTAGGACAACCCGGATGTTTTATTCATTGTTTTCATTTGTTGAAGTACATACAAATTTTATCTATTTTTCAATGAAGTGAAATAATGCTCACCATAACTAGTTCTTGGAGGCAATGCTCTTTGCAGGATATAGATATTTGATTTTTTTTTGTGACTGACAGGTGTGAGTTAGAGGAAATGAATTTTCCTTCTTTTTCCCCTTTCCTTTATCTTTTGTCAATAATTAGTAACTTAAATAGACATTGGAAGAGTCTGCTGGGAATGAATGGAATCCAAAGATTAGCTTTTTAAAGTCACTTAAGTATTTCTATAGCTATATAACCAATGTAATGCATTTTCTGCTTACTCTTCTTTATATTCGTATTGAAAATGCAGTGATAACATATATAGTTACTTTAGAAAGAAGATAGATAAACTAAAATTCCATTAAAATCTCTCGAAATCCTCCTCCTACAAACAATGAATTTTCCCTTTTTTGGAGGGGTAGGGTGCAAAAGGCTAGGACATGCTGCTAGTTACTATAGGAAAAACCTTTGTTCCAGGCCTGCAGCTCCTTTCTTATAGCTGTTGATTCTCTCTCACCTCGTGAGCACAACACTTTCTATGTCAGAGTCCCAACTCTTTTTCTGTAGTCTTTGCATAGAGAAAAGCAGAAAAATTACTTTTCCTAGTTTTCTAGAGGTTTCCTTTTCCCCGCCCTCTTTTTGCTTCCACTAGTGTAGGCTCGTTTAGCACACATTCCCCTTTTCTGGTATATTCTTCTCCTCCTCCTTCCTTCCTTCCCTTCTAGGCATCATGCCTTCCAGCCCCACTCCTCCTTTCGAAGATCCAGATCTACTGAGATACCAGACTATAAAGCAGTTCCCACTGAATGCACCATCCTCACCTCCACCCAACGTAAGGGAACTCCTCATCTTCCTTTCACAGGGAAATGTAGTCTGTAGGATTCAGACACACTACCCATGAAAGACACATCATCAATTGTTGACAAGCTCCCTTCATTTATTGAACAGATGTTTATAGGCCTCCTATCCTGTCAAGCCAAGTGTAGTCCACAGAGGTGAACAAGACCAATAAGAGGCAATGGCTAAAATTTCTCTTCCTCTGTCTTGAATATCCTTGTAGCCTCAGAACATACCAAAATCTCTGATTCACAGTTCACACTTCCTTTATCAATTTTTTTCAAACTTTCAGTTTTATTACATGTGATTACTAAAATTTTTGGAAAATAAAAACACATAAATTAGCAGAAAGATAATACAAGGCAATTCATCTACACTTGTACTAAGCAGAAATTAACACTGTCCTGTTTTAGATATGTGTAGATTAGACAGTAATACAAATCATCTCAAAATAGGACCATGGGCAGGGGAGATGGCTCAGTCAGTGAAATAATTGCTATAGGGCCTGAGGTCCTGAGTTCTGATCCCCACATGGTAAAAACTTAGGTTTGGTGCCAGCACTGAGGAGACAACGACATGTTGATATAAGTGATCTTGAACCTGCTGGCAAACCAGCCTAGCCAAATTAGTGAATTCTAGGTTCAATGTAGGCAAATCAATGAATTCTAGATTCGGTGAGAGACTCTGTCTCAGAATATAAGGTGGAAAGTATCTGAAGAAAAAAAACAAGTATTGACTTCTGACTTCTAATATGAATACACACACACACAAACACACACACACCAGGTTCATATGAGCTTTGTTTTCAGATGATCCACAAGAATCATCACCAGAATTCTGAATGACCTCATGCCATACCTAGCATAATAGCTTGTGAATGAGGAGACACACATATGTACCACTGACTAGAACCATCTTGGCCTTGGATTTACTTTTGTCTTTTTCTTGGAATTGCACCAATAGTGAAGTTTAGCTGATGTCTTTTACCAGGAAGCAAGAGCATAAAAGGAAGCAGGGAGTTGATTCCCCAAAGACCAAAGAACTCAAAGCACCCAGGGTGCTCTCAGTACTGTAGAACCTCCTGATTCACTCTGAGGGGCACAGCATATCCCCCAAAGGTGACAAGGCCCCCTTGCTGTGTACACCAATGTTTAACTAGCCAATACAGGCAGCAGAGGTTCTTGGGTTGGGAGTGGGGAGCTCACACGTTCAAACAATGGAAACTACTCTCAACTTTTAGTATGTCTCTTTCATAGCCATTAGCCTCTGTCTATGGTGATGATGAAGCATTGCCCTTGCTACTACTGATGGCCTATCCTGGGCGTGATTAATTAATTTCTCATTTGAACACAAAAGATCCTAAACAACCTATCATCTGATTAAGTCTACTGGGATATTAAAAAGGCATGATAGTAGGCAGGCAAACACAACACAGTGCCGTATATTAAAAGAGAAGCTTGCTGCAGTCCTTTCTCTGGATACTGGGAAAGCATTTGAAGATGGAATTCAGATCTATTCCTGATGAAAATGGTCAGAGCTCTAGTCACTGTCCTCCCTGACCACACAAGACCCTGACAAAAGCAGCATAAGGAATGGCAGGTCTCTTTGGGCTCACTGTTTGACCGCACGTGCACAATGGTGGGGAAGGTACGACCCTGGGGACTTGAAGCCTCTGGTCATGTCATGTGCAGTCAGAAAGCAGAGAGACGTGAATGCTGGGGCTCAGTTCCCTTTCTGCTTCGTGTTCCATCCAAGACCCCAACCTTTCGGATGGTGCTGTCCACTTTCAGGGCGTATCTTCTCTCCTTATGTGACCCTCCCTGGAAAGATTCAGAGTTGTGCTCCCACGGTGATTCTAAACCCCATCAATCAAAACAATCAAAATTAACCACCACATTCGGCAAAGCTCAGAATAAAAGGAAACCTTCCCATGGTATTTAAAAGTACCAGGGCTAGAAAGATGACTATGCACCTAAGAACACTGACTTCTCTTCCAGATGATCCAGGTTCAGTTCCCAGAACCTACATGGTGGCTTACAACCTCCTGTAACTCTGCTCCCCCCACCCCCCGCGGGAGCCAATGCATTCATAGGCATCAGACATACACATTGTGCACAGACTTGCACGCAAGCAAAATGCCCAAACACATGAAATAAAGTAAAAAAGTCAGTAAAATATTAGTAATACATTTCCCCCATTATAATTTATTTATTTTATTTTTGCATGTTTTGCTAGCACCTTACCACTGAGCTATAACCATTTTGTCTTTGGTAAGACAGATTCCATTAATTTTTCCCAGGTAGGACTTGCACTATTGATTCTTTTGCTTTAGACTCCCCATAAGCAGTCAGGACTCAAAGCCTGGGCTGCTATTCAGATTTTAATTTTAAAATGCAAATTATCAGCTTGCTGGTAAATTGGGCATTGTTTCACCAATCTCCCCCAACAATTGGCTAAGAAAAAACAGGAAGGCTAAATACTACAGAGGAACAGACTAAACTGTTCTTATTCCTCACTATTATCACTATTGACTAATTAATGTGTCAAATTTTCCATTCTCAGAACAATTTTGTGGAACGAGTGTAAATATTATTCTTACTTATGCAAGGTTTCAGAGCTAGGAAAACGCATAGCCAAGTTCTGACGTCAGGCAATCTGATGTCAGGTCCCTGTATTTTATTACTGGATTAGTTCCTTTTCTGCTGCTGTGATAACAGACCATGGCCAAAGGCAACTTCAGGAAGAGAGGGATTATTCTGGCTATGGTCCCAGAGGGATAAAATAGATACTAGCAGGAGAGGCCCAGCAGCAGGAAGAAGGCAGATCTCATTTTGATCCACATCAGGTATTGGGGGACACAGGAGGGGGGGGGGGGGGGGGGGGGTGTACAGGAAGTAGGGTGTGTACAGGAAGTCTGGGGCACAGGAAGTGGGGAAGACACAGAAAATGGAGTGAGACTTAGGCTCTTAAAGCAAGTACTTTCTTCAGCAAGGTTCCTCTTCCTAAAGTTTTCACAACAGACCCAGACCATACCACCAACTGGAAATTAAGCATTCAAATACGTGAGCTCATACAGGCACATCTCTCATTCAAACCTCCACAGTCCCCATCTCATAACTCCTAAATATAAATCCAAAATTAAAAATAAAGATGACTGGTAATGATCATAACTATGAAAGTAGGCTGTCCCGCTTCCGAGCCATTTAGCCATAAATGTGTAAAAACAAGCAAATGAAACCAAGAAGCTTGCTTAAATATCACAGTTTTCCTCCTGACTTAACAAAAACATTCTTCATTACAATAAGAAAAATTTTGAGCGTCGCAGAAGAATGTGAGACCTCTCCAATGGCTCCTAATTATGAAATTCAAACAAAGTATGTGCCTTGTCCTTTTCTCATTGCATGAGACTCTATAGGTCAGGTAAAGCCTATAAAATTAATGAACTACAGTTCATCTGTATGCCCTGGAGCTTGGTAAGTATACCGAAAATGTCCTGTATTTTCCTTTAGCCTCACAAAATTAAAACTGGTCAGCAGGACTGTGAACATTGGAGAAAGGGAACCCTTCCAATAAAAAGACAGACTCACTAGAACACTTTATTATCCACAAAAGGACTCAGACCAGTACACATAACAAATGTGCGAGTCATGTGACAAACTAGCTCATAACATCATAGTGAAGAAAAAAACTGTACCAAATGTCTTATGTTACTAATATCAAGAATCATGCCTTCAAAGAGAAATGTTCTGAATTTCTTGAAGGCGAGACAACCCTCACTAGCAGATTAGATCTTATAATGCATCGTAGAATGCACACAGGGAAAAAACCCTATGCATGTATGCAGTATGAGATGGCCTTATACTCTAAGGTAGAATTGCTACTCACCAGACAATGATACTTGGGGGAAACTCTATGAATGGAATAATAGTGGAAATTGCTTTTCCTGGAAGACACAGCTCATCAGCCACCAAGCTACTCACACAAGTGACAAGCTGTATGAATATAAAGTGTGTGGGAAAAGTTTCCACCATACAACATCCTTTACTATACTTGAGATCACTTGTATTTCCTCATCATCCCCCTCTTCTCTCCCTCTCCTCCTTTGACCCTCCTATTCCAGTCTCTCCCCATCATCCTTCCATAACTATTCTATTTTCCCTTCATAAGGAGCTCTAACCCTCCCCTCTAGGCCCTTACTCTATACCTAACCTCTGTGGTTCTATGGACTGTAGCTTGGTTACCACTGACTTAGCAGCTAACACTCACATATAAGCAAACGCATACCACACTTGTCTTTATGCATCTGGGTTGCCTCACTCAGGATATTTTTTTTCTAGTTTCATCCATTTATCTGTGAATTTCATCATATCATATCATATCATAACTAAGTAATATTCCATTGTGCAAATGTACCATACTTTATTAGTTAAACTGTTGAAGGACATCTAGGTTGTTTTCAATTTCTGGTTATTATGAATAGACCAGCAATGAACATGGTTGGACAAAACTCTCTGCAGTAGGATGAAGCATTATTTGAGTATATGCCCAAAAGTGGTATAACTGGATCTTGAGGTAGAGAGATTCCCATTTTCCTGAGGGACTGCCACACTGATTTTCATAGTGACTATACAAACTTGCACTCCCACCATTTATGGATGTGTGTTCTCTTTACTCCATATCCTCACCAGCTGGAACTGCCATTTGTTTTATTTTTTTATTTTTTGGATTTTCGAGACAGGGTTTCTCCGTAGCTTTTTGGTTCCTGTCCTAGAACTAGCTCTTGTAGACCAGGCTGGCCTCGAACTCACAGAGATCCGCTTGCCTCTGCCTCAGGAGTGCTAGGATTAAAGGCG
Source organism: Alexandromys fortis (assembly GCF_014885135.2). NCBI lineage: Eukaryota > Metazoa > Chordata > Mammalia > Rodentia > Cricetidae > Alexandromys > Alexandromys fortis. The sequence continues at coordinate 7,904,012 of NW_026067951.1, forward strand.
TGTGCCACCACCGCCCAGCCTGTTTTATTGATCTTAGTTATTCTGACCGGTATAAGATAAAATCTCAAAATAGTTTTGATTTGCAGTTCCCTAATGGCTAAGGATGTTGAACATTTCTTTAAGTGTTTCTCAGCCATTTGATTATCAATTTTTGAGAATTCTCTAATTATACTTGTACACTACTTTTTAAGTGAGTTGTTTCCTTGATTTCCAGGTTTTTCTTAATTCTTTATATATTTTGCATATTTCTCCTCTATTGGATGTGTAGTTAGCAAAAATATTTTCTCATTTTGTAAACTGTCATTTTGTCTGAACAACAACGTCCTTTGCCATTCAGAGGCTTCTCAGTTTCATGAGAAGCTAATTGTTTATTTAATTAATAGAGATCCTATTTATTAATTGCTGATCTTAGTGCCTGTGATTCTGATGTTCTGTTAAGAGAGGGATTTTTTTTTTTCTGTGCCAATGCATTAAAGGCTGTTCCCTAGTTTCTCTTCTAATTAGTCTATCTGGTTTTACATTGAGATCTTTGATCCATTTGGAGTTGAATTCTGTGCAGGGTGCTAAATATGGATCTATTTGCATTCTTCTGCATGCAGCCATCCAGTTTGATCGGGACCATTTGTTGAAGATGCTGCCCTTTTGCCTCTTTGTATTTCTGGCTTCTTTATCAAATCAAGTATCCATACGTGAGTGAATTTATGTCTGGGTCTTCACTTTTATTCCATTTATGGACATTGTTGTTTTGCCAACACTATGCTGTTTTTATTACTATAGCTCTGTAATACAACCTTAGGTCAGGCATGGTGATACTTTCAGTGGTTATTTTAATATTTGGGATTGTTTCAGTTATCCTGTTTTTTTTGTTTATTTGTTTCCATATAAAATTGAAATTATCATTTCAGGATCTGTGAAGAAATGTATTGGAATGCTTATTAAAACTGCAGATTGCTTATGTTTAATCATACTCATCTATGAGCATGGGAGATCTTTTCATTTTTTGATATTGTCTTCAGTTTTTTCCAAAGTCACACAAATCTTTCACTTGCTAAGTTAAAGTTATCCCAAGATATTTTATATTATTTGAGACTACTGTGAAAGATACTGTTTTCTTAATTTCTTTCACAGTCGATTTCTCATTCATGTATAAAATGGTTACTGATTTTTGTTAGTTAATTTTGTATCCTGCTAATTGGCTAAAAGTGATCATTAGCTGTAGAAATTCCCTGGTAGGGGCAGGGAACCCTGACTGCTTTTCGGACTAGAGAGGGAGGGGGAAAGGAGTGGGGGAGGGGGAGAGGGGTGGGGGAAGGGGAGAGGAGTGGGAGGAGGAAGAGGGAAATGGGAGGCTGGGAGGAGGCAGAAATTTTTTTCAATAAAAATATATAAAAAAAGAAATAAAAAAGTATTTAAAAAAAGAAAAAAAAGAAATTCCCTGGTAGAACTTTTAGGGCCACTTATGTGTATTATTATATCATCTGCAAATAAATATTATTTTACTTCTTCCTTTCCAATTTGTGTCTCCTTGATGCCCTTCAGGTATCTTATTGCTCTAAGCTAAAACTTAAGTATGGAGAGAGTGGGTAACCTTATTTTATTCCTGATTTTAGCAGAGATGCTTTGAGTCTCCATTTAAGCTGATGTGTGCTATGGGCTTGCTGTAAACTGTCTTTATTATGTTTAAGTAGGTCCCTTGTATCCTTAATCTCTCTAAGACTTTTATCATGAAGGGGTGTTGGATTTTGTCAAAGGCCTTTACTCATCTCATGAGATTATCATGTGTTTTCTTGTTTTTCAGTGTGCTTACATTGTAGGTTACATTTATCAGTTTACGTGTGTTGAACCATCCCTGCATGTCTGGAAGGAAACCTACTTGATCATGATGGAAGAATTTTTAAAACATGTTCTTGGATTTGACTTGCCAGTATTTTTTTAAAAAATTTTTTGCATCTATGCTTGTAAGGGGAATTGGTCTGTAATTCTCTTTTTTTGTTGGGTCTTGATGTGGTTTGGGTATCAGGATAACTGTGGCTTCATACAAAGAATTGGGTAATGTCCCTTATGTATATATATTATGGAAAAAATTGAGGAGAAGTAGAGTTTATTGAAAGTCTGATAGAATTCACTGGACAGGTCAGTCAGACAGAAAATTAACAGAGAAATAAGGAAACTAACAGCTCCTTGACTGAAGAATGGATTAAAAAAAATCTCCAATTTTTAATATAGGCAGTTAGTAATATGAATTTTCTTCTTAAAACAACCTTCATTGTGTCCCATCAGTTTGGGTATTCTGTGTATTCATTTTCACTCAATTCTAGAAATCAATTAATTTCTGTCTTGGTATCTGTTTTGAACCCTTTTCACTCAGTGGAGAGTTGTTCTGCTTCTGTTTGTAAACTTTTTTCTATGTATCTTGTTGTTGATAGACAACTTTAACATGTGGCAGTCTAGCAGGATGCAGGATGCTATATAAATTTTCTTGTATCTGTTGAAACTTGCTTTGTGTCTGAGTATGTGGTCAGTCTGGAAGAGAGTTCCGTGAGGTAGTGAGAAGAAGGTGTATTCTTTGGTGTGTGAGTGAAATGTAAATAATAGCTATGTCCATTTGTTTTATGTCAGTTAGCTCCAGCATTTCTTTGTTTAGTTTTTGTCTGGAAAAAAAACCTGTCTATTAGCAAGATTAAGGTATTGAAATCACCCACTACCACTGTGTGAGGGTCAATATGTGATTTAAGCTGCAGCAGTCTTTCTCCTATAAACTTGGGTATTCTTGTGTTTGGTGCATAGATGTTAAGAATTCCAGTATCCTCTTGGTAGAGTTTCGCTTTCATGAATATGTAGTATCCTTCTCTATCTCTTCTGATTAGTTTTGGTTTGAAGTCAATTTTGTCCGATATTAAAATGCCTACACTGGCTTGTGTCTAAATCCATTTTCTTGGAATATCTTTTCCTATTCTTTTACCCTGTATCAATGACAGACATAAAAATCTTGGTAAACAGGCACATGCCTGTATTTCTAACCTTAGCGAGGCAGAGGCAGAAGAAGCCATGGGCCTTGATGGCCAGCCCTTTAAGCCCACTTTGTGAACTCCAGTTTCAATAAGAGATCTTGTTTCACAAAGATAAACAAAAAAAATAACAAATAAAAAAGTAGAGAACTAATGAGAAAGACACCCAATGTCAACCTCTGGCCTTCAGATGTATGTATAAATGCACATATATATATATATGTATATATATATATATATGTATATATATATACACACACACACACACACACACACACACGCCACATCACATATACAATCCATATATGGACATTTACACATGCATACAATTTGTTAATTTCCTACATCCTAAAGGCAAGGCTATAACTTTTACATCTTTGTTTCATAGAGAAATTGCCAGTCAAACTTTTACCATGTCAAACTTTTATTCTGGATCTGCTCCTGAAATTCAAGAAATACCTAGTCATCCAGGGTGTCATGGCACCCTCTTATAATCCCAGAGTCTGAGAAGCTAACAGAAGAAGCTCATAAGTGTGAGCTCAAGCCTGGACTACATAGCAAGACCATGTATCAAACAGAACCAGGCATGGTGATTTATGCATGGGACCCCGGCATTTGGTAAATCTGGAGCTGGAAATTACCATGGCCTTGAGGACAGCCTTGGCTACATATGAGTTCTAGACTAGCCTGGATTAGAGAGTGAGATCCTATCTTGAAAAAGAAGAAAATGATCTTGTAACCAAGCATCTATGTCCTTGGGCTAGATCTATATTCTCCCCCTCATTAAACAGGACTTCACCAGTTTGAAGTCAGTGACAGCTAAGATAGGAACTTCCTAAGAATTTCTCAAGTGCCACTCAAGGATAAAATGGCTTACCAATTAAGTTAACAGTGCCAATGAGGTTGTAAGGACCAGCTGCTGACATGTGCATGAGAACCCCCAGCCTCAATTAGGTGCACGTTGGATACTGTTTAAGTGGACCCTGCGACAGTCTTGGGCAGATGTGGGAACGAACAATTCCAGCACCTCTGCTTGGTAGCCAAGTGACCTTGGGACCTGCACTTCACTTTGCTAAGCCCTTGTTTTCTCAAAAGCCAAGATGAAAATGTGTCCAAAGAGCTACTACACCAAAGCTGGGTGGATCTTAAATTTCCGTGAGAGCTCATTGTCCTTTTCCTCCTCCTCCTTCCACTTATTCCAAAAGATCCAAAAAAACTTCTCCACCCAGCAGAGAGGCATTGGCTTAGCACGAAATAAGGACCTCTGCCTGAAATTAATGAAGACTCCTTTGTCCAAATTCCCTCTTTTGCAGAGTGGCTGTGAAGTTCAACTGGTGAGGTAAGGCTGTATTTCAAAGTAAAGTGATAATATCTAAAAATACTACATCATAGTTGGGTTAAGAGACAGATCAGCCAGTAAAGTGCTATCTACGAAGCCCGAGGACATAAGTTCTGATCCCGAGCGCCCAATACAAACCAGGTATAGGACAGTCACACCTCAGGGGTTTCCCAGCCAGCCAGTCCAGCTCCAGGTTCAGTGAGAGCCCTTGCATCAAAAACTAAATATAATAATTATAATAATAACAATGTGGAAGATCAATTGAAGAAGACAACCTCTAGGTTTTACACACCACACCCACACACACATATATGCACATGCATAAACACATACAAAGGATGAAAGCTATATTTCATTCTTCTAATGTGAGTTTCCCATAAACATATTTTTAATTTGGCCTTAAATAGCTTTTAGAAAGGAAAAATTGCCCAATTTTTATTAGAAATATATTTAAGAATACACAACTTTAGGAAAAGTATACCATTGTCATTTTCACATGTTCACACACACACACACACACACACACACACACACAAAGATGGTCTCTGCATAAAGCTAGCTCAAAACCAAGTGCATAAAAACCATAAGAGATGTGGGCTTAGCTCTGGATACTAGCTAGTGAGCTGTGAAGAACAGAGCCAACCATGCCCTGGGGGCCTGCCTCAGACACCACATTAATGATTCCTGCATACACAAATTCATTACTTGTTTAATTAAGTTAAATCAAGAATTGAATTTGTTTAATCATTAATTAAGAAACAAGTAGAGCTGTGCTGAAATTTAACACCTCAGGAAAAAAAAACAAGGAAAAAAATAATTATAACATTTTTGTACTCTATATCTATCTACCTATCCAATAATTTATGGCTCTGACCTCCCAAAACTACACACACACACACACACACACACACACACACACACGGGGTGGGGAAAAGATGGAAGACAGATGATAGATAGATAGATAGATAGATAGATAGATAGATAGATAGATAGAGATAGATGATAGATAGACATTCAAACTTGTTGCTATTTTTCAAATGAAAGAAAGTCATTTGTTTGCACATGAGAAATGAGTTTTGTTCATTCTAAAGGTAACATTTTCCGCCCTTTGAAAGAAAAATAGGACCAGGGAGGTGCTCCTTCAATACAGTGTTTCCTGTGCAATTAGGGGAACCTATGCATGGATCTCCAGAACATAGCCAGGGGACGAGATACACTGCTGTAACCCAGGGGTGTGGAGGCAGGAGAATCCCAGGAGTGTGCTGGATAGTCTAGCTGAAACTGTGAGCTCCAGGTTCAGTGAGAGGTTCCGTCAAAATAAAATGTGAGGATGAATGGAAGAAAGACACTCAAGGTCAATACTGGGTGTCCTCGTGCTTGCCAGCAGTTGTACGTGCACACACCTGTGCTAATAGTTAGGCACACCAGGCACACACACGCCATGAAGATAGAGACAGAAAGAAATAATGATGATCTTTATCCCCAAAGAGTTAATATTGAGAGAAGATATTAAATTTTAGTCCCAACTAGGTTCTCAAGAAAAGCACCAATCATGTCAGGTCCTTTGGTAGTGACGCTGAGAAAGTTTGTCCAGCCTTGCCTCTTACGCCAGTATTCAGAAGAAAACAGGGAGCTTCACTTATTCAATATCTGTGATGAAATTTTCTCTGAGAAACTACTGTCAAATGTGAAACATCCCCTCAAGCCCCGGGGCTCACAAGGAGGTAAGAATACAGTCATTTCCCCTGAAAATATAGGCAGTTCCCCCCAAATAAAATACTGGGCATGGCTTGAGTCTCCCTGAGCCCTGCAATGGGTTCGTGATTTGACATGCTTTATTAGTGCACTTGGGCACTGGATTCTGGCCGCTACTATTCATCAACTGTCTCTCTCCTTCACGGAGTCTTTTACAGGTGTTTCTCTCAGACTGGATGGGAATCCTGACGTGCTTGATTTGGGGTTTTCTATTATAGTGTGTGTGTGTGTGTGTGTGTGTGTGTGTGTGTGTGTGTGTGTGTGTTGGGCATGAGTTTCACTTGATGACATGATTCAAGAATGTGCAGCTGAGACTCCCTGCTTTGGCATAATTGTCCATATCCTGGACTGGTTGTCATAGCAACAAGCATCCAAATTATTGACCTGTTTTTTTTTTTTTTTTTTATTCTAGCTCTTCGGGGTAGGTGAAGAGAGGGAAACACTTCCTCCCAGTTGTTCCCAGCTAATGTGAATGAGTTTTCCTGGAAGTGGATTTTTAAAACTCCTCTCTTCCAAGCGATAGCCTGATGGGTTAGTCAGAACACATATTCACTCGAACTACATGGAACCCTATGAAGCAGTATATCCCACGCTTGGATAATACATGGAACTCCCCATATCTGTCATGGAAAGTTAAAATCTTTGTCAACTGAAGTAAATGTGAAAACTTAGTGTAAAAAGAAGTTGCAGATGAAAAAAGGACAGAATTTATTAAATGGGAACAGAATAGAGGCAGAGTAGATTCCTTTGAATGATCCAGAAAAATATGTACATTTTTAGTGCCATCCATAAAACACATGTGTATGTGATTATTTGTACAGTTAAATATATAAACCTCTTAATCAGTATCTAATTTTAATAACTACGATTTGGGTTTATTATTAAATCTCCTGTTCAGTATAATCTACAGATCTGCATGCATTTGTACGCTTGGTACAGCTATGAAGGAAACAGTCAACAGGCAGCTTCCCCTACAGAGAGGCAAAGAATGCTGGTGACTAGAACTCAAAGCCCAACAGCAAAGCCTTTAAAGAGAAGCACACAATGCAAGGAAAAGGACATAGTGGCTCACACCTACAATCTCAATACTCTAGAGGATAAGGCAGCCCAGACCACACAGTCAATTCTGGGCTAGCCTGGACTATAGAGTGAATACTGCCCTACCAACCCCCACAAAATAATCTACAAAATACTCCAAACGGGTCAGTCTCATAATTGGAGAGCTGAGGGGAGTGGTTTTGGATGAAGGCAGGAGGAAGGGCAAGGAGAAGTGGAGGCAGGAAGATCTGGAGTAGAGGGTCATCCTCAGCTACATAATGAGTTTGAGGCCAGCCTGGGCTATGTGAGACCCTGTGTATATATTAATATATGTGAAGTTTGACAATGAAGACGGTAATGGTGTTGATGGAAAATCCACAGGAAGATATCATTCAACCATTTCAAATGCTGGCCTACAGCATGGAATAAATTTTCAAATAATCTGATATTAGAGAATCTTCAATTAAGATGGTACATAGTGCAGATGTCAAAAGATCATATTCAAAACAGTGACAAGAAATTAAATGTAACAATAAGTGTTGCAGTACTCCCATTTCCGATGTCCTCTAGGAAGAGTATAGACAGGCATATTTATTTGGTTTTATCAATCCCAATGTCATATCAAATTATCCTTGTCTGTGGCCCCACTTAGCTTTCAACTTGACACATCCTAGAGTTATCTGAGAAGGGAGTCTTAGTTGAGTGGTGGCCCAGATTTTACTGGCATGTGGAGGTGTCTAAGGGAGATCCCCTTACTTGGTTACTGATGCAAGAGGACCAAGCCCATTGAGAGCAGTACCATCCTAAGCAGGTATTCCTGGGCTGGCTGAGCATGGACCTAGGCCTGTGAGTGAGGCAGCAAACAGTATTTCTCTGTGGTTTCTGCTTAGATATCTTGCTTGAGTTCCTGCCCTGACTGATTTCAATCATGGGCTGTAACCTGTAAGCTGAAATAAGCCTCTCCCTCCGTTGAGTTGCCTTTGGTCATGGTAACAACAGGAAATAACTAAAACATCCATTGTATAAATCATGTTGGCCTTGATTACATACAAGTGATAAGCATTCACCAAATCTTATAGTGAAACATGTTTTAAAGAGTATCTGTGTTTATGTTATATATA
>NW_026067951.1:7912665-7963058 GCF_014885135.2 Alexandromys fortis
CTCTCTCTCTCTCTCTCTCTCTCTCTCTCTCTCTCTCTCTCTCTCTCTCTCTGTGTGTGTGTGTGTGTGTGTGTGTGTGTGCCTGTGTGCTTGTGCGTGTGTGTGTTCCTTTATCTCTTTCCCTGTGAAGACACAGCAGTAAGAAGGTATATAATTACAAGTCAAGGAGAAAAGGCCTTTCCAGAAACTTACCTTGTTGGTACTTGACCTTGACTTTCTACCTCCAGGTCTGGGAGATATAAAATTCTGTTATCAAAAGCCACCCAGTCTGCATGTTTCTTAACAGCCCAAAACAGGGTAACAAAGCTCTATTGGCCATCCCAACCAAGATACCTATATGCCAGACAAGCAATTCACACAGCATTGTACTTCTTTTATTGGATAGCCATGATGTTATCCTGAGGGTTGGATGATCTGTCAAATTAAACAAACCTGGTAAAAGGAAACAGAAATCAGATGCAAATTGATGCTTCATTAAAAGCTTCTCCCACCCCAGCAAACAGTATTTGCTCAGAATTATCTTCATACATTTCACTTCAGGATGAATATTCTAGTGTGCAGCTTTCAGCCCCACTCACCTAAGAAGTACAAATGCTGCCAAGGAAACACTATTACTTCTTTCCACTTTGCCTGGGAATGAGTCACAATGCAGAGATGGAAGCCTGCCTGCCGGTGATGGCTGCATACATGGATGGCAATTCAAGGTTCTCGTGTTACATTTTCATCTGTGGAGCGGAATGTTTAGCAAACAGAATTTGATCATCATGAAACATACAAAATGAAGAGACAGCTTTTCGACCATATGCATATAAGCAGAGGAAACCTGAGTTATGGATGTGGGTGCTGGATGCCTTTCCTCAGGTGTAAGAAGCCATCCACCTGCGGCAGGTTGTGACGATACCACACAGTCCTCACCTGCAGCCTTTGCCCTTCACACCGCTTGGGATTACCGCAACTTCTTTAGGAGAACTCCTTCTTGTAGCTACCACCAGCTTGCCCTGAGGTCTCTGCTTCTCGTTTCCAGTCACCTGGGAGGTTTCATCCTCTGGGTGTCCAGTCTAGGGTAAGTTCTTCCCAAGATCCCTTTAGATATCACAGCATTGATTCTGTGCTGTGCTGTGTTAAATGGTCCCCCCCCCCATCCTCATTGTTTTTTATGAGAAATCTGAAGGACAAATCATTGGTGGCCTGGATGACCCAGACCACCCGCCTCCACAGTTTCCTTTGTAGTGCTCAGAATAGCGATGGGCCGAGGATATGGCTCAGTCAGCAAAGTGATTCATTTGCAAGCGTGAAGACCTTAACCCCCAGAATGGATTAGGAAAAACTATCTGGGCTTGGTGATATATACTTGCAATCCCAGTGCTGAGGAGGCAGCAACAGGGACATCTCTCTGCCTTGCCACCATCCAGCCTAGTTTACCTGGAAAGCTCCAGGCCAGTCAGAGACCTTGACTCAAAAATAAATAAATAAATAAATAAATAAATAAATAAATAAAAGGTTGGTCAATAGCTGGGGTACAACACCTGAAGTTAGCACCCCCTCCCCCACACCCACTTTCAAGACTAATGATAAAGGTGTGAAGGACTGGCAGCCAGAAGATCTACAACTCAAAGATGTGGGTCTTAACCAAGTTTAATGCAGATGGATTTGAGGAAATGGTAGCTGTGAAGTGGTTCATTCATGATGGCAATGGGTTCAACTATATCCCCAGTCATGGTCCCCTAGAAAAGTGCTGGACCATGAACTCCTGAGAGCTTCCACTGGGCTCTCCTATACCTCACCGAGTTATGTTCAATAATAAATCTCACATCTAGTTGAAAAGAGAGAAAGCATCAGGCATACAGCATCCTTCAACTGAGACAGAGGAGGCAAGGGCACAGACATGGAGGACCAGGAAAGCTCCAACTGCGTCTTTATAGCTGTATCTCTTGTGTTCTCTATGTTCCTTTGTGATGAAGCAGTCTGGAAGCTGCAGTGAGGTTTCTCGTTGCATCAGGAACTAAGGAACCAGCACACTTTCCCCATTGCTACACATGTGCACTAACTGGAGGTCTGCAAAGCACAGAAGATTCTAACTTTGTTATAATCTCATTTGCAGTGTGGTTTTGACCATGGGCTTTTCTAGAGGATCATGGGAAGAAAAACTGCCAGGCATATACTGCCTACAATAATTTGGTAACAAAAATAGCACACACCTCATAAATATTCATTGAAACTTTAAAATTTCACAATGCAGAACCCAGGGCTATTCCCCTCCCTCCAGGTCAGCCTGCTCCAAGTTTTCTCCAGATTGTTCTGTGACTTTGCTTTGCTAAATAAACTTCTGTTCAAGGGTTTGTGTCTTGGCTGAAATCTTTTCTCAAAGAAGACAAGAACCAAGAAAAACCCTTTATTAGGTAACATAATTTAGAGAGATTGACCAGAGTAATAGTGGCCCTCTCTTCCCACCCCTTCTAGAACAGGATGTCCCACATATTTCAGCCAAGGGAATTCAAGTTTCCCCAGGGTTATAAAATAAAGAGCAGGGTGCCTTTTGGGTTCCACCAGTGTGGTACCGTGACAGCTTTCCTGAGCCTTGATCCCAAGATTTCAACTATTCCTTATTGCATCCCTGTGTGTATAAAAGTTGCTTTGCTTAAATTCTTGTGAGAAAGTGCTGTCTTCCTACACATGTGCCTGTGCTAGAAATAGCAACCCAGATTTGGGGAGCTGACATGATGGAGTAGCTGCTGCCCAGTGGATCTACTTGAAAACCGATGCAATTACTACTAAGACTTCAAGGGATAAGCTGGTCTAGGCATAGAATAATTCAAAAGGGCAGCATCTTAGACCATAGCTAGTAGACAGTTACACTGGAGTCCACAACGAGGCAGTTGGTGTACGTGGCCACTTCCTTAGACAGTCCTAAGGCGACTTGCTACATTTTGCAGAAAGAAAACAAACAAAAACAACAACGAAGCCTAAAGTCAGAGCATTAACCTGAAGTCCAGGCTTCGACATTTAAGAGTCGTGTAGGATAAACTGACCAACACTCGAGTAATCAACCACACTAAATATATCTGGCACCTATTTCCAAAGACTTTTGTCAAAAGGAAACTAAATACATTCCACTATAATGTTTTACAGACCGTGAATTATTTGAAAAACAGACACCTACGTAATAGCATCAGCTAAATGTATCTGGGTTCTCACAGTGTTTCATTAAGAGCACAAGGATAAAATGAAAGAACAACAGTAACCAAAAACTCTAACACTTAGTCACTTGTTACTTGGCCACTGATTCAGAAACAGTTGCATAATGTTTAACATCATGGATTCAGCTTATTTTAATGAGAACACAGCATCCTGAGCTACATTCCTCAGGGCATTAAATATATTGCTTGAGTAAAATGCTACATCTCAAGCCCAGGAGACTCTAGGCAAAATGAAAATTTTCAACAAACGCAGTTGTTTGCATAATGTCTTCTTGCAGTGTTTTCATGAAAGCGGACCAGCTTTTTATTTAAGGTAGTGTCTCACTGCACAGCTCTGGTGGGCCTGAAACTTGATATGGAGAGAGATCAGACTGGCTTCGAACTTACAGAGACCCTTCTATCTTTGCCTCCTTTTCAAGTTTCAGAATTAAAGTCATGTGTCACCATGCCCAGCCAGAAGTTTGGCTTTTTAAGCTTTTGAGGAGAAAAAAAAAGAATATATCACAAATCCAGTTGTGAATATCTTATCTCTAGTTTTGTGTGTCTCGTTTATATTTCCCAGTTATGACAGGCTTTCCCACAGCCTCTTGGGCAATTTTAATATTATGGCACGTAACCTAGTCATGGCTTCAGGCCTTTATCTGAAGATAAGGTATTTGCACATTTTAGATATTATTCAGTAAAAATTAATGCAAGACATTCATGCAGCCATGAATGAATTTCAAGTATTCTAGTAGTTATATTAGCTAAAGCCACAAATAGAGTTTATAAATTTACTTAACATATATAATACCATATATGTATGTGTGTATATATGCATTTATAAAATGTGTTGTGTGTGTCTGTGTGTGCATGCAAGCCTAGAGTTGAAATGGAATTTCATTACAGGAATGATAGCATTTCCCTGAAAACCCACAGACTATCTAACTAACCCCTAGTGCCAGTCAAAGAAAGCCTTCCTTCAAGTTGCGGCCAGAGGGGCTCAAGAGACTCCTCAGACAACATGGAGCCGCCATTGCCCTTGGTTGCCTCTCAGCACTTGAAGGTATGACCCTGTCACACCACGTACATCAGATGGGGGCTTGGAGGATTCGAGACGAAACTGACCTGGAAGTCTCCCCCTGAGGACTAGCTCCCCTCCCCAGGGACTCATGCTGAAAGGTGCTATGCAAGCTGCCAGGGAAGAAAAGCAATCAGCAGTCTGACCTGGATGTAAAACCTACAAACCACAACAATAGACCGAGCAAAGCATCCCCAGTGGTTCAATAGCGTCCCTTACATCTTGGGGGTATTCCATTGGACTTAAGGCCTACTCAATGGGTGGGAATCCATGCCTGGTACTGTAACCTAGACAACTACCTATGGTTGCTAAGGTTGTGGACCATTAGGAAGACGTTCTACTGCCCCTTTCCTAAGCCGATATGTTTTTGTTTGCATTCTAAATACTCATCCTTACACCCATAGATAAGTGCAGCTCTCACTCATTACCAAAGAAGTTTTTGTTTTGTTTTTGCAGCATATAGAGATGGTTCCCGAAATCCACAAATGGTCAAATGAGAGAACACACCATGGGTTTGCTATCCCAATTGATACCGCTACAAAGCAATCCCTACATTAAGATTAAGGAAGCATCACAGAAGAGGAAGCAGAAAGACTATAAGAATAAGAAGCTCAGGGTGTCTGTGAGATGATGGCTTCTATCCATGAACTCTCTCCACTGGGATTTCCTAACTAAGAACTGCATAAGGACAACACCAATCAGCATGCCAACACGGCTGGAGGGAACTTCACAAGGTCCACTCCCTAGATGAAAAGTCTTTGAGTATTCAATGGCTGCTGAGAGAGTTTTCTCCAGGTAAACTTCCTAATAAGGTATTCAATCCTGAGAGGTCAACACTGAACGCATGTATGTAAGAGCAACACTGACTGAACTCTCTCTTTGTCTCTCTATCTCTTTCTCTCTGTCTCTCTGTCTCTTTCTCTATGTCTCTCTGTCTCTCTCTGTCTCTCTGTCTCTCTCTCTGTCTCTTTCTCTATGCCTCTCTCTGTCTCTCTGTCTCTTTCTCTATGTCTCTCTGTCTCTCTCTCTATCTCTCTGTCCGTGTGTGTGTGTGTGTGTGTGTGTATGTAAAACAATAATAACTACAGAAGAAGAGGTCAGGAATTTGAGAGAGAGTGAGGGTCACAAGGGACAAGCTGTGAAGGGTAGAAATGATATAAATAGAGTGCTCATATGTGCAATATACACAAAAAAAATCTAAATTAAAAATGTTAAGTAAAATGGAGCAATACAAATAGTAAAAATGGTCAAAGTATATTACATACAAATATGAAGATGTCATAGTGCAACTTCTTTGTTCAAGTAATCCACATTAGTAAAATTTTTATGAAAAAGATAGTTGCAATTAACTCTTAACAATACATTTCATTTAATTTGGTAAATGCAAAGTAAAATTATGACCAAATGTCAAAATGTTTACAGTTTTATTTTCTATGCTGAGTGAGGGCTCAATCTTGATAAACAATGCCATTGGCCCTGAACTCAGCTAAGAGAGACACCTCTGTGCAGATCTATGGGGGAATTTCTAAGGAAGACTGACTGGAGAGAGCAAACTCCATACCTCTGCCTGGGGCACACACAAAAATGGCCACAACAAACCAAAGTAACAATTACACCAATGTTGATAGATATTTCTGTTACGCCAGGCCCCACAGCCGTTCAGTCCCAAAGAAACACACAGACGTCTACATTAATCATAAACTGGTTGGCCTATCAGCTCAGGCTTCTTATTAACTCTTATATCTTACATTAACCCATAATTCTCGTCTGTGTTAGCCACGTGGCTAGGCACCTTTTATCAGTGACGCATTCTAATCTTGCTCCTCTGCAGCTGGGTGACAACTGCAGACCAAGTCTTTCCTCTTCCCAGAATTCTCCTGTTCTGGTCGCCCCGCCTACACTTCTTGCCTGGCTACTGGCCAATCAGCATTTTATTAAAGCAATACAAGTGACAAACCTCTACAGAGTAGAAGACCATTGTCTCACAGCACACCAATGCCCAACTTGGTGAACTAATGGGTTTATTGGACTACCTTACTTAAATACAGCTGAGGGTTACTTACAGAGCCAGGGGCAACTCAGAAGTGGCTGCATCAATAAGAAATCCACTCCTGGATGGGTGACAGCTCACAAAAAATAGAGCTCTGGACGCCTCTGCCAGACTGGCACAGCTGCATGGGTCCAAGAATGTCCTCTCCTTAGCCCCACACCTTACCTTGTAAGTTTCAGCTTTCCTAAACATGTAGGGTTTGTTCTAGGAGCCTCCCGCTCCTTCCTAAAGAGAATGTTCCATTTAGAGGCGATCTCAATGTAACACCTCTGCCCGTGCCAAGCTGTCTATTAGAAGCAGTCTGTTCTCAAGTTTTCTGAAAATTCTCTCGGTACCAGAATCCCCATTAGAAGAAAGAGCTCCCATAATCTCCAGGGACCTCATAAAGGCCAGTATTTTGGTTGCTTTCTTTGACAGACAGAAACAAGAAATCATTGTTCTTGTTCGTTGCTCCTATATTGCTGCTGAAAAGCCAGAGTCTGAATCCTTCTATCTGTAGAAGATATGCCTTGCTCCACATAGCTTTCTCTAATACCACGCTCATAGCTTCCTATTATTTTTTGATAGCTTTCACTTCAGGTCACCATGATAACTGATTCTCCTGAAATTTCTGTTTATCAGAAATTTCAAGGAGGCTTATTTTTCCTGGTGACTCTGACAGAGTCATGAAATTTACCTGTTCACATACACATGAAGGCTTTATTTTCCTGTGTTCAGCTGTTCTGGAAGTTTGCTGGTAATGACATCCAAAAAGCCAGGGGTCTCCTTGGTCTTCCTTCTGCAACTCTGTCTGGAAAGGTTTAACCCAAAGTAATCTTTGGCTATTCCCCTGGGGGGGTCAGCAAATCAGAAGCATCTTCTCTATTGGATGCAAGCCATCCTCGGGAATGAGTTCATCTCCTTCACTTCTGTGATGGTTATCCCTCACTTTGCTCAGGTTGCCATAGCAAAATACCACAGGGTCTGTGGCATAAACAGCACAGTAATTATTTTCTCACACTTCTGTAGGCTGGAAGTTCAAGTTCAAGTTGCTGGCTGACTCAGTCTCTGGTCTGCAGATGCCATTTTCTAGCTCTGTCTTCACATGGAAGAGCTCTCTTTCCAATGCTAGAGTTCTACTAAATGAGTGCCCTCTGACCTCACTGAACCTTAGCCATCTTCTAAAGACCGTGTCCCCCAGGAAGTCAGTGTTCCAGATATGCAGAGTGAATTTTCCTGGGTGAGATGCAACTCAGTCGCAGCAATTCCTCAACTCAAGTGAACAAACATCGATCTCACAGGCAAATTGTTACCCTTCGAAATCTCCATACAAACAGAAAAATCAAAGAAATGATCCCAAAGAGGATAACAATCTCTAAATTATATCTTGCGTTGGATGAAATTGTGTGTTTAGCTTGGCCGTTCATCATACTGCTTAAAACACACTCTGCTATTTTCTTAAACATCAGTCATTGTTAATATTAAATCATGCCCTTAAAAATCTCGCGAAGGAGAATAAGTGAAGAAAAGGTTCTCAAACATGAGAGGCAGAATTGTCAAGAAATCCAGATATGCAATTTCCTACCTTTTCACTGATTCTTGAAATATTCCCAGAAGGAACTGTGGTCAAGCTAGAACTTATACTATCCTCTTTGACTGAATCTTGAGAAATTCTCACTTAGGAGCCGAGGAGCCTTTCAGTTGGGAGCCTTTGCTTAGCATGTATTGAGCCCTAGGTTCTACCCCTAGTACTGAACAAAAGCCAGGTGTAGTGGTACACACCTATAACCTCCAAACCAGGTGGATGTAAGCCAGAAGTGATTACCTTCACTATGAAAACCACGGAAGGAATTCAAAGGAAAAAAAGGAAGCATCAAGCGCAGTGATGAGCCAGGAAAAGTGGAACAGGTTGTCTTAGTCAGTGTTCAATTGCTGTGAAGTGACACTGTGACCAATGCAACTCTGATAAAGGAAAACATTTAATCGCTGCCTGGCTTACAGTTTGAGAAGTTAGCCCTTGTCATCATGGCGGAAAGCACACAGGCAAACGTGGTGCTGGAGAAGGAGCTGAGAGTTCTGTCCTGGTCCACAGGCAAAGACTGAGAGTCTGGGCTTGGCATGGGTTTTTGAAACCTCAAATCCCAACCCCAGTGAGGCACTTCCTCCAACAAGGTCACATCTCTTAACCCTTTTAATCCTTTCAAATATTGTCCTCCCTGGTGACTAAACATTCAAAGAGATGAGCCTCTGGGGCCATTCTTATTTAAACTACCACACAGATCTTAAGCAGAAGGTGGCCTCCCACATTTTGGGAGGCACAGGAATGCCAGGCAGAGGAAGCTGGATTCATCTGAATGAAGTCAGCCGCTCTTCATGCCTAATGCTGGTGTTGCTTATTTGGACCCATTCTATTACATGCCCGTGACTCTGGGAACATGAAGGGGAAGAAAGACACAGAAATGCGAACTGTTTAGTGATTAATAATGACCGGGCTACTGAGGCTACCCTTGTGGAGAAAGCGCTTTATGTTTACATAACTCAGATCAAATTGGTGCATGGTAACAATAGGACTGACTAAGTAACTCTCCTTCTGCTAACAGACTGAGAATATAAAAAATTGGTACCCTTGATTCTTTAAGAGCAAAAAAAAAAAAAAGTCTGTTTTTATAGCTAATACCTTTGATTAATGAGTAATGGCCCACTGAGTTAGCCTAAACACAAGGGAGCCAGAATGCAAAAGGTTGTGATGTCCAAAACATTAGTGCAATGTTAATGAAGGGACGCAGAATATGCCACTCCTGAATACGCCACCCTTAAATACGCCACCCGTAAATACGCCACTTCTAAATATGCCACTTGGGCCTTGCGTTTAGTTATTTTGAGCTCAAGGCAATTGAGAAAGAGCAGACTCCCTCTCATTTTCGGCCGAAAAGTAAAGCACAGGTTTGGAAGGGTAAAGATGTCTCCCCTCTCCCTTAACAAGAAGAGAGGAAAGACTTTGAATCATGGAGGTGGAGGTGATGGGAGTAGCAATGCTTAAGGCTTGAGATCTGTGTCTGCCAAAAATAAGGAACTAACGAACTTTAGTCATGCATTAACTTCATGTTTGTGAACATATGTACATATATATGTATTCCCAAAAGTTTCTACCCTTAGAAGCCCAAAACTCTATGACTTTCGTCTCATCACTGCTCGGCAATCTATTGCTTGTTTACAAAGGAGAAACACTGAGCTCTCACACCCAAGCGCTTGCTTGAGAGTCTTTGCTTCTTTCCAGGATTGGTTCTCATAGATATGGAGAATAAGCTTCTTCTGTGTCTTATCTTCTGTCTAATTGACAAGCCGCAGACACCCAGCACTAAAGGATAAGGGAAAATCCTTTCTCCCCTCCACGGTGACATCATCAGTGTAAAACAAACACTTGTGGTGAGGCACTGACAGCTCCCCTAAGAAGACCTCTCGGAGTCGGGCAGTTGTTAGAAGAATGGGGCAAAGGAAGAGCTACTGTCTTGTTGGAAATGTCAAACATCTCTTTTATAGTCAAGAAGTCTGCCCTGAGCATATTAACCTAGAACATATAATCCAAGTACTTACTGCAAGTTAAAATTTGAGTTACCTATTAGAGGTATTTTCAGATGAGACTTCTGGCCAAATTTCAGTGTACTTTCTACCTCTCTCTCAATTTCTCTGACCCAAGAAAAGTAATTCAATCTTTCAGCTGATTGCTTTTAGCATATATTTTTTTCCTTTATTATATGAACATGTTAGACAATATCCATAGACTCCCTAAGCGGTGCACGGGCACATTAGGAGCCTAGACTTTGGCTTCTCATGCTTCTCTCAAACATGGGAGCATGACCTGCTGTTAGAAGATTTTAAGATGTATGCAAAAATGAGGTTTGTTGTAAGGCTTTGTTTCCCAGGCAACTGTTCTCAATTCAAGATTGCATGTATTAGAATCCCCAGAGGCACCATGCCCAATCCACCTTTCTCTGTACTGTGAGGCAGCTGTAAATTCCAAGAATCCAGAATCCTAGCTTTAACTGGAGAGTGAAGGAGTTGCAGGGAGTAAGAGTGAAGAAATGATGCTTAATTCAAGAGAGGAGATGCCTACTAAAAAACAGCTCCTTTTAAAAATAGTCTGTAAGCAGAGAAAAGACACACATTGACAAGCATGTTGATAGGGAGCTATAGCAAAAAGGCATCCATTTGATGGTTTGCTACACTTTCGAAAGTAGTTGAATATTGCAGCTGGTCGTGAGACATGGGAAATGAAACTAGGAATGCTAGGACTTCATTGAATACTTACTCCCTTCCAGCCAGACTGAGGTGGTCAAACAACAACAGCCACAAGTGTCCTGTTGTCCAAACATTTCCCGATCCTAACATCAGAACATCACCTTTCAACTTGACTCTTGTTTTCTTATTTATATTAAGTCTGGTTCACTGGAATGATTGAACTTCCAAAGCTCCCCTTAAGAAAGTCATCTTCTCCCCCAATGCAGTCAATTAACTAGCAAGAACTAGAGTTGAATGGGGAAAAAATAGAAAGCAGAATGACATTCAATAATCTATCCAAAAGATACAGGTTCATTAACACTCTAGAAGTATTCTTAGAATCTTAACTGTCGTCTAAGCAATATGTTTAAAATTCAACAGAACAAAAGTAGACCTACACAAAGTATGCATTTCATACCCATGGAAAATTCAGACATTGTTGCACGAGGAGGACTATCAGACCGATATCCAGGAGGCCAGGCAGCATGGTGGCAACCGAGGGAGATGGAGAAGCCCTGCATCCTGGGTGTTAGATGTAGGAAGTAAGAACTGGAGAAGATACGTGGAAACTGCCCCCATAGATCATATCCAGGTAAGAGACCAGAACGCTGAATATCCATAGGCAAAACCATACATGGATTTATCAAGACCTAGAAACCATCTCTCTAAATTAACCTGTGAATACATATATATGTCTAACTATAATGTTTTGTCACGTGGATATCTATTCTGGAGAATTTAATTAAATTCTTGCTCACTGACTGTTATGCTTCAAAAGTGAGATGTTTCTCACAGGCTCATTTATCTATTAGACATTGAACCTCTAGTTGATGGGGCTGTTTGCAAACAATCTAATTCCTAAGCCCTTTAGGAATTAGAGCCTTGGGAATTGACAGGTCTCCAGGGGGTGGGTCCTGACAGTTATAGTTTCCAGCACAGGCTCTCTGCTTCCAGTCTGCTGAAATGGAAATTAGCCCCACTGCGAGTAAGCAAGCAGGCTTGATGGACTGGGCTTCTGAAGCCTTTTTCCTTTCCTTGATGTAGCAGACTGGAGTCTGTGAGACTGTGAGCCAACATGCTTCCTTTAAGTTGCTGTTTCTGTCAGGTATTTTGTCATAGCAGAGAGAACAGTAATTAATATAATTACAATGAAGCTGGGATATTCTAAAGAGGGCAGGGACATGAGCTTCAGGAAGTCATCCTCTTCTCCCTCTAAGGTCCCTTCCAAATCTGAAACCCAAGGATATGTGATGTGTGTAAGAGTCTTTGCATGGGTGGAAGACTGAATGCTGTGCCAACAGGGATTTGACTATCCACCAGTTGTTGAGTTTTTTTTTATAGAATACCCAGAATTATATGCCCAAGACCAACTTTTTCTTAATAACCTCACATATCCCTATCTTAATGAGCTAAACAGATCTATACAGAATGACCTGCCTCTAAGGAGGAGCAGGTCTGCAGCGGATAAGGAGACTGCCCACAAGAGCTGTCTCCTAAAATCATAGAGCATATTGCTGCGGTTTCGTGCTAATAAGCATCGCAAAACAGAGAGCTTTTCTCATTTTCCCCTTCCTGTTTTCCATAACAACATCTGTTGACCTGAACCTGGCGCTCAGCACAACACATATGTGCCAGAAGCTGCAAAGGTAGGTGGGAGTAGATGCGGAGGTGGGTGTTGCTCAGGGACAGGAGAGCATAGAGGGAGGGAAGGGGTCCTTTGTTTTAGTTTCAAATCGCATGTGAAGATCTTTTAATAGCAAAATTACTAAGCCTAATATATTTCTGAAGAAGTGCCTATATGGAAATCTGTCTGAGGGCTAAAACCGGAGCAGTGGCTCAGGTGGTCTTGAGTTGCTGTGCACAGATGTGGGCTCTGCTTAAGGACCAACCAAGGGGTGGCTGCTTTGTGTGGAGTTGCACGTTGAGTGCTGTGCCTATCTCCAACCATGACTCCCTTGAAGGCTTTGTCTCCTTGCTCTTCCAAACACTAATGAGGTGTCCCGCTAAATCTGTACAGGTTTTGCATGTTGTCTTGTGTGTTAGGACAGCTTGGGGGAGTTAGAAAAAACTAATCGTTCCACACTTCTTATTAATCCCGCTGCGTATTTCTTCTCAAACACAGAACAATTCCAGGTTTTTCCAGAAATCTAAGCTGAAGTCATCCTGGACTTTGACAGCATCCACAAAGAGGAGATTCTGAAATATATTTATTCTTTAATGTTTTATGAATAAACCTATAGATGGTGCTTGGCTCAGCCATGTTTTTGTTCGACTCCATCTCCACACCCAATCTCAGTTTGCCTCAGCATGCTTTTTAAACCAGCCAAGTAAGGCAACAGTTATATCTCAAGACAAAACTCATAATGAAGCCACCTTTTGCTTTGAAAACACATTTTATTACAATTGGTGTTATATTCAGCACGACAACAAGAGAACAAATTTAAAAAAATATGTTTCCCTAAATGAAATGGCTTCCGAGCGCATTGTCTTTGACAGCTATTATAAAGCCACTATAGCTAAAACTAATGATGACCTCTGACCCACTGGAAATCACCCACTGTCCAATTACCGTAACTTTTCCTCCTCAGAGCGGAAGGCAGCAGCAGCAGCAGCAATTAGCAAGAACTGCCGGGGCAGCACATTCTCCTCACTGGGCGACAAAGCTGAGCTCGCTGAGTGAAGGAGAAGTGTGTTTTTCCCATGTTCAGCCATGTCTGCCCTCACTTGAGAGACCCTGTCTCAAAATAATGAGGTGAAGAGCAATTGAGGACCCTTGTAGACCTCTACCTCCACCCCAAGGCACTCTCCAACCCCTCCCTTCCACCTTTCCTCCCTCCCAACTCCCACCCTCAGGGTTATTTATAAATAAGCTTACTTACAGGATCCTGTCCACATAGTGAGTAATGACCTCTTTGACTTCTTTTGAGTACTGGGTTCAAATCCAGGATGACGAGCATGCTTGGCTAGTACTCTGCCACTGAGCTACATCCCAATACCTTAACCCTGACTTCTGTCTTACAGGATCTAGAGTGACACTTTGGGCTCTACAGGAGCCCCTGCCACACCTGAAGCAGCAGCTTTGGCTTGTTGTTGAGCAAGAAGCATTTACCAAGCAAATTCTCTACTCTTGCAGCTGGGAGATCGTTTCGTGTTTTCTAGGGTGATTCTGAAGGCATTTTCTTCTCCTCTTCCCCTTTGACCACTAATGAAAGAAATTAAATTCTCTGTATTTTTTAGAAATAAAAATGAAGCGTCCCTTTGATGATCCTGCAGGAAACGCTAATTAGGCAAACCAATCTTCAGGACGGTAGCAACTGCTGCAGCATATTGGTCAGGCTCGTTCGTATCCCCCTGGCTTCGTTTCTCTGAGCATTCGTTGCTGGGTCTGCCTGCGGAATCTGGACTGTTCCCAACAAGGGCAGGAGCAGCCAGAATCCCTGTTCTTGTTGCTAACACACTTAGATTAGTGGTGCTAGGAGGGAGAAAGAGTGCCCATATCATATATTCCTTATCATTAATTTTTCTCGGTCCACAAGGTTGGGATTCTGTCTGAGTCTCTATCTAGCAACCAAATGTGGGCTCAGTGGTGTTCAATGGTCATTGGCAAATGATGTAACGCTGTTCTCTGGGGAAGATCATCGTGACTATCCTGAACCTGCTTGCCATGACCTTTTCCAAACTACGGCAGAACAGAGACAGTGCCACCCTGTGAACCCATTTTATCCCAAACAATATCACTTAGAGCTGTTGATCAGATGACAGATAGATCTAAAGTCATGGAGACTCTTCACCTTGGCTGTCCATCCTTGGGTAGATAAAAAGATCGATTCTGCTTTTGTGTAGGAATGCATTTCACCTGCTTGTGTGTCTGGCAAACCTACTGAACTCATTTATCAGTTGTTCTTTATCATTTGAAGAAAGTCTCCATGTGCTTCTACTTCTATTTCTTTTTGGACTTGATTTTATGGTTGTTTCATCTGTGTTCATAACTGTTTTCAAATTGCTTATGATAGCAGCTATAAGAGTCTCATTAGATATTTCTAGCAGTCGTTCTTTGGTTGTTGGTGTTGAGATTGGAGTTTCATGCAGCCCAGGCTGGCCTTGAACTCTGTATCCTTCTGTCTCTATATCCCCAGAGCCAGGACTGCAGACAGGCATATACCAGCATGCCTTGTTTATACAGTGCTGGGGTTGAACCCAGGCTTTGTAAATGCTAAGCGAGCAACAAGCCCCAAGCTACATCTCCAGGTCACCTATGTAACCTTGATGTTGGTTGGTGTCTAGTGGTGATCCAGTTGGACTGAGGTTTGCCTGATTCTGCTCTATGAAGGGATTTTTCTCTTATACTGAGGAAATTTGGAATACTCTATCACCCTGTTTGCTATTGTGTCTTCTGTTTTATCTGTCACCCCCTAACATGGTGCCAGCATGAAGTGAAATACGACTTTCTTGTTCTCTACTGACAAGCAGGAGACTGCCTTAGCTGCATCAGGGTGTGGTGTGTCCGATGTGGGCAGGACGTCGTTATACCAGGAGCGTGTGGTAGAGAAGGCCCCTCCCCTCACAGCTGACAGAAGAAGGTGCCTCAAAAGCACACCCCGAGTGACCCGCTTCCTCCCCTCGGAGCTCACCCCCTAAACTGTGCACAACTTCCTAAAAGTAACAGTAGTACTAAAACAGAGACAGCTAGAAAGACTTTTTCAAAAACTGAAATAATGTGATTGAAATGTGCTTACGAACTACTTTGAGGAAACATGAGGAAATTTCGGAGATTCAAAACTCTAAAATTAGACACATGAGTTAGATAGCTCTTTCAGGTCAATAGCTGGAAGATGGTTAGCTGTGGATAGACCCAGAAAAGCTGAAAAATATGATGACATCTTGAAGGTGGGAGATTTTTTAACAACTTATATATTTAATGTAAGGTGAATAAAATAGGAGGGAACTTGCTATATTTTAAAGAAATCAGTATAGTTTACTTCAATTATATACAGTGACTAATGTGTTTATAAAACTATATATAGGAAACTCTGCCTAGGATTTCTTTTGATGTTTAGAAAAGCAATATTCAAAGCTTTTTATTTGAATAATGGTATAATGGGGTTTTTTAATAATTTCTATTTCTAATATTTTAAACATGTCCTCTGGAGGTTTTTCTGCACTCATATAATTTTTACTGTGTAGTAAACTAAAAATTTTCTACAAAGGAGGAAATAATGTAAGTAATTTTAAAAAGCCTGAGTAAGTTTCATGTGGAACACAAAGCGTTTCTTGCTTAAAATTCACGTTAGAATGTTATGGGTTGTTCATTTTGTTTAATCATGAAATGTGTTTACAGCTTGGTTAGGCCACAGGTACTTTAATTCTCTTCCTCTTACATAAAGCAATGCTAATTCACTAGCCCAAATGTTCTCAATTCCCTCCTCTGGCTACAAATCATAGCTTATATTTTTTAAATGATATATATTCCTCTATCCAAACAGCATGTAATCACCTATTGATGAAAATGAAAACCTAATTTATTTTTGTTTACCAGAAGTTGAGTTATAAAGAAAATATTAATTTAACAACAAAAGAGCTCACCGTGGTAACATATGCCAGTAATCCTAGTCCTTGGAGGCTAAGGCAGAGGGATCCGAGTTCAAAGTCATTCTCAGGCACATAGCAAGTACAAAGCCAGTCTGGGCTACAAGGAACTATCTTTTAAAATTCCTAGGGGTAAAAATGATTAATTTAAGTGCAACTAGACTAAAATCATCAATGTAAAGATGTAGACACACACAACTTATACACAGTCTATAGGGGACGAACTGTACTTTCAAAAACACAAAAAGACTAAAAGTGAAGGAATTAAAAAGAATGTTCCATACAATTAGAAACCATCAAGTAGTAACCAGAATGGAACAAGGGTGGCTCTACTTTCACCAGACATAACAGGCTTTAGGAGAGAGAGAGAGAGAGAGAGAGAGAGAGAGAGAGAGAGAGAGAGAGAGAGAGAGAGAGAGAAAGGAAGACAGGAACAGGAATAGGATATGTCCCAAAGTCACAAATATATAGAAATTGAACCACAAACTTTCACACAATCATTGTGCTAAAGATGAACTCAAACATTTTTAAAAGTACCTTTAGACAAACAAAAATAAAAACACACATTCCCAAATCATAGAGTACAGGGCAAACTTTTGAAGATGAAAGTTGAAAGTAATAACTACCTACAATATAAAAAAGAATACAGATGAATTCTGTCCCCTCCCATTTCCTCATCTTTTGCATTCATTCATTTGGGTTCCACTGCACTTCACTAAGGCTGCCTGCATGAGCATGGGTGGAGTCATTTACTTAAGCAAGGGCAATCCTACGCCACTGCGCAATAGGATTCCCCTTTCCCCAGCAGCCATTATGATCTATAGCTCCCCCAGGAGAGGTAGGGCTTTTGAGCCTTTCTCAGATCCATGATGGTCCATATTCCTGCCAGTAATCACAGCTGCTGTAGCTTCATGTCTGTCTGCAATAGCCATCTCATGTCCAGAAGGCTGCTTTTCAGTGTGCCCCCTCCGATCATACAGCTCTTGCATTCCTTCTTTCCTTCCCAAAAGAAGCTTCTGCCAGGCTCCCTAAGCCTTGAAGGAGGTGCCTAGCTGTCCTATTGAGAGCTGAGCACTCAACAGTCCCTTGCCCTGAGGACTTTCACAGGCTAGAGTCTCTGCATTAACCATTGGTTACTTTAAGCAGACATTTCTCTGAACAAGGAACTACTCTATGGGTATAGGCATAAATATTTAGAAGGCAGTTTGACATCATATTATATAACAGAACAATAGCAATTTGTTCCCCCCTCTAGACTGTGACCTTCCAAACCACAGACTTTGACCAGGTTTACAGTATCAGTAATGAATTCCCCTGTACAGCTGGCCTAAAATCCAATGAAAAGCAGGCAGTTAGTTACTCCCATAATAGCTATGCCACTATTACCACGGATACATCTACCTGGGTGGTTGATATTGTAGCTGTCAGGACCCACCACTGAGTAAGACTGTTGATGACTGTCTCCTCCCAGTAGGCAGTTTGCATATTGCTGTCCCACACTGTGAAAGCCAGTCAGAAGGAGGAAGTGCCTCTGGTTCAGTCAAGTCAGGGTTCAGTGAGATGGGAAGGAGTTGAGAGACAATGAGAAAGAAAACTATAATCATAGATATAGATACTGTGAAAAAACTGGAGGGGAAGTCCTAAATAATCTAACTTCACAGCTTAAGGGAGTAGAAACTGAAGGAAAAAAAAAAGGTAATCTCTGACTTAGCACAGAAGAAGAAAGTAATAAAGATTAGAGTTATTAAATCAAATCTTGAATTTAAACAGAGAATAAAGTAGCAAAGAGCAGTTGGTTCCCTTTGAAGAAGCATAACTTAGCAAACCCTAAGCTAGATTAAAAATAAAAAGAGAGAGGAACTGCTCAAGCAAAGAAAATCAGAAACGAAAAGAAGATGCGACAGCTGGTGACTTAGAAATAAAAAGATTACAAAGGCGATTGTGATGCCACAAACACAGTAATCAGGAAAAACGAGTAGGTTCCCGGGAACACAAAATTTATCAGAACCAGTCGGCCAGTAACGAGTAAGCAAAGAGAAGCCCAGGTCCAGATCATTTCACATATGTAGTCTACCTAGCATTAAAGCAATCAGAACTAATTTCTTTTAAACACCTCCACGAAATAAGACAAACCTTCCAAAACTCTATGAAACTGCAGTAACATTATACCAAAGCTAAAGATATCACGAGAAAAGGAAAGCACAAACTAATAACCCTAATGCAAAACTCCTCAGTGAAAGAGTAGCAAGTCAAACTCGGTAGAATACTGAAAGATCTCTATACCAAGACCAAGTGGGATTGACTCCTGGGATATAAGAATGTGCCAAACCCCTATCAGTCAGTGTGACACAACACATTTTTTTAAAAGAATGAAAGAAAAAATTAGGAACATCGTTTCAATGAATCCAGAGAAAACATTGATAAAGCTCCGTTTTATCATTAAAACTCTTGACAACATAGGCAGGGTAGGATCATAATTACATATAGGCTTTGTATGCAACAACTCGGAGATAATATTATAATCAACATAAAACCCACCACAATGCAATGATTCCCCTCCTTACCACTTCTGTTTGGCATAACACTAGAAATCCTAGCGAGAGCAATTAGACAAGAAAAGTAAATTTAAAGCATCCAAATTAGAGAAAAAGAAGAGCTGTTTCCAAGGACAAAATCATGTACACGGAGAAAACTCTAGAGAGTCAGCCAAGAAACTAAAGTTATAGTAAAAAAAAAAAAAAAACAAGTCACACAAATAATAAAATATCCAAAAGGAATCTTGAAAATGTAATGCCAGTTACAATATCAATAAAAAGAACTCAATAGTAGAAAAACTTAATCAAAGAGGTAAAAGACATTGCTAAACAAAGATATCGTGTTTTTGAAGATTAATATAATTAATATTGTTTAAATGTTCATAGTATCCTCAAAGTCCTACAGATTCAATACATTTTCTAACAAAATCCCCAATGATGTATTTACAGAGGGAAAAAAAAAGGAGACCAATTCTAAAATTCTAAAATATGGGACTACAGAAAAAACCTTCTTCAAGAACTAACCCGGGGCTGTGTGTGTAGGTCATCTAGTGGAGTGTTTGCCCAGCATGAAGCATGCACAAGACCCTGGGTTCTATCCCTAGCACTGCAGAAACCATGTATAGGGGCAAGTGGCACACGTCTGTCATCCCAGCACCCGGGAAGTGGAGGCATGAGAAGGTCAAGTTCGTTGTCGACCACAAAGCTAGTTTGAGGGTGGTCTGGGATACATGAGACTCTCTCTCTCTCTCTCTCTCTCTCTCTCTCTCTCTCTTTTACTAGAATGGCAGTAGTATCATTCTTCCTAATTTCAACATACATGACAAAGCTTCATTGTCAAAACGGTATGACACTGGCATAAAAAAAGACACACACAGCAGCGGCTGAGCATAAGAACGTACAGAAATAAACCCCTGCAGCTAGTCAAAGGAAGCATTCTGTCACCGGGAGCTTTACTAACGGGAGTTCTTGAGGCTAACTTTCCCTACACAGACTAGGAGGGGAAAAGAGACCCATTGTGCTGCACGTGAACACCGGAGCCCCTCCTCACGTTGCACGTAACTCAGGAGCCCTGCAAGACACAAAACTCCAAGTGACAGATGGCTTAGGCTAGATTTTCCACTTCCTAGGGGAGAGTGAAGCAGTTTCCGGGGAGAGGACTCGATTTCTGGGGAGAATGAATGACAAGAAAAGCAGAAAACAGCCTGGGACAAAGCTTTTCCCGGGTGCGAACTGTGGTGGGCACACATGGAGCAAGCAACACAGCCGCTGCGGCAGGATTTTCCACAAATAATAGCCACTTGGGTGCCAGTCTTCCAAGACAGTTGTACCACGTCCAGGAGGATGTCCTGACCACCTTCAGTCTCTTTTGTGCCGATTCATCCTCCCCGATAATGCAATTGGTTGTTTGTTTGTTTTTCTTTATTATTATTATTATTTTTATTGAGCTCTACATTTTTTTCTCTGGTCCCCTCCCTGCCTCTCCCCTCCCTTTCAACCCTCCCCCAAGGTCCCTATACTCCCAATTTACTCAAGAGAGCTTGTCTTTTTCTACTTCCCATGTAGATTAGATCTAAGTGTGTCTCTCTTAGGGTTCTCATTGTCTAGGTTCTCTGGGATTGTGATTTGTGGGCTGGTTTTCCTTGCTTTACGTTTAAGGAGAGAGCTGAACATTTGCCCCATCCTTTGGAACATCTCCATTTAGTAGATAAGGTTGCATTACAAGTCAAAGCTGGAGATTAATGCCCCCACACTTGTTAACTCGTGTGAGTCTTATAGGGATTCTGGGATGCAGACAGACAGGACAATTCCGGCTCAGCAGAGGCGAAGCGATTCGGCCACGGTTACTCAATGCGCATAAACTTGCACCTGATTTTACTCCAAATTCACTTTACTTCAGGTCTAATGTCTCAAATTATGTATGCACCTTGATTTCCATACACTCCCCATGGCTTCAAAAACGTGTATATTGCGGTTTCTTTCCAATGATATAAATAAGAGTGAGTGGTTTCATAATGCGAGTGTTTTAACTATTTTGTCTAGTTTTCCTGTCTGAATGACAGACAGGAATCTTGAGTTAATTTCTGCTGCCCTCTTGTGTCCGAGACTAGTAATGACATTCTACGAGGAGACAGGTACCTTGGCTTCGGTCTTCAATGTCTTTCCCTTTATTTGTCCAGGGAATCATGCCACTCTGACCAAAGAAGTCCGAATTCTAAAATTCGATCTTTCCCAGAGAATATCTTAGCTCACCTTAAACTCTCAGGAAAAGAGAAAAGAATGTGTCTGTTTCCTGAAAACCAGTAGTTCCAGTGTTCGATGGAACAAAATTAAATCAGCACACACAATGCAATAAGCCTTCTTTGTCTCCTATCTTCGTACAAACGGCCTCAAATCAGTTTCCAGCCTTAAGTAATGGCTGTTACTGAGTTACTGGCGCCTCCCTAGAGAAACCCGAGGGGATACTGGGCACTAATGGGGAATTCTGGACCCTCAAGAGCTATGTTTTCCTTCAGAGCTACAGTCTCAGGTTCAGAAAATGCAGATTGATCTTTGAGGCAGATCTCCTTGTTCTGTCTTTGATAAGCCATCAACATTTGTTATATTACTTTTTATAATATTACTTATCGTATTGCTCATTCGGTACTTTAGAAGGGTCTTCTACTTGAAGGCAAACTTGGATGAGTGATTTTTCTTTTAAAAGAAATTAAAGTCCCAAATTTTAGGTACAGGGAAGATGGCTCAGTGATTAAGGACACACATGGCTCTTACTCAGGACCCAAGTTTGGATTCCAGCACTCATGTGGTTCACAACCACCTACAACTCCAGCTGCAACCAGTTCTGCCGACAGCTGCGCTCACATGCACACAGCTGCGCTCACATGCACACAGCTGCGCTCACATGCACACAGCTGCACACTCACATAATTCAAGATGAGGCAAATTAATTCTGAAAAATTCCCACCTTTAGCTACCCGACAAACCCATGCTCCACATATCGTATTTACTTTAAGAAACTAGAATTTGCATATTTTAAAAATGTATTGATTCATTGAATGACTATTTTGTTGTTGCTGCTGCTGCTGTTACTGTTACTGCTGTTGACTGGCGGTTTTCTTCTGATAAAAAGAACACACACACACACACAGAGAGAGAGAGAGAGAGAGAGAGAGAGAGAGAGAGAGAGAGAGAGAGAGAGAGAGTCATGAGTCAAGTGCCCAGCCAAATTACTTCTGTTTTTCCATTTCTCGCATTGTCACTAAATGCCTCAGCCACGATAGCACCAGCACTGTTTTGCGGGTTGCTCAACTGAGAGGCTTAGCTCTCGGTTTACTTCTTGAAGTGTGCAAAGCAGAAGTACACTAGGAGGCAGACAAGAACTACAAGCTGTGTGTGTCCCTGAGCCTTCATCGTCTCTCTAAAGAAGTGGATGCTACGAAGTGCTTCCAGCAGGACGGTGAATGGGCACATTTGCCCTAGGCTGGCCCAACTGTCCTTCCTCCCTCTTGGTCAGAAAGACTGGTAACTTACTTCAAATGGCAACACTTTTGGGGAATAGAGTCATTTATGGAGATAAGTCCTTGGTGTTTAAACTGTATCATCTAAATATGGTAGCCCTTAATCACATATGGCTACCTAAATTTAAATTGATCAAAATTCAAACAACTGAAAATCTGGATTCAGATATGATGGTCCATGCCCATAATCCCAGCACTCAGCAAGATGGGAGTCACTAGTTTGGGGGCCAATCTGAAAAACAGTGAGTTCCAGGCTAGCCTGAGCTACAAAATGATGCCTTATAGCAATAAGCAAGCATTCCTCAGCCCTCGGGTGCTTTCACCGCACTTCAAGTGATCAACAGCCCCTGTGACTTCTGCCTGCAGTCTTGGATAACAACATAGCCACAGAAGGTCAGTGATACCGCTCAGATGATAGAGCTTGCCTAATATGCATGAAGCCCTCAGCTGGCTCAATCCTTAACATCACATGAACTGGGCACAGTGGTGCACACCTATAATCCCAGCAGCTGGGAGGCAGAATCAGAAGTTCAAGATTATCCAAAACTGGAAGCCAAGCTTGAGGCCAGCCTGGGTGTATCAGACACTGTTTATAAAACATATATATGGGATGGGGCAGATAGACAGACAGACAAAGACAGAGAGCCTTTCCGTTACCATAGTGCTGGACTGGGCAGCCTGATTTTACATGAAAATTGTTGGTTCTGACCAGATCATAATCAATAGTCCAAAGAAAGAGACTGGTAACTATAAATATTAGTTAGGCTAAGTAGCATTTTCTTTTAAAAAGGGAAATTTTTAAATTGCATAGGACCAAGAGGGGATGCTATGACCCTCTGACTCTGAGACTGACTTGTTTCCCCCAATTAAGAAATGGATACCTCTCAGCTCTAACCAAACTAAGACACCAAACTAGAAACTTGGTGTTGCCAGAATAACGGAGTGTTTCACAGCCTAAAGTCCTGCAGCACCCTCAATCTTAGAAGTACTAGAAGAAAACAGAAAAAAAAAAAAACAGATGATATATTGATGGAAAACCAACACCAAGTAATCTCAAAGTAGGCTTCATGAGGTTACACATAGAGCCAAGCGTTTAGGGGACAGTTTGGAATATTAATTTAGCATACAGAAGTGACCTGAAGGCCATGCCTGTGGACGAGGACCATGGGTAGTTTTTCTCCACCTCAGATCTCTGAACCGCCACAGCGGAAGGGCCAGTTGACAAACGAAAAGCGAGAAGAACAAGTCTAAGAGAAAGCCCGTAATGAGGCCGACTCCCCGCTCACACCACCAGGATGGTTCCAATTAGTAACCTGTACTGCAGCTCCCTAAATGCTTCTCTGGCGCCTTCCAGTGATTAATGCATCTCTCCTAGAGAAAAGAAGATGCACCGGGCTCATCCACCCCCAGAGTAGACGCTCCATGCATGGGAAGTAGCCCGTCCACTCAGAGAGAGGACTTAACCTCCATAGGGCAGCTCACACATTTAGAGACCCGGGGGCTTTTGTAGACTCTATTGCCACAGGAGAGATTCCGAGAGTTTCTGCCAGCCATGTGAGACCCATGCATGAGGGGAATTGCACCTCTCCTTCGGGGGAGGTTGGCTGACATGGGAGCCAGTTCTTCAGACCTCTGGAGGCCTGCTCAGTGAGGTACTCTTGTGTTCTGTGTGGTCTCATTTTGAATACACAAATACAGAAACCATCCTACCTTAAATAAGCCTAGTAAACAGAAACATTCATTTAAGGCACTTGCAAGAGTTATATCTGTTTGGGGGGTTGGTTTTGTGTGTGTGTGTGTGTGTGTGTGTGTTTTTTTTTTTTCAAAGCAGCAGAAGACAAAATAAGTCAGTGAGGAGTTCCCGTGAACTCCCCTGCATAGAGGAGGACGCTGAAAAGGATGCATGGGGTGGTGGGGGCTTAGGAACAAAATGTTAAGGACTTTCTCAAACTTACCTTGTGACCCCACCCCCAGCCCCACCCCCAGGGCTGGGCATGTATTTCATTAGCTATTATTTTAAAAATAACACCAATAAGGAAATCCCTAAACCACATGTCCTCTGCCCCTGTCCCAGAACCAAGCACTCAGGAGTACTAAACAAGCTGGCTATTTCCTGGGCCATCAGAGGTGGGGCAACTTCGCATTAACTGCGATGCTCAGAACCTACTGAACAAGCCAGGTGGGTCTTCACTTCTTCCCTCTGGAGCATGTGTTTCAGATGTGCTCAAACAGACTCAAATACACACTATGCTGCAATTTTAAAGGTGGTTCTTTAACAATAGGCCCTCAAGCTGGCTGTTGGAAACAAAACACATATGAGATTATCGATGTATTTCAGAATCCTGGGAATGCAATTGCTTTTGCAGCTTAAAGGCAACTGAAGGACATCTCACATCAAGGTAGGTGCTGTGACGAAAGATTATTTCCATATCTTTGTGAAGCTGAAGCAGGAGGATTCTTGGGTCTTTGAGAGGTTTGAAACCAGCCTGGGCAACCTACCGAAGTCCTATCTCATCTGACAAAATGAAATAAACTGGAACTAGGGATGGGAATAAGGAGGCACGCTTCCTCTGCCTCCTCTCGGACATATCTGCATATCTGAGTTGTGTTTCTCTCTTGTTCTACAGAACCATGTGACAGAAAACACAGCTCGCACAGCCTCGGTCACTTTATCTTCCAGCTTCAGGCACAAGGAAGATTCCAACTGACTATCTGAATTTCCAATCAAATATGCCAAGGAAGAGACTCGTGAGCCAGCCTGGACCAGGTTTCCTCTATGTACAAGCCAACATGAATGAGTCTTTCAAGTGAGTGGGCAATTGTGAAGGATTTTGTCAAGTAAGTGTGTGTGTTGTTACAGTGTGCATGCGCACACACAGAAGGAATTATTACCATCTGCTTTCTCAACTGATCCTCGCTCCTAAAGCTGAGAGCTCACACTATCACGGATGGAGTTTCCCGTGTATCTATTGTGCTCGTCACTTTCCTTGCTGGCTAGATCAGACATGTGGACAATATGTAATTATTATCAAGATACATGAGATTTTGAATTTTCTAAAATAATTAGTTAAATTTAATCCCATCTCCTTTGTCAAATAATTGCTTAGTTACAAAACCATACTTTAGAATGCTAAACAACATATATTTTAGATCCATAGTGCACACCACTGATTTTAAAATGACTAACCATATTTTTCTTACTTTTGGGTTTTTTTGTTTTGTTTTGTTTGTTCACTTTTTGAGAAATTTTTTTATATAGCTCAGGCTAGCCTCAAACATATGGCAGTCCTCCTGCCTCAGCCTCCCAGGATCTTGCAGGCATGAGTCTCAAGGCTCAATATATGCCATATGTTTCCAGCTATAATTAAGAATGAAAATATTAGACAGAATCTTACATGCTCATCTCAAAAGCTTTTCCTAACTATCTACTTGCACCACAGCCACTGTGCCCATGTGTATGTTTTTATTTCAAACCACGATCGCTTTCTCTCTTAATGAGGATCGATTAGTTTGACAAAAAGAGCAATAACAAATGTTTTGAATTAGGCTGTGTGTGGAAGGCAGTGCTGAAAGGTAAACACAGAAGTGTACGGCATCATTAAAACAAGCAAAAAATGTGAAAATGAGAAGCTGTTTCTCAACAAATATTTGTCACGGACATATGGCGTACAGGACTCTAATAAACTGGTTGGGGTTTCGCACAAAACTATTTTTAACCTTAGATGACTCCATAGATACTGACCATGAATGTCCATTTCAAAGTGCTCACATTCTATGAGCAAGGAAATCACATCAGAGGACCACCAGAGATGATGGGTGAGTGAGATGGCTCCCAGAGAGGAGCACCTACCGCCAAGACTGATAAAGCTTGGGTATGGTCCCTGGGAGCCCCGTGGTAGAAGAAGAGAATTGACTCGCGCGAGTGGTCCTCTGACCTCCACATGCACCTGCTGCAGCGCGCACACATGCACCTGCTGCGGTGTGTGCACACATGCACATATCATGCATATGCTGCAGCGCACGCACACACACACACACCTGCTGCGGCTCGTGCACACACGCACATAACATGCACAAAGCAAACAAACAACAAATAAATAGGGTGAAATTTTGTTTAAAGACTGGGAGATGGCTTATTTGGGAGATTAACAAAATGATTTCCAGTGTTATGGGGAAAAAAAATTCAGCAATGTGTTTGGGGACACTGGGTGTTGAACTCAAATTCTAGAGCTTCCATTTTCATCACAGTCCTAAACACTAGATAGACTATAACCCTAAGGAAGTCATTCAGCAGTCCCAGTCCCCAGTGTGTGTGTTTGCAATGCTGAAGTCTAAGCCAGGGCTTATCCAGGCAGTGGGCTTTATCACTGAGTTTTGCACCCCATCCTCTAAGCATCACCTTTAACATGCAGCAGACATTTTCAAGAGATACAGTCGATGCTGTATGTTATTAACAGCAGCAAAAAAATACACACAGTGAAACGTAAAACTCTCAAATGTCTCATTGGATAAAGTTTAGCACCCATATATACCAGCATGTCCAATGCCCAAAGCAAAACATAAAGCATTTCCAGCAGCCCAGAATATTCTCTCATGATGTGGGAGAATTTAAAGATCTTTTACATCCTCAGCTATGTATCAGGTATAGATCTGGACTTCATTATGGAGTCATGAGAAAAAAAAAGATTCAAGAATCTAAGCACTTGTTGACATACATATTTATTTCAGTGATATCTATTTTGCTCCTTCATCCAGCAATTCCCCACAAGCGGGCTATGAAATTTGGAATGATGAATTAACTAGTTTAGGAGGTAAAAGGTGAAAGGAAGCAGCCAGTCTGGCCGGCCAGGTAAAAGGGTCTAACACTTGGGGCCACCCAGGCAATGCTAAATGTTTTTCTCTGCCGTGGCTTTCGGCAACTTTATCTCACTAATGGGAGCTATCACTCCAAACCAAGGAACCATAAAATGTCTATTTTCAGAATGTGATGAATGTCCACACAGTCCTTAGACTTTTTGCCCCCAAACATCTTTATTCATCAAGGGAGTTCAACTTACTACCAAGCTAGGGTACAAATGCTGACCTGATGACTATAACAGCTTGGGAAACTATCACACAAGCCTGAGAGTCCCTCCAAGGACTTTGGCTGCCATCTAATCCCTGGAGCAAATCTCTCCTCCAGTGTTTGCTGGGTAGGAAAAAAGAAATCTCCTTTTCTACAGTTTGGGGCAATGAGTCTAATGTTATAGCTTTAAGAATACAACAGATGAGCTCATTTATGATTCTTCTGTACAAACAGGCCAGACTCCTCAAGGCAGTGGGGTGGATCCCAGTATGTCTAACTCCGCAACAGTCTAGGGTGCTCTGTAAATATATGCGTTCCCAGTGTTCATCAGTATGTGATGATCCTTTTCATGTCACTTGTTTCTAATATTTAATTGGCATCTATAGTATGAGCTACTGTATGCTATATACACTGAAATTGTTAAACTCACCCTACATTTCACAGAGGCATTCTGTAAATGGTCATAGGAGCTGTTGGTGCTGACCACCGAATGTTTCCCTAGCTCATAAAACAATAATCATCCAAATCACTGTACTTAAACCCTTTCTGTTCAGGTTTGACTCAGAAATATCCCCCACAGGCTCATGGGTTTGAACATACGGATCCTAGCTAGTGGCGGTGTTTTGGGAGGTTGCGGAACCTCTGAGAACACGTCCTAGATAACGGAAGTAGGGTGTGGGGGTCGACTTTGAAGGTGTGCACATTTCCGACTCTAACCCCAGATCTCTATGGTCTGCCCATCGAGATGAAAGCGAACTTGAAAGTATCTGTCGTCACAGCCCAAGTCACTCCAGTCACCAGACTTTCCCTGCCATGATGGACCCGCTGTCTCTAAGCCCAAATCAACTGTTCATCCATTCAATAGCCCCTGCTTCTTATCTCAGCAGCAAGGAAAGTAACGAATGCGCTGTGTTTCTTTTCCCTTTGTTTTTCTGGGCCCAGCTCACATCCCACCCAGCACGCATGCGCACACATGCCATAAAGAAAAAAGAAATCCATCACACTGTTCCATGTTTATGAAGCACATGTTTTGCATTTATTTGCTCTAGTGTCCCCCGAATCCAATTTTAAGAGCTTTTCCCTGTAGATTTCTTTTTAGAATTGCAAAACTTATATATTTGCTTACCTGTCATAATTTTATTGTATATCAAGCCAGAGAAATCTCAGTCCAGCCTTTCAAATCCAGAGATAGGGAAGTACAAAAAACAACAGACAAGCCACTCCTGTTTTTTATACACATCACTTTGGTAAATGGAGAAGAAACCAAAATATTCAGGGAAAATTCACTGAATATTACTTTTCCATATAATGCCATCAAGCATCAAGCACAGCTAACAAAACCATAATTCACATTTTGATTCCAGTATTGGGGCTATAGGAAGATCTTTTGTTGCTTGTACTATTTTGGAGGGTTTTGCCATTAACTTGATCAGTTTGATTATTTCATGAACTTGGAATGTCGTTATAGCTTATTTAACACTTGAAAAGAAAAGCCTTCTTGCTAAAATACTAAACATGTGCTTTAAAATCTGTTCTTTAAGCAGACTTTCCAGACACTGGAGTGAATTTCTGTGGCTGTTAGAGACTATACGCTCAGGATTTAAATGATACTGTGGTACTTGTGAAAGATCCATTCTAGAAACAAAAAGAGGGAAGCTTATCAGCTAGTAAGTGGGCAATCTCCACTTTCTAGTTTCCCGGTAAATCAAAATTACAGGCTTTCTTGTGTTCATTTGGAAGTTGACCTAGGTCCCCTTCTGTCCTGGATTAATTTATGTTGTTGTAACAAAGAATCTGACCAAAAGGAGACTAAAGGAGAAAGTCCATTTTAGCTCACAGTTCCAGGCTGTAGTCCATCAATCGTGAGGAAGGCAAGGTGGGAACCAAAGCAGCTACTCACCCACATTACTGGGCAGAGAAAAAAAGTATGTGCATGCACACCTGCTCAGCTCAGATGTGCAACTGCTCAGCT
Organism: Alexandromys fortis; assembly: GCF_014885135.2. Taxonomy (NCBI): domain Eukaryota; kingdom Metazoa; phylum Chordata; class Mammalia; order Rodentia; family Cricetidae; genus Alexandromys; species Alexandromys fortis. The sequence continues at coordinate 7,941,905 of NW_026067951.1, forward strand.
CATGTGGACACCTGCTCAGGTCATGTGAACACCTGCTAAGCTCACATGGACACCTGCTCAGCTCATGTGAACACCTGCTCAGCTCACATGTGCAACTGCTTAGTTCACATGAACACCTGCTAAGCTCACATGTACATCTGCTCAGCTCACATATGCACTTGCTCAGCTCATATGTACACCTGCTCAACTCACATGTGCACCTGCTCAGCTCACGTGGACACCTGTTCAGCTCACATGTGCACCTGTTCAGTTCACGTGAACATCTGTTCAGCTCACATGTGCACCTATTTAGCTCACATGTACACCTGCTCAGATCACTTCCTTCACTCTTTTTCAGAGCACAGACCATAAAATGGCACTGCCCACACTCAAGGTGGATCTTCTCATTTTAATTAATCTCATTAAGAAAATTCTTTATAACTGTACCAACTTGATTTATGTAATCTTTCATTAAGACTCTCTTCCCAAATGGTTCAAGATGCTTTAAGGTTGGGTCAAGTTGTCTATTAGAATTAACAATTACCCTATCTAAAAATAGCTTTGAGTCAGTTAGGCAAGAAGAAAGTAAAGACACGAAGACCTATGAATACTCACCTGGGAGAAGTTAGAACATGTAGTTCTAAGCCACAACATTCTATGGCACATTTTGTTTGTTTAGTGTGTGTGTGTGTTTAAGGACATGTGGAGATCAGAGTCAATTCTTTTCCTTCAATATGTGGGTCCTGGGAATAGAACTCAGATGTCAATCTCTCTAGTCTTTAAGTTCCCATATGAAAAATAAATAAATAAACTCTCAGATCTTGAAAGAAAGGCAAAATGCCATGGCAGACTAGAACCTGCCTATATTAACTCATCAGTTAAAAAAAAAAAAAAGAAAGAGCTAGAACACAAATGCAAAAGTGACATAGAAAACAGTACTCTGGTAACCAAGCAGATGTGATACACCATTGTCATGGTGTGTAAATTGTCTTTCTGAATCTCTATGAGAACACTTAGGTGTTTTGTTTTTTCTTTATCTGAAAGTATGAAACAGTGAATGTGGATCCAGGGTCTGGGGAAAATGCAGACAGATGCATTGAAGATCATCTATTGTCATCATCAAATAATATTCTACTTCTTAAGGACCCATGCGTTTTGAAAATTCAGCATCTGTAGTCAATATAACTTTACTTCCAAGTGTTGGATGTCCAAATACATGACAATAGCTGCCAGCCTCCCCTCTCAAGTGGACAAAGATAGAGAACAAATAAATGTTTCTTTGTTATCTTGTCTTTGTATATATTAATTGTGTCATACACCATTTAAAAAAGCAAATGACTTTTCCAAATAGAACCACAGCAAATATCTAGGCTCTTAACATGAGCAAAAACTCTTGATCTCTCTAATTTTTTACTTAATGTAACATAATTTATATTATTTTTTTAAAAATGTTTGTTTTTGAGACTTTGATACATTTGTATTCTGTATTTACATCATTCCTACCCATCTCTTTGTTCTTCAACTCTTTTCATGTCCCAAGGCCCTCTCCTATTCATGACCTCTTGTTCTATCATTGTTGTTGCTACATATGTATATAAGCATGCAGAGTACACACATATAATATATGAGAAGCCTACTGAGTCAGGTTATTATTGCACCTACCTGCATGTGTGGCGGGCTGGTATTCTTATCAACACTCCCCCTTTAGTTTTGAGATCTTGAAAACGGAAGCATTAAACTCTGCATAGGTGACTGGAAACAGGAAAGCAGCTCTGGAGGCAGATTTGAGTCAGACCGGAAATCCTGGGTAAACTGGGAAAGCCTTCGTGGGAAATGAAAGGGAAAGTAAAGAGTTCATGATTCTATAAAGATCCCCACACGCACTGAGATGAAAGTCCAGAGCTATTGCTGAGTTTTACAAAATCTGGGCTAGTTAAAGATTGTTTCCCCATAAATGAGAAAAACTATAGCCTTTTTATTCCTAGATCAGCAGACTCAGATCAGCTGAACTAGAGATAAATTCACTAATATGATTTACTGTGTCCCAGGTACTGTAACAATTTATGTTAATTAGCACAGCGCATTTGATGAGAATCACAGGAAGTAAATCAGCAGGCAGGGCTGAGAATAATCCTTTGAAAACCCACTGCTTCCCAGAAGCAATGAGAACACCTGGGAAGGCGTCAAGTCATCCTCTCCAGAACCCTAGAAATGGGTCTTGCAACAACTAGAAGGGAGTTTACCCTTGGGACGAATGGCTGAGTCTTGGTAATGCCATCGAGTTCTGTGTCATTTTAATTTCACTTTACCCATTCTCTTCTCCTTACTTCCTTGAAAACGAATATCCTTGCAAAAACAATAAAACAATTATCCTCAAACCCCAAGGGAAGCAAATTGGATTAGGAATCCTCCCCAAAAACATTGCCCTCGGAATTGCAGGTATTTACCCTGTACTTCCCTAGAAACTTCCACGTATTTCTAGGGAACACGCACACAGAATTTCTCCAGGAGAATCTATCCATGAAGGGCCAGCAGCGCTTCTTGACATGGTTAGAATGTTTGGCGCAAAAATAACTAAGGAACCGTAAGAGGCAAATCCAAGGAACAAGAAATCATGAAAAACTGTAAAGCTCTGCTGTGTCCCTGGAGATCTAAATGGTCTTGCACTTGCCACAGGATACGTGTGCAAATCCATGGCTTTGTAACAAACCCCAGAGAGAGCTGAGAGGGTTCAAAGGTCACACCTTTTTCTTTCCTGGAGACTACACAAACAAGAAGTAAGGGTTATGGTAGAATTGTCAGCAGCCTGCCTGAGATCATCACCCTTCTCTTTGCCGTGACAAAATGCCTTACAGAAGCACCCAAAGGAGGGACTGTTTGTTTTGGTTTCAGGGGGTTCAGTCCATCATGGCAGGTTTGGTGATTTGAAAGAAAATGGTTCCCCCCCCCCCCAAGGGGAACAGCACTATTAGGAGTTGCTGTTGTTGGATCAGGTATGGCCTTGTTGGATGAAGTATGTCACTGTGAGGGTGGACTCACGCCACACCCAATATCTCAGTTCACTTCCTATGTCTGCAAAATACAGGACTCTCAGGCACTTCTCCAGTGCCATGTCTGTCTGTACACAGCCATATCCCACCATGGTGATAATGGACTAAACCTCTGAACTGTAAGACAACCCAATTAAATGTTTTTCCTTCATAAGAATTGCCATGGTCATGGTGTCCCTTTACAGCAATAGAAACCCTAAGACACCAGGGAAGGCACGGCAACAGGGGATAGCTAGTTACACTGTGTCTACTCGGGCAACAGAGAACATCACTGATGCTCAGTTCATATTCTCTCTCTTTTTCCAGTCTGGGACCCACTCCATGCAATAGTACTCCCATAGTTGGGTGACTCCACCTCAGTCAGTGAAAACTTGAAAATCCCTTGCAAGCATGCCTAGAGCTTTGCCTTTAAGGGGATTCTAGATCGTGTCAGGTTCACAACTAAAGCAAACCATAACACTGCCCAAAAATTCAATACCCCTCAACATATACAGAGTGCCTCAACACCAACTGGGGAAGTTAGTGACCTGGGAATTAAAGGAAAACCTCTCTGTTACTATTAGCTGGCAACTGAAATAAGCAAGCAGCAATCAAAGGACTATTCATGGCACCTGGAGAAGACTTTCAAGCGTAAGCTCAGGGGTTGGGAGTAGTTAATCCCAGCACACAGAGGCAGAGGCAGAAAGACTTCTGTGAGTTTAAGGCCAGCCTGGTCTACACAGTGAGTTCTAGAATAACCAAGGCTGCGTAGACATACCCAGTCTCAGAGAAAAAAAATGTAACTAAACAGAACAAGCAAACCAGAGAGGAGAGAGACTCTGATTCCTAGAGGAATCACGGATTACTTTAAATGTCCAGTTTTCAACAACAAAATGTGAGGCACACACAAAAATAAAATTCGGCCACATATCAAAAGAAACAAGAATCCCACAGCAACCATCTCTGAGAAGTCTAGATGTGATGTGGGAGTGTCATCTATCTGTTGCCTTCATTGGTTAATTAATAAAGAAATTGCTTGGCCTTTGATAGGCCAGCCCTTAGATAGGCGGAGTAGACAGAACAGAATTCTGGGAGAAAGAAGGCAGTGAGACAGTCGCCATGATTCTCCCACCTGACACAGACACAGGTTAAGATCTTTCCTGGTAAGCCACCATCTCGTGGTGCTACACAGATTATTAGAAATGGGTTAATCGAGATGTGAGAGTTAGCCAATAAGAGGCTGGAACTAATGGACCAGGCAGTATTTAAAAGAATGCAGTTTCCGTGTAATTATTTTGGGTAAAGCTAGCTGGGAGCCAGGCAGCAGGAAGTGGCCTGCCGCTCCTATTACAACATAGATGCACTAGGAAAGCAAGTTTAAATATGGTTAGAGGAACAAATGAAACCATTCCTTCAAAGCAAAAAGCAAGACTGAGAAGGATGTCTCACTAAACACTATCAATACATAAACAATAAATTACTTAAAATGAACTAATTGAGAATTTTAGAATTGATGACTAATTTTAAAACATCACTAAGGATGTTCAAAATCAGATTTGATGTTCAAATCAGAAAGGGGACAGCAAACTTGAAAACAGGCCAACTGTGTTATCTAGTCTGAAAAGCATATTAAAAATAAATAACAAAAAAACAAGCCAGCCAAATCCGAAAGACCTGTAGGACAGCATAAAGTGTGTCAGTATACTCGTACTCAAAATGAGAAAGGGTAGTTAAAATAATATTGGAGCAAATAACAATTGAAAACCATCTAAAATTGTATTAAATAACTATAATGTATAGTCGCAAGAAGTTCAACAAAAAGATGTGAAAAAATCTCACAGAGATTCACACCTAAAGACATTCTAACAGACTGGATTAAGACAAGGCAGAGAAAACCCCAGAAGGACCAAGGGAAACGTGATCTGATTTTCGTCAGAAACTATAAAGGGTACTGTCTGGGTTCATTATTGCTACCAGAAGAGAACATTGCAGTCTGGGAAGTTTATAAGTTCATTTGATTCCTGGTTCTACATTCTGGGTGTCCCAACACCAGAAAGATCAATCAGGTAGGATCTTCTGATTGCATCACAATGAGGCAACAGTAATTCACTTGGAAAGACCACATGAAAGAGAAAAAATGGGACAATTTTGCTGTTTTTAAGAAAACATATTCTCAGTCCCAAAAGAGCAAACAACCCAAGACAGAGCCCTTGTGACCAAATCTCTTAAATGTACCACTTCTTAACATAGATTTTTGGACAATAAATTTTCAGTATAGTGACATAAAGGGGACACAGTTAACCAAATAAGCCACAAAGGAAGAATAGAAGAACTCTAATAACAAATACAAATCACTGATGGAAGTCCCACTTAATTAGCAGTTGCAATAAATGCAACAAATTGAGTAACTCAATCACATAATAATAGAGATTGGATTCTGCGGGGTGCTAGTATAGCTCTCTATTCCCAGCACTCAGAGGCAGAGGCAGGCAGATCTCTGTGAGTTTGAGGCCAGCCTGGTTTACATAGTGAGTTCCAGGGCTACACAAAGAAACCCTGTCTTTAAAAACCAAAATAATAATAATGATAATAATAATAACATGTTGTTGGATTGTGATTTTTCCTGTCTTCTTTTGTTTTGGTTTTGAGAAAAGGTTTGGTGTAGCCCAGGTGGCTTAGAGCAATGTGTTATCTACAACAAATGCATTTCACGTTTGAAGACAAAAAAAGAGGATAAATGTAATAAAGATGATTTTAAAACTGAGTTTATTTTGAAAGCTCCAAAACTATTGAAATAGAGCCGGGCGGTGGTGGCGCACGCCTTTAATCCCAGCACTCGGGAGGCAGAGGCAGGCGGATCTCTGTGAGTTCGAGACCAGCCTGGTCTACAAGAGCTAGTTCCAGGACAGGCTCCAAAACCACAGAGAAACCCTGTCTCGAAAAACCAAAAAAAAAAAAAAAAACCTATTGAAATAGGTTAAAATATAAATATGCAGACATTTTGTACTCATGAAATAATTGATTTAATATTATTAAAAGGTAAATATTCCTGTTTGATTTATATACAATTATTGAAATTCTATCAAACTCACAGGTGATATTTTTGAACAAACATGAAAATAGAAAGGACCTGGACTAGTTAAGTAGTTTGTTTTTGAAAGACTAACAAAGTTGGAAGGCTCATCCTTTCTTAAGTCAGAACTTACCACATCATTATAATAGTCAAGAGGGTGTGGTACTGGTGCAGGACAGATGTACATCAAATGGAATAGAATTGTCTGGAAATAGTCATTAAATCTAATAATTAAATAACTGAATGGTTGAAAGAGTGCCAGGACACTCAAGGCTGAAGGAATAGTCTACATTTAAAGATTTATTTTAACTTTTTAAATTATGTGTATGCATGTGTGTTTGTGAGAGGTGCTAAGCTATGCATGTGAGTGCAGGTGCTTGGTGCCTGAGGAGACCAGAGGAGGACGATGGATCCCACAGAGTTGAGTTATAGACACTTGTGAGTATCTCAGCATGGGTGCTGGAAAATGAACTCAAATCATCTGCAAGAGCAGTTTGTACTCTTTCCTCTGATCCATCTCTTCAGCCCCAAGGATAGCCTTTCAAACAAATATTGCTGAAAGATTAGATATCCAAATGCACAAGAAGTAAGTTGTATATGTACTTGTGGCTTATAAAATTAGCTAAGACATGGACCTAACAAAAACCCAAACATGTTAAAGATCCAAAAGTGTTGAAGGAAATTTACATGATCTTGAATTAGACGAGAAGTTTTTAGATATTACTGAAAACACAGGCAATGATTGAAAATGTAAACAAATTATACTTTATCAAAATTGAGATAGGTTGTGCTTCAAGAGACTGGCCAAGAAGTAATAAAAGGAAACCACAGAACAAGAATAAATATTGGCAATTCATGGATTGACAAGGAATTTGTCTCTAGCATATGTGAAGCATTCCTAAATCCCAACAATAGAAAGACAAACAGATCATTTATTTCAACAGCCAGAGTTTAAACACATTTTTTTCTGTTTCTACAGAGAGAAGCACAAATGTACAGTAGACCCATGAGCAGACAATCCTGTCATTGGACATTGGGAATGCAAATCAAAACACAGTAACACTCTAACCACCCCATGCCTGTAGGAGGACAGCTGCGACAGTTGACTAACATGGAGCTGGAGTTCACTGAATTTCCAGCAGGAGTACAAAATACGGTGTCTGCTTTGGAAAACTGCCTGGCTGGTCCTCAAAACTTGGGCTCACTCTTCCACTCCTAGTCATATACTCAAGAGAATATTTTTTTTAAAAAAAAACCCACATAATAATTTGTACAGTGTTACAGAAGCATTCTTTATAAAGTAATGGAAACCAAATTCAGAAATTCTTCAATAGGCAAATGCCTAATTCCAAGCATGGACATAGATATTCATTTTGTAGGATGTGATTCTGTCACAAAAAAAAATGAAGTCCTAGCACAAGCAAGAGAAGGAATGAAACTGAAAAGCTCTGTGTTGAGTGAGAACAGGCAGCCATGGCAGCATGCTATAGGGTTCCATCTATAAAATTTCAACACAGGCAAGTCCACAGAGTTAGGAAGCAGATTCCTAGTTGCCAGAAGCCAGAGTCAATAGGGGAAACAAACAATGATTACTAGCCTAGCATGGTGGCTGACACTGTCACCCTAGCACTTGGGAGGTTAAGGCTGGAGAATCACTTTAAATTTGATTTGGGCCAGTTAGGTTACATGGTGTTTTAGCTACTTTTCATAGCTATGATAAAATACATGGCCAAAAACAATTTATGAAAGAAAGGGTTTATTTTGGCTTATTGTTTCAGAGAGATAAAAGCCCATCACAACAGTCATGGCAGCAAGCATCAGTCCTGTCAGAGTAAACAGGAAGCTGAGTGGTCATCTTTCTAATACACACACAGAAGCACAGTGGGTGAACCACATGGTGTGATGAGGCTATATGCTATTGGAGGAGGCTGTTTGTTCATTTCCCGGCCACCCAGCAGCTCAGACCCAAAATAATCACACCAACACTATATTATTTAAAACACTGCTTGGCCCACTAGCTCTAGCTTCTTATTAGCTAACACTTATTTCTTAATTTAACTCATCTCTAGTAATTTGTGCATCGCCACGTGGCTGTGGCTTACCAAGTTCCTAGTGTCTGTCTCTGGCAGGGCTACATGGTTCCTCTGGACTCTTCCCTTCTTTCCCCAGCATTCAGTTTAGTTTTCCCCACCTAACTTTGTTCTGTCCTATCTGGCCAAGCCAGTTTCTTTATTAATCAATGGTATTCATAGCATTCAGAGGGGACTCTCACATCAGCTATATGCTCTCAAAGCCTGCCCAGTAACACACTTCCTCCAGTAAGGCTCTGCATTCTGAAGGTCCCATTACCTTCCCAAACAGCTATACCCACTGAGGATCCAATACTCAAATAACTGAGGCTCTAGGGGACTTTCTCATTCAAATCACCATCCATACTACGGTTAAAAAAATATAAATAAATAAATAAATAAATAAATAACAACCTGGGCTACAGAGTGAGGACCTCTCTAGGAAGGGAAGGAGGGAAAGCAAGAGGGAGGGGAAGAAAAGAAGGAAGAAAGGAAAGAAGAGAAAAAGGATGGAAGGGATGAAGGAGAATGGAGAAAGGGAGAAAGAAAGGAATGGAGGGAGGAAGGGAGGGAGGGAGGGAGGGAGGGAGGGAAGGGAAGAAGAAAAAGGAAAGAAGGAAGGAGGGAGGAAGGGCAGAAGGGAATTTTCTTGAAGATTGACAAGGCAGCTGTGGAATTGTGCAATGGTGACAGATCACACTTGTAAGTGTACTGCAAACCATCAAACTGCATATTGAGATGACATATGAAGTTAACAATTATTACTATCTCTGTCTTACAGATGATAAAATGAAGACACTGAAGATTAAGCAATTACCCTGTCACACAATTAGTATGTGGTAAAAAGGGGATTTAAATGCAGCTCCTCCTGCTCCAGAACCTGAACATTGGTGTCTGTGTCCTGTGGAATCCTTGTAAGTTCTCTTTGTGCTAAGAGCTCAACTAATAAACCAAACAGGTGCTCTTCTGTTTCTGTCTGGCTAGAGAAAATGATACAAACAGGGGTATCCGCACCCATCTTATAAATGGGGTGGTAAATCCAGATATCCTGTTAGAGTCCAATGACATGTAATGAAACCTGGAAATACCTTTACAGAAATTGCCTCTTAGTGGGTCATTTTCAAACCTCTTCCACCTTTACACATATAGAAGCTTCTCCCATAATGGCAGAGGAGCAAGGCTTTTGCCTGTATACTTGTTATTACTATAGATGAGTCATTCTCTGCCTTACAATGTTGCTTAACCCTTCGGTTCCGGTTTCTTTGTACCAGAGGAGCTGTATCCTGTACCATAAAAGCCTGTGTACTTCAAACTGAAATCAGTCCCATGAAGACTGGTCACGCAAAAATTTTATCTGCTAAGTAGTAGTTAATATTGTGTCCGAGATGATCCCATAACCTAATCATCACTTTCTCCATAATTTTTGTTAATATAGTCAACAGAAAAAAAAGGTCACATTTATGGGAATGCAGCCAACACTCACAGATCTGTACAACTGAAACACCAGCTGCTAATTCCTCATGGACATGAGGAAGGGCACTACATCTTAAACCAGCAAAGTGAAGCACAGAGGCCAGAGCAAAGCTCTCTGCTGAACTGGCAGGCATGTTTCTCAAGTAAAAGAAAAGTGAAATTGTTATTAAATCATTGTTCACGGCAGCTGAGTCTTGAAGCTAATTTAGGTGTTTATTGACAAAGGGATAAAGGGAATGTGTTTTACATTGTATGTGGAATTCTTTCAGCCATGAATGAGAATAAAGTCATGAGGGAAACTGGATGCAACTAGAGATAACCAGAGCAAGTCAGGTTTGCCACTACCAGACAAGCAAAGATGTTTTCTCTCATCTAGACATTATAGACACATAAAATGTGTGTGCTGACAACATCAAAATAGAACAAAATTGTCAGGGAACTGATTAGAGGGGGAGGGAGACAGAGGGTAGCATGTTTGAAAAGGATAACCTGAAATTACATTATACAGTGACCTGTGGAGCCCTATAAAATAAAAAGTCATTCTGTGTATTCTTCTAAAAACAAAACCAACCAAATAAAGAACAACACACAGAAAAATGCCAGAAAGGAAGGAAGCTAGAAACAGTGGAAATTTCAGAGTAGCATGGTTAGGCTGAAAAAGTCATTTCCCCTACAAGTCCACAAAAGTACAAACTCAGACACCCCCACACATGTACACACACTCACACACACCATGAACAAAGCACACACACATATGAACAAAGCATACACACATGCACACCATGCACACAAACACACACACACACACAAAATCAAAGTGATTGGATCTGCCAACAGAGATGAAGTTGGTCTCATTTTCCTCCTTTTTCTGGCCTTGAGCCTCTTTCCTTTAAGAAAGCTTGACAGTTGGCTCTTTTCTAGGTCCCCAGCCCAGAAGATGCAGTGCCTCAGGGAACCTGGACGGGTGGAGCACCAGTCACACATGCCTTCCACCTTTGCTAATGCTGCAGAACACTCACCTTTTAGCACACCTTTAAATCATCACATGGTGGAGTTGTGATTTCTTCTCTTCTTTCTTCTTCCCTTCCTTTTTAATTAAATGCAGAAAAATGATTTAAAAATAGGTAAAAACCTAAAATCTATATCTAATCCTTTAAAAACTGGCCATTAACTTGGGAAGATGTTAGGCTCAATGAGTCAATACATTTACTCTGCACAATATTTATATAGTTGCAGGAGGCTTATTATCTATATTAAAATACTATAAAATTTGTTGAAAATTCAGTGTAGAAGATCTGGTAAATGCCATGACTTTTGATTATTCTTTTTCTCCCTCATTCATGCATACAATTTGAGAATTTGGGCTTTTTCACAGCATCCTACATTTTCTGTATTTTCCTCTCCTGTTTTTCTGTTGTTGTATTTGTTTGTTTGTTTGGATCATATTCTTTGCTTATTTGGTTTATGCCTCCACTTTATCTTTGAGTTTTGGTATTATTTTCTCCTTGATTCATTTTGCATTTAAGGCTTTCCATGGAGTTTTCTAGTTGGGCTGTTGGATTTTTCAGCTCCATTTCATTCAGCGTGGGTCCTTTTCAGTGTTTCTATCTCCTTTCTGAACTCCATTCTCAAATCCTGGCTTCTCTTCTCTTCTTACGTTTATGTTTGGGTGTCATGCGGCCATATATTCTCTGTCTGTTCTTTCTCCTTGATTTCTCTGTACTTTGTTTAAATCTTGAATTCTTTGATGAAGTTTATGATTGTTCTTTTACGTTCTGTATCCTGGGATCCACCAATGTCATTCTCACTGGCAACCATTTCTGCAGGACTGGTAGGTTTGGGCAAGAAGATATTGGTTTATCTTTCATCTTATTTGCATTTTGTGATGAGATCTGGGCATGTGGACTTCTTTTGTCTGATACGGTAGGTAGACCATGCTGAGGTAGAAGGAAGGGTGTGGATTGGGCCTAGGAGTGAAATCAAGATGACAGAGAAGACTGAGATGGTGCATTGGCTATGACTAGTGGTCCAAGCCTGGACTGTGGAGTATGTTTGACTGGTTTCAATTGTAGTAATGAAAACAATATGGTACTGGCACAAAAACAGACATATAGACCCATGGGACAAAATCAAAGATCCAAACACAAGCACACATAACTTCAGCTGTTCAATATTTGACCAAGATGCCCAAAAGAGCAGCTGAAAAAAAAAGAAAGTACCTTCAACAAATGGCACTAATAATGACATTAAATTGTGTCTGTCACTTTCACAAAAAGTAACTCTAAACGGATCAATGACCTAACCCTGAGACCTGAAACACTGAAATTGCTAGAGGAAAATGTAGACGGTGCCTACATGATGTAGATATACAAAAGGTCCTTCTTAGCAGGGCTCAATTTACTCAAGAAATAAGGCCAATAACTGACAAGTAAGATTTTATAAAACTAAAATATTTCTAAACAACTTAAGAAACAATCAATCAGGTGAAGAAGAAGCCCATAGAATGAAAGTTGTACATCTAACAGAGGGCTAATATCTAGAATAGATAAAGAACTGAAGAAAAAAAAGGCATTCAAAACAACAGGCTAGGATCTGAACAGAGAGTTCTCAAAAGAAGAAAAAAATCAATGCCTAAGAAATACCTCAAAAAAATGTTCATACACCCTAGAAATTATGGAAATGTAGATCAAAAAACCTTTGAGATTTCATCTTATCCAGGCAGAATGGTGAAGACCAACAAACAGCAAATTCTAGAGAGAAATAAGAAAAGGGAATCCTCATTCCCTGTTGGAGGATTGATTACTAACTGGTTCAGCCACTATGGAAGTCAGTGTAAAGCATTCTTAAAGTACCCTAAAAATAAATCTACCATATTACCCTGCTATACTGTAACCCCTTAGCATACACATAAAGGACTCAATATTCTACTGCACAGATATTTGATCAGCTATGTTCATTGCTATATGTTATTATTTTCTCAGAAATAAAAAAATAAAAAAATGTCCTTCAACTGACAAAAACGCAATACCTACCATTCAGCTACTGACAAAAAAAAATAAATCATGAAATTTGTAGGTAAATAGGTGATACTCGAAAAGATCACATTGACTGACATTTCCCAGACTCCAAAAAAATTAACATTACATGTTCTCTCCCAACAGAGACTCCTAACTCAAAATCTCCAAATATGAGTACATATCACGGAATAACTACAGAAATCAAACACAAAAAAGGACCAACGCCAGTGTAGGGAAGTGGAATAGAGATGGGAATAACAGGGTATAAATGACCTGATGGGAAAATGGAAAGGGGGCTCTGTTAGGAGACAGAACGAGAGATAAATTCAGAAGAAAAGGATGAAAAACAAGATATCTGAAAAAGTCAAACAGAATCATTCTATTAACTATTTTCCAAAAAAAAATCTACAACACACACAAGCCTGTGCAAAAATATACATACATAGTTTTAACGAACTTCTCTCATTTAGGCTGAGAATGCTGCCCCACCCCTGGAGCCAAAGACACTGAAACAAAAACCACAGGAATTAGAAGTATGTTTTTGTATTGCTGGTCAAGGTTTTCAACTCCTAAAACATTACAGCCTGCTTCTATTGCTCTTGGTTGGCCCCCACATAGAAGGTAAATCCTTAAAGATGACATGCACTTTAGATGCCCCTGAGATGGAACTGAATGCCTTCTCCCAGAGTACTAGAGTTCATGGGATCAGAAGGTACCATGCAAGCTTCTGAAGGAGGGAAACAACCATCAGTCCTACCCAGCTATGATAGATATAATGAACCACAACAGTGACCAACATGGCATAATAACCCAGGGGTGCAATAGTGCCGTGTATACCTTGGCAGTAGCCAGCGGCTCTCTAATTGGGCTAAAGACCCTTTCAATAAAAGGGAAAACCTTCCTAGTATTGGGAACCTAGTCAGCTACCCCAAACTACTGAAGTCATGCATCTCGGAGGAGAACCTCAACCATGGTACTAAACCAGCATAATCCCTATCTAGTTGCTAAATGTTTGCCTTTACACCCAGAGATCAATGTAATCCTCACCCCTCATCAAGAAAACTTCTCTTTGCAATAGTCAGAAATCATTACAGAAAAACCACAATCAATCAAAATGCTGAGTTTTGGAGGTTAGTTCTAATGGACACATCTACAAAACACCCTGCACCTAACACTCAGGAAACCTTCAAAAGAGGGAGCAGAAAGATTGCAAGAGCCAGAGGATCAGAGGCATGGCTGTGAGATTGTGTCTCCCAGTAAAGTTGTGTTTAAAGTATGATCCAACTTCCTCTTGCTGAGATCTAGAATTTACAGCCATAAAACGATTTGTTTATTGTCCCTTGGTCTACATTCTGAGTTAAATAGAAGTGTGCAACTATCTATTCCAATACATTGTTTGAGATAGAATTGTTATTACTTGCAAGCTGTAAGAAAGATAAACAATGTTCTTTAGATAAAAGCTAACATATACAAGTCTATAACAAATAAAATACAAGAAAGGTTATTTATGCTCCATCAACTTTCTCCAGCCAAGGGATTAGTCTTGTCACTTAAAATACAGAAATATTTTATAGTAGCTCTGTGTCTGCAAGTACATGTATATGTGAGTGTGTGAATGTGTGTGTGTGTGTGTGTAAAGAAAGATTATCATGAGACATTGCCACACACGGTAATCCAACACAATTTTCTATATTTCTTAGTCATTTCTTGCAGCCTGTTGGAGAAATTCTAGTTTGCATGATATATTGATCATGGATGTCCGTGGATCGTTGAGATGAAGCAAATTACAGAGAGTTTTTGAGAGATCATTCCTGTGCACAGTGTTTCTGCATCTCTTTCAGTGAACAGTGTTTGTTTCTGTATCTCTTTCTTGTGAACAGTGTTTCTGCATCTTTCGGAGTTCTTTGTTTCAGCTAATTTTTCAAGTGTCATTTTGGACCCAATAGTATTTGGCAATAAAAACTGTGCCTTCCTTCTGAGACAATGGCGGGCTATTTCAGAATATCCCAATCCTCTAAAACCAGAGTTCCTCCCCTGATATAACCTATTTCATCAAGAATAACCCAAGAAATACTGGTTGTCTGGTTCACCATCTTCTGAGATGATTAGCTCTAAATGTCACCTTTACACAAGCTAGAATCCACGGGGAACAGGGTCCCAGTGAAGGGCTGTCTAGGGCAATGTGGCCTGTGAATTTGTCTGTAGTCCACTGTCTTGATTGCCTTCACTGATGTGAAAAGACCCATACTGGAAGTGGGCAGTGCCATGCCCTGCTCTGGGGCCCTGGGTAGAGTGAGCGAGCTGAGCACTAAGCACTCAAATAATCCTTTCCCCTAGCTGTGTTAAGTCCCTGCCACCTTGCCATCCCTGCTATGATGGACTGTGATCTGGAGTGAGCTAAAATAAAGCCATTCTTCCCTAAGCTGCTTTTCTTTGGGATATTACTCTATCACACCAAGAAAAATGAAGCTAGGACCCCTTACATAGTGGGACAAGTCTTAGACTTTCCTGCTATCTGACACATGTACTGAAGCTTTAGTGTGCAATGGGTGAACCACTGATAATTGATAAATACCAATTCCTATATGTCATAAAAGGTTCTATATGATCTCAACCCGGCCACCACCCTATTGTTTCACCAAGATGTTGTTTCTCTCCTTCGGTGCTTATGATCACTTTCTTTAGGGGCATCTTCTATATACTTACATTGAACACTACTTAACTGATATCATTCCCTTCAGGAATCCATATCACCCTGTTATTTATTCTTCTTAACACCACTATATCAATGGAGCTTAACCTCTTCATCTATAACATCAACGTTTGGAAACTCCCCCTTCTCTCTGGCCCACATCTGAGTGAATGAATTGTCCCTTGGGGACCTGATAATCCCTGTGTTTGTCTTTTGTGGCTTTCCTACTATATCTTCAAAAGTCATGCCCTTCACCATTCTCAACTACTCCCTCCACCAACAGACGAGAAGAATGAGATAATCAGAACTTCTGCTACTGATGTGTGAGCATGGGTTATGGTCATGTACAATACGATGTAGTGTTTTGCACATACCCAAGCATGAAATAAGACATAGATAGACTTAATTCCATATTGCTATATAGGAATGTAAGTTCATGTGTGCTCCTACACTGTCATGCCCAGTATATAACATTTTACTGCACCCATCTAACCCCTCCGGCTCTTACAATCTTTCTGCCTCCTCTGCTGTGGTGAACCTTGGGCCTTGGAAGAGGATGTGTGATATGGATGCCCCTTTAGAGCTAAGCATTCAACAGCTCTAATCATTTGCATGTTGACCAGCTGTGAGTCTCTGTATTAATCAGCACCTACTAAAGAAAAAAAAATCTTCTTTTACAATCTTGGGAGATCAGCTAAACAATGGGTATTTTGAATCCTTAGATATCTATCTGTGTTCAGATGAGTGATTTGATATCATATCCACAAATCTATGGTGATATTCTGTTGCTAAAACAAATCCAACAGATTTGACTTATTGAAATTTTGCTATAAAAGATATGTCTTTTATTCCTTTGTATTTCTACTAGCAGTCAATCTAGTACAACTTTTAGATTTATATTTAAATAAAATAAAGCAATATATCACTTTTCTCATTAATTTTATTTGATTTGCAAATAGCACTTAACTAAGAATTAATATTATGGTGAATAGGGGTATTTTCCCTACAAACACAGCATTATAAGAAATAACGTGTTTATCCAAGACACAATAGCAATTTCACTTGATAGAAGGCCCCAAGTTATCAAAAGAAGGGAGTAAAGTTTGGGTTATAAGGAAAAGTCAAAGACAATGGAAAGGAAGTCTGCTGTCTTAAGTTGGTCTGCACCCATGGAGAAAAGCAAATGGAGAGCAGTTTTCTTGACCTGTTTCTCTCTCTCTCTCTCTCTCTCTCTCTCTCTCTCTCTCTCTCTCTCTCTCTCTCTCTCTCTCNCTCTCTCTCTCTCTCTCTCTCTCTCTCTCTCTCTCTCTCTCTCTCTCTCTCTCTCGCTCTCTCTCTCTCATTTTAGTAAGTACCTAAAACCTTTGATTCATGGGGACTGGGTTCTTTATCTGCAAAGAAGGGATTGGATGAATTTACCTTAGTCTCATTTTTCTCTTGGAAGGTCTAACGTGGGGGACTCTAATTCTGCAAAAGGAATTCCCAGGAAGAAGAGAGCCAATGAGACCAGAGAAATGGCTGAAAAAAAATAGAAATCCTTCCTTCCAAAAGACTTTGACATGACACAGGATATAGCAACAGAAAAAAGTGGAGTAAAAAGGGTTTCCAAACAGAAGCTTCAGGTTTGAGTAGAAGAATTTATTGGGAGAACTAAAATATTAGCTAAGGGCCAAAAAGAAGGCTCAGTGGATAAACATGCTTGTTATGCAAGTATGGTGGCTTAGGTCCAATCCCCAGAATCTAGGTAAAAGTAGAAGGAGAGAACCCAGTCACTAGATGTTCTCCATACGTGCAGAGTGGCATGTGCGTGTACACACATACATCATATACTTGCACACACATTAATGAACATTTTTCTTAATATATGATAAATTAAATGGGAAGGCCCCAATGAGAAATTTTAAATGCACAGGTGATATGCCTTGAACTCTGATGATTACATTTACAAGAGGATTCTAGCCCCTATCTCTAAGGTCACCCATTAGAAAATACAATTGAAGCTAAGAAACTCCTGTTTTTAAGCCTTAATTCTTCAAACATGAACATAAACTGTATTGAAAAGGATTCTTAAATAAATTATACAGAAGAATGGTTCTTCAACTGATAGTTGAAGCATAGTAAGGAGCTAGTATCTTACACTTAGATTCCACCCATAAATGTTTCTGGAAGGCACACTTTCCAAACACAGAGCTAAGCACAGAATTGTTCATGAAGTTGAGCAAAGTCACACTACGTATCAGTTCCAACTCTGTTTCCAAGCGCTGTCCCTCCCCATCCAGAAGCTCACACACAAGTCCACAGGACTCCCCATAGAACTTACCAGTGTTAAAGACCTTTACCAAGAAACCCTACCAACTGTGCTAAATAGAATCCTCAAAGTTGACCTGTATACAATGTAGGTTTGAATTAGATGACCTTAATGATATGTTCACAGTTACATTTTTGGACATGCTAATGAGGATTTTAATCCATCCCAACCCAGATCTGGTTATGGTGTTTTCAAATCGTAACAATTTTCTGTTAAAATATTGATAGCTACAGTTTGTAGCTGAACAATTTGAGGCATATTCTGTTCATTTTATTACATTTCACGGCCGCTATCTTCACAGGGTACTTACACCTCTCCCTATCCGGCAGAAGCAGGGCACAATGGAGGCTCATAAATTTCTTTCCAACTCTTCAGTGGCCTCATATTGACAAGCTGAATGGGGCTTTAGGAGAGGGTTCCCGTCATGGCAGTCATCAGCTACTTTAAGTGTGGGCTTAAGTAGTTATTTTGGTAGAGCAACTGAGAAATTTTAATGATACAGGTTGTACTTTAGTGAGTTTATGTAGCCACAATTTGTAAATAGCATCTATTTAAAGTAGCATCCTTTGAGAGGTGGGAACTGTCACTGAACACAGTGAAGGGATCATTCATGTTTCTGATGGGGAAGTGAGGCTCCAACTGTATCTTTCTTTGCTGTTTTGGTTTCGTTTTGTTATTGTGAATAAAAACATCAATCAACGGTGGTATCAGAACTGCATCCAGTCTTCATCTGAAATGGTAGGTTGCCCGCAGATTCGGGTGCCATGAGTAGCTGTGACAGCAATTGATGAGAATCAAAGGGCTCAGTGGGATTGACAGTGAAGCGCTCCACTAGTGTTTCATTATTTGCCCATTGTGCCTTATATTTCCTTTCAAGCAACAACATTTGCAAATGAATCTCTATACAAATAAATCTGTAAGGTTGGGGAGATAGCTCTGTTAGTAAAGTGTTTGTCGTGCAAGCATAATCATCTGAGTTCCATGCACAGTATCCACATAAAACTTTCAGGCATGATATATGTGTGTAATGCAGGCACTGAGGAGATGAAAATAGGCATGTCTGAGGGACTCTATGGCCAGCAAGCATAGCTTATTTGGTGAGTTCCAGACCAGTGAAAGGGAGAGAGAGAGAGAGAGAGAGAGAGAGAGAGAGAGAGAGAGAGTAAAAAGGTTAACAGCATGAACGAAATGATACCCAATTCTGTCCTCTAGCCACCACACACAAGTACACATATATCCACACACAAACACATGCACACATACTTAAGAAACAAATAATTTTCATGCACATATATACATATATGCACATAATGAACCAAGAATTAGAGTTGATCATTAAGGGTTTGCTTATATAATATGACTCATGATCTATTATGAAAGAGAAAACTGTGAGACACAGCCAATAACAAAGGAAAGAATGAAAGAATCAGAGTCTTAACACATAAAGAAACAATGTGTTCAACGCTCTGGGGAAGGAGGCATGAAAAAGCAAACCGAAAGCTCAGACAGATGAAGAGAAAGGCTCGGTTCATTTGGTTAGCTAAAAAAAAAAAAAAAATCAATCAGGTCTAGTAAGGTGAGCATCCAAACTGCCTAGGCTCCCACAAAGCCAGTACGTGAAGTAGGATCAAAACCCAGTGCCATTGTTCTTGAGTTCTCAGTAGTCCTCATTGTCCGCTATGTTCAGCGAGTCCGGTTTTATCACATGCTTTTTCAGACCCAGGCCAACTGGCCTTGGTGAGTTCCCAATAGAACATCCCCATTGTCTCAGTGTGTGGGTGCACTCCTCGCGGTCCTGAGTTCCTTGCTCGTGCTCTCTCTCCTTCTGCTCCTGATTTGGACCTTGAGATTTCTGTCCGGTGCTCCATTGTGGGTCTCTGTCTCTGTCTCCTTTCATCGCCTGATGAAGGTTAATATTCAGGAGGATGCCTATATGTTTGGCAGAAATCTTTAATAAATAAATTAATTAATTAATTAAAAATAAATCAGAAATCTTTAATTAATTAATTAATTAATACTTCTTAAAATAAAAAAATCAACCAGAAGCCACATGCAGTAGCTAGTCTGCCCAAATGACCAGTTCCTTCCTTCACTCTGCTTTGCTTTAGATACAGACTATTACTGCAAGGTAGACAGGGTTCTCTTGGTGTGGGGAAATCAAGAAGACTATGAGGGGCCTTGATTAATGAGCCATGATCCAAGAAGAGACTTCTGTCTGGATCACTGCTCAGCACCTTCCCATATGTCTTAGAGTCTTCCCAATGGGAATCCTTTCGCTACTGAGGGCCTGAGAAGTAAAGGCAGGACTATGGCTCAGATTACCATGTGGCAAGAAGCATCCTAAAGATATACACAGGAGACACCAGCCAGAAGACCAGCTAAGCCTCCTGCGTGCCCACAGAACTCTCCAATTCTGTTCAGTTCCCAAAGATCTAATCTGCTTCTACCTCCTCCTCCCCACTGCCCACTCCCATTGCTGTGCCTCCCCCCACCCAGATGACATATTCTGCTCGGGTGCCAGTCAGAAGAACAGGTAGAAAAACTCAGAAAGAGACTTATTGCTGAACCAGAGGCTACATCAGCTACCAGAACTCCAGATAGGCTGACGACCCTCAGATCTCCTCTGCTCTCTTGGTGTTCCCCATGTTATCCCCAATCCCCCCCCCCCACACACACACCTACTTATCACCATGTCCCAGCCCCTAACTTGAGCAGAGATTCCAAGAATCCCTGCTGGATCAGAGGCTATGCAGGCTGCAAGAACTCCAGCCCAGACACACCAGAAGACCAAAGAGGAAACAAAAACCAAGAAACAAAACACCCATCCAACAAAGACAAACTCAGAAATCAACACCTAGACCTATAATCACTGATGCCTATACACAGTGTAAGAACACAGTCGATAAGAGCCAGGGCTGTATGTCACCACCAGAGCCCAGCTATGCTACTACTGGGCTATTTATGACCCAGTAAGCCATGAATATTCAGACATAGCCAAAGCACAAGAAAACAACCTTAACACCAACTTTATAAAGATGATAACGGTCCTTAAAAAGAAAGTGAATAAATCTCTTAAAGAAAGTCAAGCACACGGCACCAGCGGCGGCTGGAACTGGACGCGCACGGCAGGCGACGTAGCTGGCGCAGCGGCCGGGACTGGCGGGTACTGACACAGTGGCAGACAACGCAGGCGACAGGGACCAGTGCAACACCAAAAGCAGATCACCCCAGGACAATTAAATCAAAGAGGTAGGCCTTTGGTTGGCGAGGTCCAGGGCAAACAGGGAACCAGGTTCTTTTCCTGAAGACCCATCTGAGGGGTGAGAGGGATCTTGGCCCCTGGCAGGAGCCAGGAAACAGAACGAGGGAATTTTGCAAGAGGAGCCTCTGGCCAGCAGGGAAACCTGATCTGGTTTTAAAAGACCAATTAGAGATCATCAATAGGAGGAGATGGGCAGGCGCCAAGGCAAAAATTCTCCCAATAAGCTGAAAAACAACATGAAAGCACCAGAAC
>NW_026067951.1:7968476-8060204 GCF_014885135.2 Alexandromys fortis
GCCACTTCCTGGTCAGCTCCTGCCATGCCAGACCTATGTGAATTCAGGAAGTCACCATTGCCGCTGGAGTTGAAAGGATGCTGTCTTTAACTCATAAAGTCTGTGCTTGAACTCCTACATTCCAAAATTAAAGGACAACTTGGCCTCCACCAAGTTTCGTAGACTGCCAAGGTCAATGTATACTTGATTAAGCTCATGGTAGAGTGAAGGACCCACAATTTCCCAACACGGTAGTGTGGATGAAGATGGAGTGTGTGGAAGCCCCTGGGAAGAATAAGGGCATTATTCCCTTCAGAGCAGCTGTGGAAGGTAGCTCCCACCAGGGATGACAGACTCTTCTTGGGAAGGTAACACTGCTCACAGTGGTTCCCCAAACCTTAGACAGGGCCTTGGGACCCACCTTACCTCATCATTTCATCTAATTCTCACAGGAGCTCTGTCTGGACCCAAAGCAGGCAGACAGACACAAGTCAGGGAAGAAGAGAGATCTAATTGTTTTTCAAGTTTCATCTCTGTCATGGTTTTGCTTTCTTTGTTGGTGGTGGAAAAGTCCATAAAAATGTAATTGATAGTGAATGTGTAAAACCTTAGATGAAGCTTCATGGGTTTAGGGTGACCTTTCTGTACAGAAGTTCACTAAGATGAACAGAGTTTGTGGCTGACTAAATGTTTGTTAGGGTGAACACCATAAAAAAAAAGAAAGAAAGTCAATAAACCCAGGAAGAAACCAGCAGTTAAAGAAAATTATGAAAATTATTTAAGGCCTGAAAATTGAAATAAAAGCAAGAAAGAAAACACAAACTGAGGTAATTCTGGAAATGGAAAATCTAGGCAAGTGAACAGGAACTACAGATGCAGGCATCACCAACAGAATAAAAGAGATAGAAAAGAGAATCTCAGTATTGAAGATGCCATAGAAGAAATAGATTCATCAGTCAAAGAAAATGTTAAACTTAAAAATTTCCTGACACAAAATGTCCAGTAAAAAGATCATCAACCATCACACATTGATAGTGGGGGACTTCAATACCTCACTCTTGCCAATGGGTAGGACATCCAGACAAAAACTAAACAGAGAAATACTGGAACTAACAGATATTATGAAACAAATGGACCTAACAGATAGCTATCGAACAGTTTACCTAACCACAAAACAAAATGCCTTTTTCTTGGCACCTCATGGAGTTTTCCTCAAAACTGACCACAGGCTAAGTCACAAAGCAAGTCTCAATAGATAGGAGAAAACTGAAATTATTCCTGGGTCTTCTCAGACCACCACAGATTAATGCTGGATTTCAACAACAGAAAACCTACAGACTCATGGGAAATGAACAACTTTCTACTGAGTGACTACTGGGCCAAGGCAGAAATAAAGAAAGACATTAGAGTCGTCCTAAAATTAAAAGAGAATGAATGTACAACATACCCAAATTTATGGGGCACAGTGGTGCTAAGAGGAAAGTTCATAGCACCAAGTCCCCACATAAAGAAACTGAAGAGCTCTCATACCAGCAACTTGACAGCACAGCTGAGAACTCTAGAACAAAAAGAAGCAAGCACACCCAAGAGGAGCAGAGGGTAGGAAATAATTACACTGACAGCTGAAACCAATAAAATAGAAACAAAGGGGAAAATACAAAGAATCAGTAAAACAAAGAATTGGCTCTTTGAGAAATCAGTGAGATAGACAAATCCTTATTCAAATTAACTAAAAGTGAGAGAGAATATCCAAATTAGCAAAATCAGAAATGAAGGGGGAACAGAACAACAGAAACTAAGGAAATCCATAACAACATACTTTAAAAACCTGCACTTCATACTACTCAGCAGTAAAAAATAATGGCATCTTTAAATTTGTAGGCAAGTGGACAGAACTAGAAAAATCATACTGAGTGAGATAACCCAGACCCAGAAAGACAAATATAATATGTACTCTCTCATAAAAGGATATTAGACATAAAGTAAAGAAATACCAGCCTACAGTCCACAACCCCAAAGAATGTAGACAACAAAGAGGACCCTAAGAGAGACATGCATAGATCCACCTAGGAAAAAGAAAAAGACAAGATCTCCTGAGTAAACTGGGAGTGTGGAGAGGAGGGCGGAAGGAGAAAGGGGAGGAAGGAAGGGTAGTGGGAAGAATGTATAGTGTAATAAAAACCAACAACAACAAAAATCCACCTGCACGCCACAAAATGGATAAGTCTAAAAATAATGGACAATTTTCTCAATAGATAAAACTTAGAAAAGTTGAATCAAGATCAGATAAATAGTTTAAATAGACCTTATGGTTATTTGAAAGAAAATGGCCCTCAAATGGAGTAGCACTATTAGGAGATGTGACTTTGATGGAATGGTTGTGGCCTTGATGAAGTATGTGACTGTGGGTTGGGCTTTGAGGTCTCCTATGCTCAAGCTACTCTCCCCACGCCCGGTGTCAAAGTTCGTTCCTGTTGCCTTCATATCTTAATGGAGCCAGCACAATGTGTACCTGCTAGCCATTGTGCTCCCTGCCATGATTATCATGGGCTGAACTTCTGAAAATGTTGACCATTGCAATTAAATATTTTTCCTTTATCAGAGTTGCCACACTCATGGCATCTCTTTGCAGCACTAGAAGCCTAACTAAGACAGACATATAACCCCCAAGGAAATATAAATAAACAGTGATTAAAAGACTGCCCCCTAAAACAAGTTTCAGCGTAGAATTCTACCAGACTTTCAAAGAACTAATGCCGATACTCCTCAAATTATTCCATAAAATAGAAACAGAAAGAACACTGCCAAATTCATTTTATTGAGACTATAGTCACCCTGATATCCAAATCACACAAAGATTCAGCAAGGAAGGAAATTACAGACCAATTTCTCTCATGAATATGCTTGCAAAATTGTTCAATAAAATTCTGGCAAATCAAATCCAAAAACACATAAAAAGATCATCCATATGACCAAGTAGGTTTCATCCCAGAGATGCAGGGATTGTTCAAAATACAAAAATCAATCAATGTAATCCACTATATAAACAAACTGAATGAAAATTTACATGATCATTTTATTAGATGCCCCAAAAGCCTTTGACAAAACCCAACACTCCTTCATGATAAAAGTCTTGGAGAGATCAGGAATTCAAGGGACATACTTAAATATAATAAAGGAAATTTACAGCAAGCCTATAGCCCAACATCAAATTAAATTAAGATAAGCTCAAAGAAATTTCACTAAGATAAGGAAAATGACAAGGCTGTTCACTCTTTCCATCTCTATTCAATATACTTGAACAGAACGTGAAGTTCTAACTAGAGCAATAAGACAACTGAAGAAGATCAAGAGAATACAAATTGGAAAGGAAGACAACAAATGTCACTATTTGCAGATGATATGATAGTATAAATAAGTGACTCCCAAAATTCTACCAGGAAATTATTACAGCTGAAAAACACCTTTAGTAAAGTGGTTGGATACAAGATTGACTCAACAAATCAGTAGTCCTCCTATATACAAATAACAAATTGGCTGTGAAAGAAACCATGGAAACAATATGCTTCACAATAGCCACAAATAGTATAAAATATCCTGGGATAACTTTAACAAAGCAAGTGAAATACTTATGTCAAAAACTTCAAGTCTTTGTAGAAATAAATTTAAAAAGATATCAGAAGATGAAAAGATCTCCCATGCTCATGCATCGGTAGGATTAACAAAGCAAAAATGTCTATCTTACCAAAAGCAATCTACAGACTCGATGCAATCCCCATCAAAATTCCAACACAGTGCTTTACAGACCTTTAAAGACAATTCTCAACCTCATATGAAAAAAAGAAAAGAACATAATAGCTCAAACTATACTATACAATAAAAAAACTTTCAGAGGAATTACAATTCCTGATTTCAAGCTCTACTACAGAGCTATAGTAATAAAAAAAATCAAAAAAATCAAATGTGTATTCTAAAAACAGACAGATTGATCACTGGAATTGAATCAAAGACCCAGATGTAAATTCACATACCTATAGATGTCTAAATTTTTTTATAAAGAAGTCAGAAATACACAGTGGGGAAAAAAAGCATTTTTAACAAATGGTGCTTGTCCAACTGGATGCCCAAGAATGCGAGTAGACCCATACCTATCGCCCTGTGCAAAACCCAAGTCCAATCAGATCAAAGACCTCAATATAAATCCAGATGCACTGAACCTAATAGATGAGAAAGTGGGGAAGAGCCTAGAACACATTAGCACAGGAGACAACTTCCTGAGCAGAACAATAGAGCAGGCACTAAGATGAACAGTTAATAAATGGAACTTTACAAAACAGAAAGTTTTCTGTAAGGCAAAGGACACCAACAAATAGGATAAAATGGCAGCCTACAGAATGTGAAAAGGTTTTCCCCAGTTCCACATCCACCAGAGGACTGATACCCAAAATATAAAGAACTCAGGAAACTAGACATCAACAAACCAAATGATCCAATTTTAAAAAATGGGGTACAGATCTAAACAGAGAATTCTCAACAGAGGAATATCAAATGACTGGGAAACTCTTAAAGCAAAGTTCAACATCCTTAGCCATCACGTAAATACAAATCAAAACTGCTTTGAGATTCCATACACCTGTCAGAATGGCTAAGATCAACAATACAAGTGACAGCTCATGTTGGCGAGGATGTGAAGCAAGGGGAACACTCCCTCCATTGGTGGTAGGAGTGCAAACATGTACAGTCGCTATGGAAATTGTTATGGCATTTCCTCAGAAAACTGGGACTCTATCTTCTTCAAGACCCAGCTATACCTTGGGTATATACCCAAAGGACACTTCATCCTACCACAAGGACACTTGCTCAACTATGTTCATAGCAGCTTTATTCATAATAGCCAGAACCTGGAAACAACCTAGATGTCCCTCAACCAAAGAATAGATAAAGAAAATGTGATACATTTACACAATAGAATATTACTCAGCTGTTAAAAAAAAAAACAACATCATGAAATTTTCAGGCAAATGGATGGAACTAGAAAAGGTCATCCTGAGTAAGATAACCCAGGCCAGAAAGACAAACACAGTGTATCCTCATTTACGTGTGGATATTAGCTGTTAAGTAAAGGATAAGCAAGCTACAGTTTACAGACCCAGATAAGTAACAGGGTCTGCCCTTGAAAAATGACAGCTAAGATTGCCCTCTAGCCTTCACATGTACCCTTACTCATGCTACCTACACAATACAGAAACACACAGCAAAGATACACACATACATGACACACCAGCCTAATTTGAGCCTAATTAATAGATGGTAGCATACTTGCTGCATCCTTAACATGCCTCCTCTGCAGAAAGGGAATCTGTAGTTTGGACAAAATAGGGATAATCATAAAACAAAAAAAAATTGGAAATTACCTCTAACAAAATCTATTCTGTTCCAGGAAAAAGTCATGATCCAGAGGCAGAGTGGGGAGTAACTGGGAAACTGGTTAATCCAGGTGTGCCTTTAGGAGCCAGAAGACACAAGACTTCACTTCACCTGTAAAATCACGGTGTCAGATGGATTAGTTTTCACATTCCTTCTTGGTACAACCATTACTTGACCCTCAGGAACAGCAGAGCAGAGATCTCTCTAAAGAAACATTTGACCGAATGAGAGTCGACTCCGTAAATGCATGTTCCTATAATTCAAATTAACCCCCTCGTGGTTGATGATTTGGGAAGAGTTAGAACACAGAAAAGACACATCAGTCCACACAAGCCTTCCACACAAGCCACGTTTTGTCCCTCTGCATAAGCAGCGAGCAGCGTCATGCAGATGCCAGCCTTGCTGAATGGAACCAGACATGAAAGAATTCTGTCACAATGAAGACGCTAAGAACTCGAACGCACCTCATCTGAGAGGAGGGACCCTCAGTGGAGAAAATGCCTCCATAAGACCTAACTTGGGCATTTTCTTAATTAGAAATTGATAAGGGAAGACCCGGCCCACTGTGGTTGGTGCCCTCCCTGTACTAAATGGTCTTGGGTTCTACAACAAAACAAGCCATGATGATGAGCAAGCCAGTAAGCAGAAGCTCTCTATGACCTCTGCATCAGCTCCTGCATCAGCCCTGCCTGAGTTCCTGCCCTCACTGCTTTTGACGATGAACTACTCTGTGGAGCTGTGAGTGAAATAAACCCTTCCTCCCCAAGTTGCCTTGGGCCGTGGTGTTTCATTACAGCAATAACAGCCCGAACTAAGACAGTGTATTTTGTTCTTCTGCTGGTTTCAGGAGTTTTGTATGTAGTTCCATATTTTACCACCAGGGAGCACTGTGCCAAACCACAGAACAGAGTGTCCCTTTTTTTTTTTTTTTTTTTTTATCTATAGCCTTGCTTCCCTGTCTTTGACGCACAGCCACTGGGAGGGTGAGGCTTCAAAGAAAATAAAATGCTTCAATTGGGTTTCTAACAAGAATGTAAATGAACCACGTTTTCTTCTTCAGATCGAGGAGGTACGAGCTGACAGAATCTCCCCCAAATCCTATGCCGGAAGTTATGGTCCAGTCCGGCTGGCACTGCTGAGGGACCAGCTCATAGGGAAATGGTGCCCGGCCAGCAGCCTCCTCTGGGGAGTCTCTGAAAACTCTCTGCCATCGGTGGGCTAGCCTTTGTTCTGAGGTGACTGGTCTCTTCTCCCAAACCACCCTCTCTCAAATAGGTTCTGGCTGAATGGAAAAGAAAAACAGAGGGGGGGGGGGCTTAAGGAAGATTGGAGGAGAAGGGCAGGTGGGGAAGAGGGGGAGAAGGAAAGACCAAACTTGATTTTCTGTTTGTTTGATTATAATGTTAATCCCTTTAACGTTCCTCTTCTGTTTTCATTCCCACTATTTTTTTAGTCATCCTTTATTGTTATGGGGCTGTTTAATGTTTTCACTATGGTGGTGGTGTGAAGACGGACGCTGAAAAGAAATCCCACACTAGCTCAGGATTGAGTATAATAGAGGGTTATTTATTTAGGGGTAGACTCACAGATCAGAGTCCACTGCTAGAACGGGGAACAGTAACCGAATCCTGCAGCCAGAAAAGACGCCGGATGCAAGCTTTATACCAGAATTTACAGTATAAGAGTCCATGTCCAAGTGGCTACTGGCGGTAGGAATTCCTGAAGCAATGGTGTGTGCGTGTGCGTGTGTGGGGTACGTGGACTACACCCTGTATTATTCTACTCCATACTCCCAAATGTTGTCTCCCAAGTAAGTTTTCAAGTACACAGTCCTGTCTTTTCTTCCTTCCTCCCTCCCTTTCCCTCCAATCTGCTAAGACTTACAATTCAATGGCTACACAGTAGTTCCTTGCGCATTGACTGACTGACCATAAGTTTACCATGTTGGCTCCAGAAGCACAATGCAGCCAATCTGGTTTCTGTGGTAGCAGGTTATCGATATGAACAATATCGGTAGTCTCAAGGTATGAGCAGTGATCCAGAAAAGTTTACGTGCCCATTAAAGAAAAAACTCCAGAGAGCTTTGTGGTGAATTGGAGACCCTGATGGCGCTGGCTTCTAACGGAATTACTTCCAGAACAATGAGTAAGCCCATCGGGCATCCAGTGCCAGTCAAACTGCCCCAAGGATGACAGAAGCCCCTGCAGTCTAGAACCTGCTGGAGCAGATATGAGAGATGACTAAGATACCAGCTCACAGATTAGAACACAAGGTGGCAGTGTGTGAGAAGGACCAAGCAACATCAGCTTACACGGGACAGACTGCTGTGTGGGTCAGCTTTGGATCCCTTCGTGAATTCCCACTTTGGGAATATTAGCTCTGTGGGAGGGTGGAGCCTTGGTGAGAGAGCCTCTGCCGTGGTGAGCATAGCTCTGCCCTGGTGAGCATGTCTCTGCCATGTGAGCATGTCTCTGCCATGTGAGCATGTCTCTGACGTAGTGAGCATGTCTCTGCCCTGGTGAGCATGTCTCTGCCATGTGAGCATGTCTCTGCCATGTGAGCATGTCTCTGACGTAGTGAGCATGTCTCTGCCCTGGTGAGCATGTCTCTGCCATGTGAGCATGTCTCTGCCATGTGAGCATGTCTCTGACGTAGTGAGCATGTCTCTGCCCTGGTGAGCATGTCTCTGCCATGTGAGCATGTCTCTGCCATGTGAGCATGTCTCTGACGTAGTGAGCATGTCTCTGCCCTGGTGAGCATGTCTCTGCCATGTGAGCATGTCTCTGCCATGTGAGCATGTCTCTGACGTAGTGAGCATGTCTCTGCCCTGGTGAGCATGTCTCTGCCATGTGAGCATGTCTCTGCCATGTGAGCATGTCTCTGACGTAGTGAGCATGTCTCTGCCCTGGTGAGCATGTCTCTGCCATGTGAGCATGTCTCTGCCCTGGTGAGCATGTCTCTGCCTTGTGAGCATGTCTCTGCTCTGGTGAGCATGTCTTCCCCATGGTGAGTATGTCTCTGACATGGTGAGAATGTCTCTGCCATGGTAATCAAGTCTCTCCCATAGTGAGCATGGACAGAAAACCTTGAGGGAGCTCATGAAGAACCTTTTAAACCTTGAAAAACTGATTCACAACAGAAAGCGTTCTTTACCACCCTGGTCTCTCACCCAGACTATATCTGGAGTACAAGTAATTCAAAACAAGCATAAAGGAAACTGCTGGCCCTATCAAGTGGGCTTATTTCCTGAAAATATAAGACCTTTCCAGAAGTTCTTTATTAATTGACAAGAGTAAAAATTTCCCCTATTCTATCTCTCAGGCAGAAATACCATCACCGAAATATGACTAAACATTTTTGTATCAAACCTCAGATGAGAGTTTCAAGGAAATATGAGTGACCCCCGCCCTTCTTAAAGCATTGTCAATGCCTGGCTTAGACTTGGACCCTTCAAAGATCTGACCAATGTTCTTTTCTGTCTCTGGAAGGTTCTCAGCAATCAGTAATCAGGAGCTAGCTGGCTGGACCCAGGAAAACAGTGCTGATACTTGTCCCTCAAGTTTTCCTGTTGTTTTTTCCAAACATGTCCTGGTCAGACTGAAAAGCTGCCTGAGAGTCCCCCACACAGATAGTTTGAAGCACTGACTTCAGGCCTCCTTTCTCCAGAATGAGATAGTGTGAGTTTGTATTGGAATCTGTGTTTTTCAAAACGACTCTTCATTGCCATTTTGTTTATAAAGCACGTCTAGCTCAAGCTAGCTTCTTATTCATCACCAGGTTGGCCTCGAACTCAAAGATCCGCCTGCCTCTGCCTTCTGAGTGCTGAGATTAAAGGTGTACACCACTACGAAGGGCTCAGTCATTTTAATTTTTTGTTCAGAAAATTTTGTGACTGGGGGCTGGAGAGAGGGCTCAAAGGTTAAGAGCACTGACTGCTCTTCCAAAAGTCCTGAGTTCAATTTCCAGCAACCCACATGGTGGCTCACAACCATCTGTAATGAGATCTGGCGCCCTCTTCTGGCCTGCAGGCATACATGGAGGCTGAACACTGTACATAATATATCTTTAAAAAAAAATTGTGACTGAAGGTGACCTTGAACTTCTGACCTCCTGATGAGGAGGATGGCCTTGAACTTTTGACCTCCTGCTTACACCTTCTAAAAATCTGGGTTTACAGAGTTGCACCAGAATGTCCAGTCTATGTGGTGCTTGGGATCAAACTCGAGGCCTGGCCATGTTATCCAAGATAAGGTAAGTCCTTCAAATATGACTTTAATACAAGCAAGCTCTGAAGCCCATGAGACAGATATTAGCCCGTGTTGAAATAATTATGTTGATAAATCACCATGTGTAGGCAGACTAATATGAATGAATATAGTATTTAAAAATATTTTCCACCAACACTATTAAAACATTTTCTTGTCTATATTATGTCAGAAATCCTTTAAATTCCCCTTATTAAATTACTAACACATTGGCCTTATTAGGCATAAAAATGAATCTATGCTGTTACATTTCATTTTATGTAAGAATAAAAAGAAAATCTTACATGATTCTATTAGTCATTGGTTCAGCATTGAGACTCATGATTATAGATAATGGATGTGCTATTATAGACAATCAGAGAATAATGAAGTTTGTAAGGGCTTGTATCTGCTCCTATTTAACCAGGAAATTGAAAGTGTGTGTGTGTGTGTGTGTGTGTGTTTTCAGGGATGGAAGTAAGTTCCTTTTGCTTGCTGTGAAGCCACCATAGATCTAAATGCTTCCCAGATAAAGACATTGGTAATAGGAATGTAAAGAGAAACGGACGACGGTCAACAGTAAGGAGCATTGCCAGAGTTTAAGAGAGTCCAAATGGAACAACAGGGAGAGTTCAGGCTTTCTTCTATTGCTTTAAATGAAACATAGAAATGTAAAAATGTACAAAAGAAATACAAAGCACAAGGCAAAGATATAGCAAATATCAAAAAAATTTATTCTTATATAAGAACCTCCCTCATTGAAAGCAAACTTTTCCTAAGTATAATAAACTTGTCTCTCATCAATATCAATATTACACTTCTCATTAGGGTTACAATAAAATCGAATAGACAACATCTCTAATTTATAAAGCTTTATTTTCTTCTTGTTTGCTGGCTCAGTGAGTGAAGCACATGCTGTACAAGCATGCAGACACAAGTTCAAATTCTCCTAATCCATGCAAAAGGCAGGGATGGGAGCAGTACACCTGCTTGTGTGTGTGTGTGTGTGTGTGTGTGTGTGTGTGTGTGTAGACCTGAGTTCAGATTGTCACAACCCATGTAAAAGTCAGGGGTAGGAGCAGTACACCTACTGATTGTGTGTGTGTATGTGTGTGTGTCTGTGTGCGTGTGTTCAATGTTTCTTTGTAAAATTCTTCTGAATGCAAAAGGAAACTGCCATGTGGCTGAGCCAATAGCACACTTTTTAATACTTTTACATTATTAAGTTTTGTCCAATAGCTAAAAACTTCAGGATAGTATTTACTCAAAATGCCCCATTGTCCCGTAGTGACAGTATCAGCATGAGACTTCACATTGTTATTAACCAAAATACAATCGTTCAAAAGAGCAAACAAATCCAAGGAGTTGACTTCTATTTTGGTAAGATTTTCTTTTAAGTAATAAGGCCTTTGCCAATCTCACTGTTCTCTCACACCTGTAGCACAATGAAAACAACCTGTTAGTGAATGGCAGGAGGAAAGTCACATTTCGAGGGCCCAGTGTGACGTCATCAGTCTCCTCCTTGCTAAGATGTGGATGGAAAGAAGTGCGGTGGAGTGCTATTGCATCCAAACAGAGTGGGCAGTTCGTTATCCTTCAAGTAGCTGCCATTTATTACATGTAAAGACAAAGAAGATCACAACTTAATCCATTTTGTGGGCAGCTAGGGTAATGAAGATAGGTCAAGATATATCTTCTAGATTCTACACATAAAATTTCCATTCTTCAAAAGAGATAGAGTAAAAAATGCATCACAGAGCAATCTTTATATCTTATTATACGTCTTCCCTTCATCCCACCTTGCACCGAGGCAACGCAGTTTCTGATCAGTAATTGATGGGTCTGTGTTATTTAGAGAATCATGACCAAGAATTCTCAGAGCAAATTTCACAAGTCATAGTGAGGACTGGGAACTAGCCCTGGATTTGGAAGATGTTTATCAACAGGGTTTTCTTAGAGTCCATTTACATCCATAGGCAGCTATCAGGCACCAGCTGTATACTTAGCACCAACAATAACAAATACAGCAACAATAGCATCGTCCCCAGTGAGCTGTTTCGTATGCAACGAGAATTGGGTTTAATGTGGGTAGTTCCATGTCGTTCTCACTTTAACACTGTGAGACAGCGATCAGTTCTGTATCCTCATACAAAAAGGAGGATTGGGTTATAACAAATTCCCAAAGCATATAACATGTTTCTTTATTTTAAAAAAAGTTTATTTTTAATTTATGTGTGAGTTCCTGTATGAGTGTATGTGCGCCAGCTGCATACAGGTGCCCATTATCTGATCCCATGGACCTGGAGTTACAGACAGTTTGAGTCAGCTGATGTGGATGCTGGAAACCAAACCCAGGTCCTCTGAAATAAGAGCAATACATGCTCTTAGCTGCTGAGCCATCTCTCCACCTACATGCCCCTCATATGCATGGCTCTTGGTCCTGTTAGCTTCACACTGAAAAAAAATTCCATTTTCAATAAAGCAAATTTTAATGTTGGGTATCATATTAATGTTCCTAATGTCATTAATTTTAATATTTATTTAAAATCTTACCTATGTTCAGAAGGTATGTGTGTGCAGGTATGAGTGCAAATGTGTGTGGAGGACAGAGAACATCCAGTGTATTTCTCATATGTCTCTTATAATTTTGAGACAGTGACTCTTACCGAACCTGGAGCTCAACAGCTTTGCTAGACCAGCTGATTACCAAGCCCTAGGGATCCTCCTGTCTCTGTCTCCCAAGTATTGTGATTGCAGACACATATGACTGGACCAGTCTTTGTATGGGTTCTGGAATTCGAACTTGGTCCTCATACTTGCGTAGCAAATGCTTTATTGGCTGGTCCATCTTCTCAGCACTTTATTTACAAAGATTAAATTTTATGTTTAGAAATTATAAACATTAAGGCTTTTTATCTTATTTAAATTTTATTTATTTATTTATTTATTTATTTTTTGGTTTTTCGAGACAGGGTTTCTCTGTGGCTTTGGAGCCTGTCCTGGAACTAGCTCTGTAGACCAGGCTCACAGAGATCCGCCTGCCTCTGCCTCCTGAGTGCTGGGATTAAAGGCGTGCGCCACCATCGCCTGGCTTCTTATTTAAATTTTAATATGATTAAATAATTTGAGAAATGAATTTAGGTCAGTAATAAGGCCTGTATAGTGTGATGAGTTTTCTTTTAAGGGATCTTCATATTGCTCAATTTACGAAGCATCAAAGAATGCATTTGCTATGATTTGAATGTTTATCTTCACCAAAATACTTATGCTGTCATTGAATTGACTTTGGTTCAGATGGTAGCTCAATGCAGTAGTATTTATCAGTCAGTCATTGGACCCTGGGTTTTATTCCCAGCACCACACAAAAGACAGAGTGATGGAACTTTAAAGACCTGTTTAGGCTGTAAGGGTTCATGTCTTTGTAAAATGCTGTAAGGGGATGGGAAGAGGACTCCATGGATCAAGTGCTATAAGTACAATTAGTAGATAGAATATGAGCTCACCTTGCACACACATGTGCACACATACAATCAATCAGTGGATACAAGCACAAAGACCTGCATTCAGTCCCCAGCATCCCCCTAAAACCCTGGCCATGGCAGCCCTGAGTACCTGTAATCCCAGCACTGGGAAGGTAGAGACATGAAGTTCTTCAAGACTTGCTGGAAAGCCAGTATAGCCCTGTCCAGTTTCTACCCAGTTCAGGTTCTGTTAGAGACTCTGTCATCATCATCATCATCATCATCATCATCATCATCATCATCATAATAATAATGTGGAGATCAGTAGATAAAGACACACTAGGCTGAACACATGGGCATTCACACTTGCACATGCATGAGCATACATAAACAGCAGAGCTGCACACACAAGGTAAGAGGTGAGATAACTCTTGTGTCCTTTCTTCCTCTCTCTCTCTTTGCCATGTTATAATACAGAAGCAAAGCCCTCACCAGATCCTGGCATCTTGATTTTCTACTTCCTACCTTCCCAAAAGAGATACCTCGGTAAATTTCTCTTCATTGTAAATTACGTAGTCTTTGGGAAAGCAACATCATTATGGGCTAAAACAATTTTGGTAGCTACAAGAAGATGAAAGCCAGGTGGTGCTCAGCCTAGAGGAGAGAAAACTGAAATTGTAGGTAAAGGAATAATGAAGCGTAGCAGAGTTTTCCTCTGTTCAGAATGTTAGTGCCAATTTGAAGCATTTTTCTTCATTGCCCTCAAGTGCTAGAATCACAATTAGTAAGGAAAAAGATGTATTACATAATTATGAATATGCACAAACACTTGTGCATACATATAAACACACATACGCATGATCTGCATGTAACAAACTGCAAATTGGATCCCTGGGTGAACATTAATTTTTTCTCTATTGTGGGCATTCCATACAGATCTCAACCAATTTTGGGTCTTGGGTACCCTTAAGAGCAGTAGACCAAAGGCTTGTTAAAACACACTGATGTGGGATAATCACTCTGTCTGCTGTGAATATGTTTTATTACCATTGGTTAATAAAGAAGCTGATCTGGCCAATAGCCAGGCAAAATAGAGACAGGTGGAAACCCAAGCAAAGATACAGGGGAAAAGAAGGAAGAGTCTGGGTACACCAGCAGTCGCTGGAGGAGTGTGAGACCAGAGCATTGCCGGTAAGCCACGGGGCACTGGTAATACACAAATTAATAGAAATGAGTTAATTTAACTTCAAAGAGCTAGCGAATAAGAAGCTTGAGCTATCAACCAAACAGTTTATAATTAATATTAAGCCTCTGAATGTTTATTCGGGAACTGGCGGGCAGGAGAGAAACCTCCAGTTACAACCAACTCCTTGATAACTGTCTCTGACTCAGAAGAGAAGGGTCTAGCATCTGGAGAAACAGAAGACTGCTTTAAAAAAATACTGTTTCTTCTACCAAAACTATATGCTTTATGTTGAAATCTGAAAAACAGATGGTAGTTTGGAGATAAAGACGCACCAACCAGCGAAAAGAAAGCTTGTGTTGCTGTCCTCAAGAAAACTCAACAAAGGATAGGAATCATACCGATGGGATATCAAAGGACAAGTAGCCCCATCTCCCTCCCAGCTTGCAGAAGATTTCCCAAGTTTGTTTGGCATGGTTTCAACTTTGAGATCTAGCCCTGCCCCAGACTTTCCACGGCCCATAACACTCTTGTCAAAAACTGAAAATTGAAATTTAAAAAAAATTATTGGCTCATTTCTCGCCTCAGAAAAGTCTTAACAGAAATAAAGACTCTCTGTTGGCCAAAGAAAGCCAAGGAGCACAAAAGAAAGAGCACACCACAGCCTGACAAGATCTAGGAGTAGCTGCAGGAGTGGGAGTCGCAGAGCGCTGCGTAAGCCCAGGTCGTGAATGCCACAGAGACTGAGATGGTCTGCCGGTGACGGAATCCGGTATCTGTGGCTGAAAAGGCAATGTGACATTTACAACTTACCTGTACAGCTTACCTTTCCCTGGCTCCATAGAGGAAAAAGAACAGACTCTCACCCGAATGGCCAAGTAGCTCCCTCACCTGATGGTGAAGGTCCAGCATCTTCCACATGCTCGTAGCACGCTCCATCACTGAGCATGATACTACAGTCTGCCTCTCACACAGGTTGCTCCCTTTAACTCTGTGTGCTTTTTCTTTTTCTCATTATTGGCTTCAAACACAAATGATAGTATACTTCTATATGTGGGTGTATATGAGAGAGAGGACGTGTATGTTTGGGTGCACACGCATATGTGTGTGCACAGAGGTCAACCTCAGAGTTATTCTTTGGGTGCTAGTCACCTGATTTTTTGAGTCTCTCATGAGGGCCTCGGGCTCACTGATTAGCCTAGACACTAGCAAGGTCCTGTGAGCCTCTTGTCTATGTATCGCTAGCACTAGGATTATAAAAACATACCACAAACAGTGTTCGGCTTTTTATGGGTGTTAGTGGCTTCAAACTCAGGTCCTCATGCTTACACAGCAAGCACTGTGATAGTTGAACCATCTCTCTAGTCTTCTACGTTTTATTTTGTTTGCTATTTATTGTCTCCCATTTGATGAAATAAAGATATATAAGATATATTTTTAGTAATCTGTCCCACGTCCATAGTTAAGCCTGGCTTTCATAAGGACCTAATCTATGTTTGTTGACTGACTCATTGTCATTTGTCTCCTTCTTATTTGTTTATCCTACTCAATTGTAGATTCTTCGCACGTAAGAACCACTTCTGATGTGTATTGATGTCCCAGCCCACAATGAATATTTCATCAGGTAGAATGAGTTGAGATGGGAAAAAGAGCACGGTGTCTGGCCTTCAGAAGTTGGCCTGGAATCTCAGCTAGAACATGCTAGTTCTTCCGTTGGTCGTCGCCTGCCTCAGAGGAGACCAGCCTCAGAGATGACGCCTCTGAGACCATTGTGAAGTGACACAAAGCGGGCCCACTTCCTAATTTCATCTAAGCACAGGCAAAAAATGAAGCCACTGAGTTACCCACAAATATTAAACACCTTTCCTCAGCCTACATGAGTGGCAGCTGCTCCTTACCAGGCACAGTGACGTCTGCTGGCCTCCCTTCCCTCAGATGCTCTCCTGGTTTCACAGCCTCCGTTTATCTAGAACAAATTTACATCCTTACACATTTTTCCATGTCTTCTTATTGGGGCGTTTTAGACTCTCTGACCACACCATCATGCTTTCTTCACAGTGGGCCTTTTCCCACACTGCAATAAATAATTAGCTTGTCCCTTCCAACCACAGGAGTATTTAGTGGCCTCTGGCTGAAAACCACTGACAGAATACATAATTTAATTAATATGAGTATTTCATGAATTAACTGCCTAAGGATCCCTAGAGTGTTTTGGATGTTTAACTCACCAACTCGTTAGAAGGGAGAATCATCTTCTCATTGCTTGTCCTTCTAAAGAGACAGATCCTCCTACCTCCAGGAAATTCTCAGGAGACTGAATTATGAGACTTAGTCATCTAAAATAAACCCATGCATCAAGGACAAGGCAGGTGAAGATTTTATGAGTAACTTATGTTATCAAACCAGCTATGTTATGCATATGTATGTATATCATCTATTCATGACCATGAAGTCAAGCTTATACAAAACAAATTTGTTACACTTCTGATCCATAACCAGCTACATCTGATAGATAATGATAATAGAGAGATAGATAGGTGATAGATAAATAGATTGAGGGATGCATGATAGATAGACATAAAGACAGACAGATACATAGATAGAACTAGATGTCCTCGAATAAAGACTAGATAAAAGAAATGTTGTATCTTTACACAATGGACTACTACTCAGCTATTTAAAAAAATGGCATTATTAGTTGAGCATGGTGATGCACACCTTTAATCCCAGCACTCAGGAGGCAGAAGCAAGTGGATCTCTGTGAGTTCGAGGACAGCCTGGTCTATAAGAGCTAGTTCCAGGACAGGCTCCAAAGCTACAGAGAAACCCTATCCCAAATAATAATAATAGCGGTGATGATGACGATGATGACGACGATGATGATGATGGCATCATGAAATTTGCAGGCAGATGGATGGAACTAGAAAAAAAAACCCAGACCCAGAAAGACAAGTATGGTATATACTCACTTATAAGTGAATATTAGCTATTAAGTAAATGATAATCATGCTACAATCCACAGACCCAGAGAGGCTAAGTTACAAAGAGGGATCTGGGGGGAGGAACACATGGATCTCCCTGGGAAGGAAAAATAGAATAGATTTTGTGAGTGAATTAGGGGTAGGTGTGGGTGGGAACAGGAAGGAACAGTGGGCGTGGCTGTTCCAGGAGAGAGTATGGGGAGAGATGACTGGAATTGGAGACATTGGGGGTTGATATGGAAACTTCGTGGAAAGACTCCTACTAATGGAGGCTATGGAGCCTGAACTGGGCCATCCTCTGTAACTAGGCAAAGCTTCCAGTGGTGGATCTGGGACTTCAACCCACCCTCAAAACCTTTGACCTATAATTTATCCTGTGCAAAATGTAGGCACAGAGTTTGTGGGAGTAGCCAACTGATGACTGGTCTAATGTGAGACCCTCACCACAAGAGGGAGCTCAAGCCCGATACTCCCTGGATGATCAGGCACCAGGGGGCTGGATAGCCCCAGGACCTAGGATAGAAAAAAAAAAAATGCCATAAACTGATTCCTAGTGATATTCTACTATACTCATAGATCAGTGCCGAGCCCAAATCGTCATCAGAGAGGTTTCCTTTGACAGCTGATGGGAGCAGATGCAGAGACCTACAGCCAAACATTAGGTGGAAAGAGAACCCAATTGGAGCTCTCCACTGGGTTCCTCCCCTTGGGACTCGGGGAATCTCACAGAAGAGAGGGGTGGGAAAAGAATTGTAGGAGCCAGAGGGATGAAGGATACCAGGAGAATATGAACCAAAGACATAAGCAACTAAACGGGGATCATAGGAGCTCACAGAGACTGACGAGGCAGTCATGGAGCCCGCATGGATGTACTAAGTCCTCTGCATATATGTTATGGCTGTTAGCTTGGTGTTTTGTGAAACTACTAATAGTGAGAATGGACTGACTATTTTGTCTGTTCTGGAACCCTTTTCTTCCACTGGGTTGCCTTGCCCAACCTTGATATGAGAGTTTGTGCCTAGTTTTATTGTAACTTGTTATGCTGTGTTTGGTTGATATTCCTGGAAGGCCTGCTCTTTTCTGAAGGAAAATAGAGAAGGAGTGGATTTAGGGTAGAGGGAATGTGGGGAGTGGGGGCTGGGAGAAGCAGACAGAGGGAAAACTGCAGTCAGGATGAAAGTGAAACAAAAATTCTTAATTTAAAAAATTAAATAAAAAATGAATTGACTTTCTTGTTACTGGCAATGAAAAGCATCCAAACTTAAATGTGGCATCTGTTTACTTACTTACTTATTTATTTGTGGAGTATGCAAGACATGGAAAGCATGTGACTACCAGGGAACAACTTTTGAGAGTTGGCTCTCACCTTCCATTTTGTTGAGACAGTGTCTCTTGTCTCTGTGTACTGTGTACTGCAAACTGGCTGGCCCACGAGAGTCCAGGCAATTTTCCTAGCTCCAGCTGCTATCTTACCTTAGGAGTGCTATGATTACAGATTGAGTCTAGCTTTTGCACATGGGTTTTGGGTATGGAACTTAGGTCACGAGGCTTCGGCAAGCAATTTTATCTGCTAAGTCATTTTGCTGGCTCAGAAATGTAAGTTTTAATATGATCTCCTTGGGGAGAAGAAACTCAGGCAAACACAATCAGAAGAACTGCAATTAGTAATGATCAAATGGGGTCGTTTTCCTTAATGTTGTTGTATTTACTTAAAAGAAGAAATGTCTTTCCTATATAAGACCCAACGGAAAGATGGTAGGTAGTGAAGACCTGCCGATATCTCGGTGGAGACCTCCAATTGCCGCGCACCGTACCGTGTCTGCGCTCTGTGCGCTATTACCCAGTTTGCGAGCTTCGGGCGAGGGGGCTGGACGTTAAAATACACAGACATACACAGACAGAGAAACAGCAATACAGGTC
Source organism: Alexandromys fortis (assembly GCF_014885135.2). NCBI lineage: Eukaryota > Metazoa > Chordata > Mammalia > Rodentia > Cricetidae > Alexandromys > Alexandromys fortis. The sequence goes on from NW_026067951.1 coordinate 7,987,672, forward strand.
ATCCTTGAATGCGCCAAGAAGGCCCCCTTTATTGTGTTCAGGGGCAGATTATATAGAGATAGCCACGCCCCAGCCAAACCCACCAGAAACCACTCTCCTGCCATCAGGAACTCCTGAAGGTCTCGTGCTCAGTCAGAGCAGCTGTAGGCACTCAGATCAGGGGATTACAAGAAATTCAGGATCTGGGGTCTCACTGCTCCCAACAAAGACCTAGGCAGGATTATAAAAACATCATCTTCGTATTCAGCAAATTTCTTCATCTGGGTACCTTTTATAGTTCCTAGCAATAATTGTTTGCCCCTAAGTGTGTGTTAAGATAAAATAGTGAATGATGACCCCTTTTAAATTCGTATGCCATAATGATGTCAATTTATTTGAATAGTTGCCTTAAAAAGTCATTGTACCAAGCTAGGTGTAAGCACCCTGACAAGACAGTGCCTTTTATAACCCTCTGCCCTCTCCACACACTTCCATTTTCTCCTAATTAGACAACAAAGGGGCTTTGGAAATGCCCCAGTTAGACATCATTACCAAGCCTTTTGCCAGTATTCACTAGATAGATGTGACTAATTATACAGCCTTCAACAATGAGTGGGAACTGGTCCACGGATTCCTTTGTAAATTGCTTTAAGTTAAAGCCGGTTCAGCCCTTAGTGATAGACCCGGTTACTTTGTGAGATTTACAAGAGAGTAGTTCTCTTTCCTCCTGGTCCTTGAGGGCTCTAAAAGGAAGAGATGACTCACGACTCCTGCGAATTGAGTTTCCAAGGTGGCATAAGACCCGTTTGCAGCATTAGAGTCCCTCAGGCTGGCACAGGCCACACATGGTACAGGTAAGAAGCAGGGAGGGAATCTGGGGGAGAAAAGTTTGTGAAGCGTAAATGAGTATATGGGGGAACCATGTATGCCCAAAGAAAAGAGAACAGAATGATCTGAGTGCAGAAAGGGCATACACGCAAAAGTCAGAGGACAACCTGGGGTTAGCATGCTTGCCTTCTACACCTTGCTTGAGAAACTTCTCTCTCTAATGTTGCCACCACATACTCCCAGACACCTGGTACAACAGCTTTTGGTGATTTTTCTGCCTCTGTCTCCCATATCACTGCAGGCACATGGGGCTACAGGTATAGGTACAGGCCACCAGGTCCAATTCTGTAAGGGTTCTGAGGGTTCACACTCAGGTCCCCATATCTGTGCAGCAAGCACTTCACCCACGGAGCCACCTCCCTATCCCTCTGTGGCCTTTTTGAAACTCATTTTCCCACCCTATGAATTGGAAACGGGAACATAATTCATGAATACTCACTGCCAACAGAAGCACTCAGCCCAGTGCACACAAATGCTCAACAACTGTTAGCATATGGTTTTGTGAAAAGGATTATGGCAATCTGTTAGAAAAATGAACACTAATGTAAATAAGCTTATTCTTTCAATTATCCTTACTGCAGCCTTAGTACTGTTGTGAAGGCAAAATTATAACAAATTTAGTTAAAGATCTCACTGGCTTTTATTTGGGATTCCTGAATTAGAACAGACTCCATTCTATCAAACAGAATGAAAGCTCTGCTGGCAACAGTTGTGTAACATGGGAACTATGAGATAGGAAAAGCTAATGAATGGGTGAGCATCAGTTATGGTTTTTGGTATGGGTTGAAGATGAGGAGACTCTTTTGTTAATAACTGTTATAAACAGAAATCTGTTTGAGGAAATCTCACCTATTGGGGGATCTACCCACTTCTGTAAAGTTATGTGGCATTGGCATGGGTGGCTCCATTTTGTTTGTCTGGTCACCTGGGCCATGGTGAAGGAGTTAAGTCAGAACATAATTACACCTACCCCCTGCCTTTTCTTTAACTGCACTATCTCAAAGTAAGGGTTCAGGATATTTCTGGGGTTTTAATTCTGGTTTCTGGTAAATTAGGTCTCTCTCTCTCTCTCTCTCTCTCTCTCTCTCTCTCTCTCTCTCTCTCTTTGTGTGTGTGTGTATGTGTATGTGTGTGTGTGTGTGTACATGTGTGCATGTGGTTGTGCAGGTATGTGCAGGTTGTGGTGGCCAGGGATCAACTTTGGGCATCTTTCTTAAGTAGCCATCTATCTTGTCTCTTGAGACAGTGTCTCTCATTGACCTGGAACTCACCAATTTAGGCTAGGCTGGCTGGCCAGTGGACCTCAGAGGTCCTACTGTCTCCATTTCCCAAACACTAGGATTCCAACTATGTGTTACCATGCCCAGTTTCTTTATGTGGGCTCTGAGCCTTTAACTCGAGTCTTCACGCTTGTATGACAAACACCTTACCAGCTGAGCTGTCTGCCTAGCCCTAAGACAGGTCCATAAATGTGAGTGTTTAATGAGTAATGAATGAGTAAAGATGAAATGATCTAGGATTGGTGGATCCGCCATCACAAACATTTCCAGGCAAGGAGTCCAAATAGGGTGTGAATAGCCACTCGCTGTTTCCTGACGGAAACCTGCTGTTTCAAGTCTTGAAATGAGCAATAAAGTTATTTGAAAACCCAAAGGTTGTGTTTCCCATGCAAGAGGTTCCCAGAATAGCAAAATTGCATCCATGAGGACGTGAAACTGTGAAGAGACACTGGCAAGTACATTTCTAGTCTCAGTGTAGAGGTTCACCCAAAAGGCACCCCTCCCCACAGAGACCTCGCTGGGCCTGATTTCAGCAGCAAACCTCTATTGCAAATGCTATGTTGTAGGAAGTTCTGTGAGGCTTTGTGTTCATTGAGTACTTACCATTTAATCATGCAAGAAAATGAACCATGAAGAACAAAATGGAGGCTTACATTAAATTTTCTCTTCAGAGAATCCATGCTTGGAAAATCGAGAAGCAAGCCACTACCGTGAGTAATAAAGGACAATGCCATGAAGTTGTCATTTATTTGGGTTGACTTTCTGATTTAATTTGGGGCACACTGCTAGAGGAGACTAGGAAAAACATTAAAGAGACCGTGGTGGTAATCCTTTCTCTGTATCAGCCGCTGAATTCCACTGTGCTTTCTCAGCGTTTCTCTACCTACAGAGATTTACAACCCTCCCCACTGAGATCATATTCTCTAGATGTGCAACTGTCCCCATCACCAGTACTTCAAATCACATGTCCCTTTCTTCTTATATGCTCCTTACATTGCAAGATGTCATCCACAGAGGGGCCCGTCTGTGGTGCACAGGAAGTCTCGTTACCTTGAACTTGACCAGGCAAAATTTGTAGTTATTTTGGATAGAGAACCATGGTATGGAAAGTATGACGTAGACAAGAGTTCCCTTTCTTCTCAGAAGACATCCATAAGTTTGTCATAGTAAAACCGAGTCACTGACCAAATGTCGCCACTCTTTTAGACCTTTATAGGCCAGTAGTGAACAGATGTGGAAGGTTCTGAAAGACTGGTGGAGATTCAACTCACTGACCTTTTAGTGGTCTGGTAACATCTGGCCCGAGACACTGGAGAGACATACAGCATTTCAAAACCAAGATTTGCTTACCAGAATACTTGCCACTGGGCCACCAGAAAGCCTCAGACTTATGTCTAGAGGCCTATATAGACATAAGGCCATATAGGGACATACTTTGCGCTCCTAAATGAAAGTAAAGTCTACAAAATATTTTCAGATCACCCGAGTACATTGAATATTGCAGATTTCACTAGTAAAGCCCAAATCCAAGACTCATATCAATTTATGAGCCTCTAATTTTATAAATGAAAATGCATCCTTAACATTTATCTACGCAGATTAGGAAAAAGTCTGGTGTTGATCAGGTTAACGGGAGTCAAATTTCTTTTGAGAGGTACTGTGAAGGACAGCCGACCTGACTCTCCTGAAGGCTGACCATCTAGCATGGCAAATGGTTGTTCCTAAGTCTGGACTTTCTCAGTCCTTCCATTCTAGAGCAACCTTTTGAATGATTCTCGGGATTATGGATAAACAAGCCTGGTGGGTGGTACATGGCTGTAATCCCAGGACTTAGAAGATAGAGCCAAAAATATCAGGATGCAAAGCTTTGGTCTCACAGTGAGTTCAAGAAAAACATGTGCTCTATAAAACTTATTCAAAAGTAAAATACAATGATGCTGTAAATGCATGTATCACATGATACACCTAAGTGGGACTTTACCTTAATTTAACACAGGTAACGTGTCTTTAAATGATCAATCCATGAGAAAAATGTTAAAATGACAAGTGAGTTTAATTTCTCAAATAAGTTCATGCTTTCATTTTTAAAAAAAAGATTTAAGCATAAAACAAACAATGAACTTTTATTTTTTTAATTGCTTAATAAGCTGAGGATGTGGCTCAGTAGCACAGCCAGCACCTACCTAGGGTACTACAGAGGCCTGAGCTGGATCCCCAGGATTATATAAGATGGGTGCTCATCTACAATCCTAGCACTTGGTGCTAGTCCTTGGAGAAACCTCAGATCCAATCCAGAAAGAACTATCTAGCTACTGTTAAAGTTCTTCCCCATCTTTCCAGATGGTTCCCAAGAAGACCCAGTTTCAGAGGAACACTCTAGCTGTTGCTCAGGTGTCTAAAAAGGAAGAAAGTACAATTTGATTTTATTATGCAACTTTTTCCATAAGAAGAACAAGACTTTAGGGTTGAGTTGTCAATAAAGTATTAATCTTGCATGTGTGACGACCTGAGCTTGAAACCCAAAGCCCAGTAAACAAAACACAAAAACCATAGGCATGATGGTACATGCTTGGACAGCCAGCCTAGTCTACTTGATGAGCTCCTGACCACAGAGAGATCCTGTTAGCAGAAACAAAAAGTGTCTAGAGACTGTATCTCACACAATCCCCTCCATCTTCTTTTTCTTAGGATAGCCCGACCTCCTATCCTACGGTGTCCCCTGAGGCTGGGTGGTAGAGAAAAGATGGGAGAAAGAGGGTGTGATACAGATGTCTCAATTAGGGAGGAGTACTCCAAAGACACTTTTTCTCTGTATTTGACCATCTGTGAATCTCTGTATTCTATGGTGTACTTGCTCGTTTTGTGTCAACTTGATACAAGCTAAAGTCATCAGAGGAAGGAGGCTTAGTTAAGAAAATGCCTCAGTGAGACCCAGCTGTAAGGCACTTTGGCATTTCGTGATCAGAGGGGGAGGGCCCAGCCCATGATGGGAAGTGCCATCCCTGGATTGCTGGTCCTAGGTTCCATACGAAAGTGGGCTCAGCTATGAGAAGCAAGCCAGTAAGCAGCACCCCTTCATAGCCTCTGCATCAGCTCCTGCCTCTGGGATCCTGTCCTGTTTGAGTTCTTGTCCTGACTTCCTTCAGTCATAAACAGCAATGCTAAAGTGTAAGCCAAAGAAACCCTTTCCTCCCCATTTACTTTTCCATCATGATGTTTAATTGCAGCAATAGAAATCCTAATTAAGACATATGGGTACAGAGATGTATATGGGTACAGAGATTTAGGGGGCAGTTTGCACTATGTCCATTTAGCAAACAAATTATAGTAGATTCACTCCTGGGGCCTGTGAGCCTTGGGCCTTTGGCCAAGATATTCAATAACAAGAGTGAGTTTCTTCTTGTGGAGCAGGCCTTAAGTATAGTCAGCAAGAAGTTGGTTACCACCAAAACCTTCATGCCACTATAGCGTCTGGGGAATGTCTCACCAGGCCAGTTATTCTTGTATCTCATGACATTTATATCTGAGCAAGGCTGTTGCTGACTTTTCTTCCCTAGCAGTGTGTCTAGCACCTTCCAGTACTACAACAGCTCTCCAGCAAGAGGAGCTTCCAGATAAGTATCAACTTGACTTCTCTGGTCCAGTGGCTAAGCGTGCTGTCTTTAGCAGTAAGTCTTACCATCACGTTCTGAGTTTACAGTCTAAGAAGGTAAGAAGGAACAGGTATTTCTTGAAGGTTTTTTTTTGTCTTGTTTTGTTTTTGTTTTTTGTTTTTTGTTTTTTGTTTTTTGTTTTTTTCGAGACAAGATTCCTCTATGTTGCCTGTCCTGGAGCTCACTTTGTAAACCAGGTTGACTTTGAACTTGCAGAGATCCTTCTGCCTCTTTCTTGTTCTCAAATGCTGGGGTTAAAGGCATACACCACGACTGCCCAGCTCTCTCTCTCTCTTTTTTTAATCACAATAATCTGAATGAATTTGTCACTCTTATTACTGGAACAGAACACCTAAAAAAATACTTAAGAAAATAGATGTAGATTGTGGATGGGTTAAAGATACAGTCCATCATAGTGTGGTAGGTCAGGAAATATAGAGAGAAACAAGCTACTGCTCAGCAGAAGTCCTCCTGGTTCAACAGGAATGTCACCCCATAGGATGGTATCACTCACATTTAGGATTGATCTTCTCCCCTAGGTTAACTCAGCCCAGAAACTCCCTCACAGACACACCCAGAGACTTCTCTCCTAGATGACTCTAGATCCTGTCAAGTTTGGAATCAATATTAATCATCAATCACCCTTACAAATTATGTAATGTATGCCAAGCTAGATGAGGAAGCAACCTATATCAGTTTATTACAGCCTCAGTATGTCAACATATTCTTTGAGAATGGAATATTTAATAGTTTTCTGTGTGACTTCTTTCTTCGGGACTTGTAAGTTTTACTACTAGATGCTAACTTGTTTCAAGAAACATCTCTCTTAAAAAAAGATTCTTTCTTACAAATGCTTTGTGCTATAGTTAGAGCCCAATAATGATGATCTCAACCAATCAGCACATTGATTTGTCTAATTTTGAGGCACAAGTGCCTTTTCCATCTTTGAGGAGCCATCACTGCACCTATAAGCTGTTTTCAAGGGAGGATGCAAAATGGAGTAAGCCACCCTCGATGACCCATGCAGTCCACTGATGAGCAGTTTCCACTGTAAATGTGAGCACACAGATTTCTCTCTTGTGAGCCCTTTGTTGTGCTGATACAATAGGATGACTCAAGTGGTTGTAATCGCTCATCATGTCACCAATTTACCTGAAATGTCTACAGGTCTAGACGTCGGGTCTTCCTCTTCTCACTTCTTATTTTCAAAAGTCACCACTTGGACCCTCATATATGCTTGCAAATGTAAATTCTAATAAATTAAAGTATGGAATGTGAAATGAACAAGAGAACAGAAATTGCTAAACTATATGAAAATGTCAGAATGAGATCTATGTCATCTTGTTAGCTAACATATAGAACTCTTAGTTTTGCTAAATTGACCCATTGCTTTGTCTGGTTCCATGGAACTCTGAGATGACACAAAGACAAGGCAATCAGTCAAGCATAAGAGAACTCAGCCAGCTGTCTGGCTCCAAGGAAGGATAGTAACCCCATCTATGCCATGAGCCAGTCCCACATTCCCATCTACCTGAACCTCAAATCCAGTTCAACCCATACTTTTGACCCTCACTCATCATAACCACTTGAAATTATATCCCCCTCCAATTCACCCCCCATTTCTTCATGCTCAGAGGACTCCCATCCCTCTGCCTTATTGGATCTGGCTCTTCTCAAAGGGACTGCTCTCTTTCATGTGATCAAATATGTGACCTATTCTAACTAATGTCACCCCTTGATGACACCACCTTATTGAAATGTAATGTACTTAGGAGAATAATTCACTTGATATGTACAACTTAACAATTTTCTGTGTGTTCTGCTTTGTGCAATCATCATGACTATTAATTTTAGAATACTTTTTATAACTCCCAAGTAAGCCATATCTCCTTTCCCTTCTATAGCCCCCTCATCCCTCCTTCCATTTTTAGACAACCAATAATCTCCTATTTTGTTTTTTATGGGTTTAAGTACTACAGAATCTCCATGTAAATAGAGTGATACAGTAAGGGTCATCATTATTGATTCTAGCTTTCTCCATAAAACTTCACACTGAAATCCCCAAGGTTTTCTATTTGAATAGCTTGCTTATTCTTCAAGTATTTACACACAGCTAGCACTATTTTATCAGCACCATAGGACTGAGGGAAACAGGGCAGCTTCAAAATCCCATGCAGCGACAGCACCTAGGAAAGACCACAGGAGACAGACAAACCAAGGTCAGACCTTGTCTAGACTGCTTCCTTCGCTGTAAAATGAAGCTTTACAGAAATGAACACCAGATTGCAAAACTCCATACACACTCTCTAGCATGTAATAAATACTCCACAACAGGGAGATTCTGTCGCTGTCGCTGGTGTGCTATTCCAGGGGAACAAGACAAGCATGAGCCTCATTAGAGTCCTGGCAACCCACTACTGTCCCTGCAAGACACACCTGTCCCCAGCAGTTCCCACAACAGATCACGTTCTCTCAGCATCCTTTGGTCTTTCGCACATCAATACTGATCTGGTCCTATTTTCATCTGGTGGACTTCTACTTATCCTTTAGACTAACCCTCTAGAGAGGGGATCGGAAGGAGTAGGAAGGAGACAAGACAGAGCAACGCGGGTGAATATGAAGAAAGCGCATTGTGTGCACATCACAACAAACCCATTGTTTTGCATAATTGATGCTAATAAAATTATTATAAAGAGACTTCACTTTTGTGATGCTTTCTAAAATGTTCTCCAAAGGCCCTTCTCCCATTCTGCGTCAAACGACCCTTCCTTGAGTACCATCTCTCTCTTATTGGTCCAGTGCTGTGCTATAACCTAGTATCTCTCCTCTTTTCCCTGCTCTTACCCTTATTGTAGGCTATGTGGCATTAATCTCTGCTTTTGCAGTCTCCAATTAGATGCTCAATAAATATTTACTTGTTAAAGAAATGAATATGTGACTGGACAAAAGAAAACGGTGCCGGGAGGTAGCAAATGCCTTTAATCTCAGCCTTCAGGAGGCAAAGCATGCAATCTCAGTGAGTTTGGGGCCAACTACATCTATATTGAGAGTTCCGGGCTATCCCATGCTAGACAGTGATCTCAAAGAGAAAGAAGAAGTGGGGTAAGAGAGAGAGAGAGTGAGCAGGGTATTGAGTAAGTTGCATTTCTGTAGATTCTTTGGCAGCAGAGCTGAATTGCAAGCCAGTCTGTCTGAAAACTCCCAGCAGTAGTAAACTAGAACTCCGTCTAGGTTCTGAAAGTGAAATGACAATATTTCTCCAAAGAAAAGGAATTCCTGCATTTCCATTATCTGGCCAGAGGCTAAAGGTATAAGACTAACAGACTCCTTGGTCTCGACTTGGGGAAGGAGCATCACTCAATTGCAAAGATCACTTTTGTTGGCACCAGTCAGAGGACAGAGACATCTGTGTGCTCCAGTGACATCACTTTGTCCTGCCTTTCACAATAGAGGGGGGAAATGTCAGGGCACATTTCCAGTTTATCTAGACATAGCTGGGCCAAGGCCAAGTTTTTCTATACTTCTCCCCACTGTTACTGAGTTGCTATAATCTCCTGAGTTCTCTTCACCCTTATTCTACTTCAAACCAACACTCCCGGCTTCCCCCCGCTCTTTTGTGTGAACTGACGCCTCCAGAGTCCAAGTTCCAGATGATACTCTGATCAAGGGTTCAAAACCACTCTCTGTACGACCAGCTAACACACCAGATCCTGGCATCTCTGGTGACGGCTCATGACTTTCAGTGCTCCTTTTTTTCTGGTCTCAGACCTACAGAGCCCACTCACCCCCATACTTCTCTTACCTCTACTTGTGCCCTGGCAAGATTTACCACCCATTTGCTTGAAAGCCTTTTACTCTTGGTCAGACTTTCTGCATTCCCACTGAAACCTGTTGGGATATGCCTCTACCGCTTCCTGGAATAGAGCAAGCAGGTGTCTGAAGGCAATGAGAGAACTGTTGTCTGAGAAGAGCTGTAAATGACCATTCATGAGAGACTGTTACATGTAGCCACAGGGGGGAGGAGTTGGCTTCCACTAGCAGGGAAGCTCCATTGGCCAGGAATCTGCCCCACACTGTCTTTCTTCATCCAATCATCTCTTCTCAAGAACGGTCCCATTTCTAATGACACTCTAACCTTCATCTCGGTAACAACCAGCCCAACTGTGTCTAATTCATCTGTGTCAGCCATATGGCTAGGACCTAGTTTTCCTTTTTGTTTTTAAGAGCATCCACAGATATGTCTGGTCCTCTGATTGTTTCTTTTGTATGTATGTATATGTAGGGCTATTCTTCTATGTGTTTTTGCATACATGTGCTGTATCTATGTGTGTAGATGCATGTGTGTGCAGATGCGTTCATGTGCATATGTGCAGATGGAGGCAAAGTTTGAGTTTGGAGGTCTTCCTCTAACCACATCATCTCCCAATGTATGTTCTGAGATAAGGTCTCTCACTGAAACGAGAGTGCACTATTTTGACTAGAAAGGGCAACCAGTGAGCCCTGGAGATTCCCTTTGTCCCTGAACCCCTTCACTGGGGTTTAAAGTGTGTGCTATCACACTTGATTTTACGTAGGCACAGAGAATCCAAACTCAGTGTTCCAAGTGATTGCAGCAAGCACTCGGCAAGAAGACCAAAGAAACCAATTCCGGTATGCACTTCTAAGAACAAACTTCGAAGTTGTACTGTCAATCAAAACAGTGATCTGCTACTACAAACGGACATCAGTGCCCTTCTGGTGGGGGACAAAAGCTATCTGTAACACCTGCTGGTTCCAGCGCCTCCACCAAGACTTATCATCACACGTAGGAGACTCATTCTCTCCCCAGACTCGGTGGCTCTTCTCAGCAGAGTCTAAACTCATAGCCAAGATCCTAACTGCAAGAGCACAGAGACAGAAATTTTGACATTCCAGCCTCTGCATCAGAAAGTCAACCCACGTGCTTGGCTCAGATCTCTCAAGGATTCCTGTATGAAATACCATCTGAAACCATCTGGAAAATTGGCAGTGAGAATACTCAGAGCAAACACTTGCACTGGTGAGCTCAGGGCACAGTGGGATTCTTGCCTGCTCTGACAGAAGACCTGGGGCCAGGTCTCCATCTTGCAAGTGAGTGAGGCAATTCAGCCTCAGCAGAGACATCACTTGAATCAACAAGTTAAAGACTGGGCATGTGGAGCTCAGCGGAAAAGTGTGTGTTCAGTGTGCACACACACAGCCCCAGGCTTCACACCCAGCATCAAAGTATTTTCTAAGACTTACTTAATCTTCAAATTCTTCCTCTTTACCTTTCCTTATTTCTACATCTTCTCAGATTTTCTCTGAGAATGAGAAGGACAAAGATGATTACCCTGTACCCAAGGTTTGCAAGCACTAGGAAGGAAGAACTGTTTCATCCACAGAATTCTCTCTACAGGCTTCTCATTTGAAGATGCCTCCGGTTGATGTTGAAGTTGGCAAGTGGAAGCCATGTATGTATTGTTTTCCTTGTGGAATTTGTATACATACAATTAACAAAGTAAAACTTAGCTGGCTATGCAAATGCTATTTATTTACTCCTCATTTAAATAACAACAATTAAGACATTGTTTGAGCTGTCCGGGTTTGCATATGCAAATTATGTTTGTCTCAACTCCTGGAAACTCACTGATCACAGCTGCGTGAAAAATGGGGAGTTTATAAAATTTCCATCAGTCTTCACAGGGTAATGCTTAGTTATGCAAAATTAATTTAGCATTTGCAAATTAGAAGATGGGGCTTTCATTTGTGTCTACCTTTAGCTTCTAGAACTGTACAAGTAATCCCTGAGAGAACGTGTGAAAGATAATCATTTAATTTTAAATCAAATCATAAAACATTTAAATTGGGCTGCACATATGTGATGGAGTTAGGGGACGAGAGTGCTCCTGGCAAGCATCTGGAGCCTTTGATTGACAGAAGGGCAGTGATCGCTGAGAAACCCCAAGCAGTTGTGTTGGCACGCTCTCCCCTGACTGAGCCTGCTCTTGTCTCCTCGCTACCTCATCCCACTTTCCGGAGCATTTTAAAACTGGGCGCTGTCTCTGAATTTTAAGACGAGAAAAGAAAGCCGTTCCTTAGTGACAGCAGTGGCAAACATGAGCTGTTTGATGCCTTCCCCTCATCCCCTTGTTCTCGGGAACTATTTGCTCCCTCTGTGGATGTAAAGTGGGAGTTTGCAAATATCAGGACCTGAGGAGGAGGTAGCTCAGTTGGTAAAGTGCTTGAAAATTAGTGAACCTGAGTTAAATACCCAGAACCCATATTTTACAAAAAGCACCGAGGAGGCAGAGACAAGTAGATGCCTGGGCCATGCTAACCTACTTCAAGGGTTCCAGAGCATTGAGAGACCCTGACTCAAAAAGGTGTACTGCACATGAGTTTGATTCCCAGCACCTATATCAAGATGCTGACAACTATGGGTACTCTATTGCTCCGGTGTATCTACTGCTCTCCTCTGGCCTCTGTGGGTTCTTATACCCTCATATTCTCTCTCTCTCTCTCTCTCTCTCTCTCTCTCTCTCACACACACACACACACACACACACACATACACACACACATAATTAAAATTAAAATAAACCTTTAAAAATATTTTAAAACCGAATTAGATTCTGTAGGCAGAAAATATAACGAATACAGACTTCATAAGTTAGCAAATTTGTAATATCCAATAGCAAATTGACCTTCATAGTACCATGGTGATGCTTCTATTGAATAAAACCTTTGAGACAAGTTAAGGAAATATTTAAGAGTGACATTACCAGATGTCACTTTTTATACTGATAAGAAAAACAACAAAGGAAGCAAACACACAGACATGTAACGGCTCTAGTTCCAACTGTTATTGTTGTGTAAAGAGAAAAACCTACCATATTTCCCCATAGTCAACATGTCTCCATCAGTTAGAAGGCCAAGCAGTGAGGTATGATTTCTAACCATAGCAGGAGGCAGCCAACAAAAGTATTTTGACCTTACAATGTCTCCTTCAAAGGTTGCTGTAAGCTAGTATTTTCCTCATAAAAAAGCAAAAACCAGTCACTGTTCAAAACCAAGATGGCCGGGTTGGAAATACCAGCAGCATGTGTGAATCCCTCCGCAAACTCATCAGCAGGAATAGGTGGCAATTTAACAAACAAATAAACAAAGGAAACGACTCCAGAGAGAGCCCTTTCGGGTGGAACAGGCTGCGCGGGCAGCGCACTAGTGTTATTCAGACAATCTCCCTGGGGTCCGTGCTTTCTTGCAATGCATACACAGCTGACTACTGTGACTGCTACTGTACCCCCATGTCTCCCACATCCCATCTGCTACTCCACTCGAAGAGATGGCCCCCACACTTTCCACACACATTAGGAACTGTCTCAGCTCTTTGCCTTTGCGCCTGCTGTTATTTCTCCTTCAAATGGCTTGCTCGTATCTCTCCCCTGAGAGAAAGTCTACTCAGTCTTCCAGGTCCTGTTTGCTCCTTCCTTCCCTTGGAATGTTTTTCTAGGCATCCACTGTGCCTCTCTCAAGGAACTTAACAGTATACAGGTAGTCACTGACCAATGATTTTGTTGATACTAAAAGCCAAAGCTGCTAGACCTGGATCACAGCGCTATATTGTCATTTAGCATCAATACCAAATAAAGGTTTCTTTGTAACTGGAAAGACAGGGGTGTAAATAACAAAAGGTGTCACATTGCAATAATATCGATAATAAACAATGACATACAAATACAAAGAAGAAGAAATTGCTTTGGTCTTTATTAGGGAGAAGGCATATTTGGATACATTTTATAGAGAAGATGAAATTTGAACCATATTCAAAATGGATTATATAGATGTCCCACGTACATACCTCCCAAATTCAGGAAACACCACAGATGAGATGGTAGAAATGTTTTAAGAGCTTATTGCTGGGGAGGTCAAGAAGGAAACAGTGTCTCCTAAACATGGTAGGACTACTGGATTCTTGTCAAGATAAAGCCAGTCAGTACTCTAGCATGGAAGGGGCGAAAAGGGAAGGGAAAAGATTCATAAGCTCCACCCCTTGCTGAGAAGCAAGCAACAGTTGGCGGCTGTTGAGGAGGAGAGTGAACTTTCTGTTGGGGTGTGGCCCTAGGGAGGTCAACCATGCTCCAGTGGATGGTCCTGTCATCATATACATATATTGGCAACGCTAATGAGATTCAATGGGTTATAAAAAAAAACTGCAGAAAATAAGGAGGACATGAAGTTGGGAGGAAGGGAGATCTAGGAAAAGTTAGGGGAGGGTAATGAACATATCCACAAAAGAATCAAAGAATACATTTTCAAATACTTTTGCTAAAAGATGAATAAGTAAATAAAACAAATATAAGAAATCAGCAATTTTGCTCATGCGCCTCCCTTCCCTTTACCTGGATACTAAAGAATGGAGAACGCTTTTGAAGAATACAGAGGGAAAGAGCCTTCCTCAGAGATAAAAGGGCGCCAGCCAAACAAAGGCGTGGACGTACAGATGATAGATTTTGAAGTATTGGTCAATTCCGTCAAGAGCGCACAGGTAGAATAAAGACAGAACAAAGGACGTTTGATCCTGCTGGAGGACTGAGGGCTGCACACGGTGCAGCAAATGTACAGGAAAGAACAATGAGCCTCGGAGACCAAGGATGAACGGCAAAGAGCGGTGAATCTAGGAGGATAATGAGTCAGCTTGAGGACCACACCATTCTAGGGTCAAAACTGGAAAGACGAACAGTGGCCAGAGCAAAGCAGAGGAAACCCAGCATGCTCAGCACCCTGAGATCCAGGTGACCAGACATTCCAGAGAGTCAGACACTAATGACCCATTATTTCCATTAGTATCTAGCACATCAAAGGCCATGGAGAGGCGCTCAGCCTGCTTTCCTAAAGTATCCAGGACCCTCAGTTCAGGGATGGTACCATCTACAGTGAACTGGGACTCCCGCCACCAACCACTAACTAAGAAAATGCTTTATAATCTAATCTTATAGAGGCGTATTATTAGTTGGGGCTCCCTCCTCCCAGATGACTTTCATTTGTGTCACTTGCTTGTTCCCCCTGGCTTGCTCAGTCTGCTTTTTTTATAGAACCCAGAACCACCAGTCCAGGGATGGCACCACCCACAATGAGCTGGGCCCTCCCCCACCAATCACATGATGAAGAATTTATTTATTTATTTAGAGACAGGGTCTCTCACTGGTCTGAAGTTTGTCAATTATACTAGGCAGGCTGGCCCGGGAGCCCCAAGGGTCTCCTGTCTTCACCTCCCAAACACTAGGCTTTCAAACACTTTCATGAGGGTTCTGGGGATCAAACTCAGGGCCCTATGCTCACAATATGAGTAGCCCAGCAACTGAATTGTCTCCCTAAGTCCAGGCCCTACATATTTTGTTCAAATTTGTGCTTTAAATTGAACTCCTGGTACCCATTCCTTCTGTTTGCTTAGACATACGGCTAAACCTAACCTAAATGACTTTGTGGTTTGTGTCCAACTAAACACCTAGGAGGAGCAGAAGACCGGTTAGAATTTGCCAGTCTCGGCCCCATTCCTCATCTACTGCATTGTGGCACGGGCTGGGGAGAGATGCCCCCTACCCCTCCACACCTGAGGTCATAAAAGCTGGAGAGTTGTTCCTGCCCATCATCAGCTGCAGCGCCTGGGAGAGAGGTCCCGTCACCTCGCCTGGGCAACGATAGAGCTGGCCCTGAAGGTGGAGGTGTGGGAGAGCTGCCCCGGGGGTGTGAAAGCAGGGAAACTAGGCCCACCCCTCGCTCATCCTTGCTGCAGAGCTTACCCTGTTAGTGAAGATGGAGAGAGCTGGCGGACTGACCAATCCTGCCACTACCCAGGCCTAGAACCAGAGTTAAGAGTTGGCCCAGCCCAACATCCACCTCGTCTACGATCTGCTGGAGCATGTGAAGGGGCGGGTCCTGCAGATCCAAAGCTGGAGGATCTCCATGACTCGGGGCCACAACAGGATATCCAAGAGAGTCCTAGTGAGGGCCCAGCATTGGTAGTATAGCAGAAACCAGAGGCCTCGGACCAGATCAATGACTCTTTGCAACGAACACTTGCAAGTAAAAGTATTTGGATAAAAGGGTTTACTGCATGAATCACTGTATCACACTAAAACTTCCATGGTGAGATTTTTCCTTTTCTTTCTCTTTTTTTTTTTCATTAAATTTTCTTTTCTTTTTTTTTTTTTTTCTTTTGGGGGGCTGGGAGGTTACAAGAGCAGAGGGCAGATATGCAGGGACTGGAAAAGAATGTGCTTGAGATGCATGATGTGAAAGACACGAAGCGTAAATAAAAAGAAAGTTAAAAAATATTTTAAAAAGAATTTGCTAGTCTCTTTTCCAGCTACAGCATTATTCTTATGATAACCTTTTAGCTACAATAGTAGTATTGGCATTGCATTAACATTGTTGATTTTTTAAATTTATTTATTTATTAAAGATTTCTGTCTCTTCCCCGCCACCGCCTCCCATTTCCCTCCCCCTCCCCCAATCAAGTCCCCCTCCCTCGTCAGCCCAAAGAGCAATCAGGGTTATGTTGATATTTATGTTGATTTTGATTTAAAAAAAAAAAAAACAACTTCCAAAACTTCTGGTCTTAGAATATATTTGCAGGTTGTCCTTAGTCTTTAAATGCGTATACCTCATCTACAACTCAGGCCAGATTGTACTGGCTTAACCAGACCTTCTTCCCCTGCCCTGCTTGCTGGCTAAAGACTTCCAGTAGAAAGTTGACAGCTTATATTAAAAGTGTTTTCACCATGTTCCTGATGCCACTAGTGATCTTTTCAAAACTTCTCCACTAAGAAGGATGTCTCTTGGTTTTTCTAGATATTAATTATCAAGTTTAAGGAAGTACCTTTCTATATTTTTTTGCCAAGATGAAAGTCCTGATACTTTGTGTCTCTTGAAACGAGTAAATTTTTTTCTTCCAGTTATGATACTGCCTGGCATTAATTGATTGCTAATGTTAAAATAATCTTGCAATTTTTAGGTAGCTAGTAAGTCATCATATATTTCTAAAATAGTATTGGGATTATACTAAGTTTCTTGCGATGTAGTTCAGTGGTTGAGTGTTTGCCTACCATGCCCAGAGCCCTGGATTCAATTCCTAGAGATATAATCAATCAGGCTTTTGAGGTAGCAGCTTGTGTCCTGAAATAGCAGTAAAGTCATCACTAAGAAATTGAGGAGGTCAGGGCCAGAAGGATGCTTTTAACCAACGCCTTAGGCTACAGTCTGTTAGGCACCCTAAAAAGTGAGGTGGCTCATGAGACTCAAGCAGAGTGAGGAAGATGAGTCTTTTGAACAGATCTGGGGAGTGGGTGCTAGGGCACCCTAGGGAAAGGGGAGCTGTAGTGACCCGAATAGACATTTGCAGGGGTTGCTCTGGCTGTTATGCTGAGGGCCGACTTCAATGGGAAAGAGTCAGGAGAATGCTCCCCTACCATCCAATGCTGGTAGGAATGAATTTTACAGACCCCCAACTGTGCACATGTGTGTATCACATGCCTCTCTAGATTAGAGAGTAACCGAGGCAGACAGGCTCACGCCAGCTTCCTCTATACCCTGGAGGCAAAGCTCTCTCTGCTGGACTCCCATATGAACATCACTGGCAGCAATGCCTCTCCGTACCCTACAGAGCTTCCCTCGCTATGATCTTACCTTACTGTGGCCGACAAGGCAGTGGAAGAAAAAGAATCAAGTCACCGTTTGTTTACGATGCTATTGGCCCATTCTTCTCCTGCAGGCCAGGCAAATGACCTCTTGGAAAAGCACATGAGACTTAGCCAAGGCTGTTTACCCCTGTACTGTTAGACACACCAGCTATCTGTGAAAAATATTTCCAAAGTTAACTTACAAAGAGAATTTCTACAAAACTCCCTCCGTGTCATGAGTTATTTGATAATTACATTTCAAGCAGAAAGCTTAAATGATGTTTTTCGTTCATCCATGCCTGAATTCTGGTTGACTATAAAATTCCAACTTGTCATACTTTCAATTCAACTGACAGACTGTAAATAGTTATTGAACAATTCATTTCACCTGTAAAATGAACTCCACAGGTCAGACCCGGAGGAACAAACCTGAACGGGAATTGAAAGCAGCTGTGAAGGTCAGGCGCTACCAGAGGAAGAGGCTTTTTCATGGGCCAATTTGCTTCCAGTGGGAGCTGGTAAGACATTTAGAGGAGATGGGAAGTGGGGAATATCGGCAAGAAAGATGTCATTCTCTGATTCCCCAAAATTCAAACTAGAAGAGAAAAAAAAAAGGCAGAAAGGACCTTGAAGTCACACCCATTCTCCAGTCACAAGTATCTTCCATCATAGGACCAGATGCCATATGGCCTCGTTCCCAAAATCTTCTGAGAACTGAAGTTGTCCACAGCATTCTTCTCTAGAGCAATGTTTATCGTGCGGGTTCTTGCATTTAAGCAGAAAGGCTCTCCCCACCAGCACTGCTTCTGAACTGCAGTTTGCCTGTTCTCTAGTGGAAAGTTCAACCACAGGCGGGCATGTTTTCTTTCCTGTGTCTGAAAACCACATGCATTTCAGTGAAAAGATGAAAGCAAAGAATGAAATGGAAGACTGTCAGCTACAAAGGTCCCTGTCACAGCAAGTGGAAACACCTTCCTTTCTGCTGCTGCGAGGGTGAGGGAGGGAAGATGGCGCTTTTAGCCAGTCAGTCTCGGCAGAACGCAAATCACATTTCATTATTCAGTGTGAAAAAAAAAAAAAGCACAAATACATGTTGGTGTTTTATTGTTTGGGATTTGAAGGATCTCTCTCTCTCTCTCTCTCTCTCTCTCTCTCTCTCTGTGTGTGGGGGGGTGTGTGTACCTGTGCTTGCTGGTACACATGTGCTTGCAGGCACACATGCATTTGTGTACATATGGAGACCTAAGATCATACACTGAACATCTTATCCAATCATTCTCCACTTTATTTATTTTATTTTTTGAGACAGATTTTCTTACTGATCCTGGAGATCACTTATTTGACTAGGTCGGCTGGTAAAAATACCCAAGGATTCTCCTAATTTTGCTTTATTACCAATGGGCGCCAACCGTGGCAGATTTGGGTGCTAAAGAGATCCTCCTGCATGCACGGGAAGCGCTCTACCAGTGAACCAGGTCTTCAGCAACGAATTCTTTTCTTGTAGAGCACAGAGCAACAAAGGAACTAGGAGAGGAGGTGCGATTTATTTAGGAACGTCTGTCTGTTTTGCTGAAATCAAGTCTCACCCAGGGGGTTGGCAATGGAAACAGCCAAAAGTTGAACCACTCTGTGTACCTCTCAGTACAACAGACGCTTGTGGCTGGAGACATTTCTTTGTACAGATGCAGGGTCCTTGGTGGCGATGAAGAAGGTAATGGTGGCTCCCCAGAGATGAGAAGCAAGTTCTGTTTGCCTTTCTCTAAAAGCACAACCTGGAAACTCCCTCCATGTCTCTGTCGTCCTTAGCAACCCCACATGTTTTCTCAGCACCCTGGTGTACAGTGAGGGCCGGCTCACTATGATAAAGCATGTACATCTCAGAATTCACACGTGGAAGCAAGAGAGGCTGAAGGTGCAGCCAGGTGATGGAATGAGATCTGACCATACAGAGGAGCACCTCGGGGGGCTGCTACACAAAGATTCTTTTTGTGTGTGGGATGGAGAACACATGTGTGTCTATTCAAGTATGTATTGTATATTTGTGTATGTGTGGGTGTGCATGTTCACAAGTGTACAGTGTGTTGGGGCCAAAGTATGATCAGCAGCATCATTTCTCAGAAGCTAACTACCTTGTGTTTTGAGACTCAGTCCCTCCCTGGAATCTAGGGCTCACCATTCTGCTGGTCAAACTAGTTTATGTGAGTCCCAGGGATGCTTCTACTGGGATTACAAGGGAATGACACCATGCTTGGCTTTTTCAAGAGAATGCTATGGATCAAACTCAGGTACTCACTATACTGATGGAACCTTCTCTTAAGACCTACTTCTTGGAAGATTTTTATTATAACAACAGATCCTGAAGTTTGAGAAATTGAAATTAAGTTCTGTCTGGGTAGACTATCATCTATTTCAAAAGGCCTGTCTCACCAGATAGGTGACACTCATTAGTCACAAAAGTAACTAAACTGCTAATGAAACGGTTCTTGGTGAAAAGAAAATATAAAACAAAAATAAGAAGACAAAAAGCAAAAGTTATTTATACTGTGCTGAGGGAATAAAACCCCATGCAGCTTTCAAACACTTTCAACTCCTTCCGAAAAGAAATGTGATGGAACCAGTGGCCATCCCACATGGAGCATCAGGGCACAGTACCTCACCCTAGCTGCAAAGCTAGAACAAATGATAGCCGTTGGGGTGCTGGTCTTCTTTAGGGGTGTGGCTTCTGGCAGCTCCATACCCCATTCCATGGCTGTATGGGAGGTACTAATTGGACTCATTGGGTTATAATAAAAACAAAACAAAAAAGACATGAAGTTGGGAGCAAGTTGGGGGTGAGGCAGATCCCAGAAAAGCTACAGGGAGGATTTAGGATAAATACGGTCAAAATTCATTGTATGCATGTATGAAATGACAAAGTTAATAAAAGTATTGTATTTTACAAAAAGAAATACAAGTAAGAGCAACTGAAGGATTTTAGACACAAACTGGCAAATCCTAGTCATCTTATTCTTCTTTAAAATAACTTTATTGGTCTCCAGGTCTCGTTTTCCTAAAGCCTCTCTACCCAGCTCATTATTAAAATTTCCTGAAAGACCTTTTCTGCTTTGCTCTTTGTATCATAGCCACAGAAAGGACCAAATGATGACATTGAGCGACCACTGAGCCCATTTGCTCTTTGTGCATTTTATGTGATTTGCTCCCATTAGAAGTTGACATTAGAAGCCTCTTGCTCAAGTTGGAATAAGTTCTCGCCCTGTTTTGTTTTGCTTTTTAATTCTTTGCAACACTGACTCTAATGTGGAATTCAAAATATCCTGAACTTTCTTTGGTATTGGACAACTTTGCATCTTTATGGTATGCTCTGTGCAAAGCTCAGTGCTAGGACCAAGGAAAAGATAGAAGGAAAACACCAGAATAAACAGGGAGACAGAAAGGGAGATGGATTAGGAAAGCCTTATAGACCTGGCAGAGGTTTAAATGTCTCATTCCTTAGCAGCGAGGGGGTAGCATCGCATAGAACTCTAAATTAAAACTATGCAGACCCCTTTCAGTGATTCCCTGAGATCCTACTGTGGTTAAACTTGACTTGTTAGCATTGTGAATAAGAGAGAAAAGGAAGAATTAACATGTTTATTTATCTATCTATCTGTGTCTGTCTGTCTGTGTGTGGTGCATGCATATGTATGTCTTCATATATGTGGGAGAATGTACACATATGTATATGTGTATGTGGAGGCCGAAGGTACAATGGCAGGTGATACCTTCTGTTGTCCTCCATCACTGTTTTTGTGTCAGGGTGTTTTCCCTGAACCTAGAGGTCACCTTTGGGCTAGATTGCCTGGCCAGTGAACTCCTGGGGTATTCCTGTTTCCAGCACACCTCCCTCTGCTCTCAGGGCTGGGATTACAGATGCAAGGGATTACATACAATTCTCTACCCAGGTGCTAAGGCTTCATGCTTATGCGGCAAGCAATTCACCCACTAAGCCATTGCAGCAGCAAGTCTGTTTATTAATAGGCACACAGAGAAAAGTCCATAAATCACAGACACCTGGATGAACTTTTATGAAGTGACCATCCTCTGTGACAAGTACAAAAAAAGTCACCATAAGTAAGTAATTTATGTCCTATGTCCTCCACCTCCCATCTCCTCAAATGTAATAACTACTGTTCTGACCTCACAGTGTGTTTTTATCCAACTTGTTTTTGAACTTTGAATAAATGAACCCACACAGAATGCATCCTTGTTGGCCATGCCTTTCATTAATGTTTGCAGGCTTTTTTCAGGCTGAGGCCTACAGAAGTTCTTCGTTAAGGTCAGTTGCTACAGCTTCAGCTCACCAGCATCCCGCAGTTTTATGAGAGACTTGCACTGCTCCCAGTTGGGGGTGATTCTGAACAGTGCTGTAGTGAACACACCACACAAGCCTGAAAATGCATGTGGACACGCTTCCATGCTTTGTGTACCCACAACATGCCCAGGTCACTAGCTAATCTCACGTTCTGCGTTAGTGAATATTGTGAAAACATCTTTGCAAGTTTCACTAATTTGCGTGAGAATTCCACTTTCTCCACATGTCCACATAGTATGCAGAATACACCCAAATGTGCCTGGGAGGCTGCAAAGTAGAGCATGAAATTTCTGGAATTTTCTCTCATACCGCAGAAATACGTGGGATAATTGAAGTGTAGAACCATGGAAGAGCCCTGCATTCTGTCCAAAGGCAGTGACAGGGAAGAGAGGAAATGTGTGTCTGTGAATGATGGCAGAGAGGTTGGTGGAAACAAATACACGGATAATAATTTTCTTAAAATTCCGTTAGTACGCTGCTACTCTACGGAGCATGCTAAAGGCCAGAAACTCAAGACTAGCTTCAGTTCATTGCATGTGTGTTTTGGTTGGTTGGTTGGTTGGTTGGTTGGTTGGTTGACTTTTAGCTCAGGTTTTGCCTCAGTTCACTGTGTGTGTGTATCTCTTTGTTTTTGGCTCAAATTCTGACTGTTCATTGGGGCAAGAGATACTGTAAGCTTGGTAGCACAGCTGCAGGGATCCTGGCTAGGTGCTCCTTACTCGGTTTACCCAGCAGCCCCTTTAAGAGGAAGAATTTTAAAAATGTTTAAGCCCCTGGTCAGGTCACGTCACACAGTGAAAAGATTCTCAAGAAACCTTGACTTCAGTTTGAGAGAAACTTTATTAGGATAAGGCTTGATCCCCATCTTCACAGCCCTTCCAAACTTGCCATCCCCAAACTTACTTCACCTGGTGGGTCAGTCTTGACTGCTTTGGTCCAGAACCATAGCCTTTCTTTCAGGTGGCGGCACTTGACCTTGGTTTTCTTTTCCCTGCAGTGGCAACTGCTTCAAACAAGTTACAGCTATGGGGCTGGAGCGGTTAAATGATCAATTCTCAACGTGTGGGTCAAGATCCCTTTGGGAAACTGAACAAACCTTTCACGGGGGTTTCACCTAAGACCATCGGAAAACACAGTTATGTATATTATGATTCCTAATAGTAGTGCGATTACAGTTATGAAGTAGCAAGGAAATCATTTTGTGGTTGTGGTCACTACACCATAAGGAACTGTATTAAAGGGTCGCAACATTAGGAAAATTGTGATTTTCAGCTTTTGAGATTTCTGGCTGCTCCATCATCCTTCTGAAATTCTGGTGCAATATTTACACCCCTCCTTCCATGATTTTAAAGCAATCCTGAGAAAAGGGGAATTGGTGCATTGATATGTGGCATTTGAGTTCTATTTAGGAAAATCAGCCTTTCTTCTGGTTTAGATATCTTTGATCTTCAAGCATCAGATCTGCATGAGCTATCATGACATATAAAAGGACGGCTCATCTGCTTCTCATTGTTCTGAAGGCTGCATAAGTGTACAAATGTGAGCTGCTGATATGATTGCTTACACATTTCACATTCCCCCTCTATTGTCACAGAATGTTTTGTGCGCTGGGAAATTTAGAACTGGTTTTTGAATTATCATCACCATGCTTTTGAGATTCCCCGGCTGTGCTGGAATGCACTGTACGGACCTCAGTTTCACAGAGATCCACCTGCCTCTGCCTCCCAGGTGCTGGGATGAAGAGCATGTGCCACCATGCTTGGCTGGCTTACTCTTTTTTGTAACAAGTAGAATGGAGTTAAAAACCTTTCCTCTTTGGATGACCTTAACATAGGTTGACAGAGGGCATTCCCTCTTCTGTCTGCAGTCTACGTATAGTGACAAGCAGGGGACAAAAGATAGGAAATAAAATAATTTTACGTGTGAATTCAAGTCGGAACAATAACCAGTTATGAGGTTTGCCATTTGGGGCACAAACCAGAACATTTTGAGAGTGGGCCTGGAACAGAGCATCTTCCACTGATCCACAGCATAGAATAAGGCCAATGTGGTTGGCTACATCAGTACCCTGGCTCTCTAACTCAGTCATGTTACAGCTAACACGAAATGCCAGGATCATGGGTTTATAATTCCTCCATTTAAAAACAAAACAAAACCCTTTTTCATGTCCAGTTTCAACCTCTTTTGTATATGCTAACTGATGTTGAGGAAAAAAGCAACCCCCTCTAGACATTCTGCCCTATTGACAATGGTACTGTGTCTTTCTTTAGGGTGACATTAACTGAGAGAATTATACACAATAATTCCATCTATGTATCCATGAATTCTTTTGCTTTCACAGTATCCTATTCATTAGAACATGAATTCATTGGAGCATGGTTCTTTTTATTGATTTGAGCCAGGTTGTAATCTCAACACTTGTCTTATTTCTGTGATGTGATGGGAAGTTTATCATGAGTTTGAGGGTCAAGCTGACCAGATCTATCTTATAAACTGTTGGTTATACGAATTTAGGAAATTATTTGTTTAGAAATTCATGGATGTACTGTATTATCCAGAAAATAAAGAGGAGTTTACACATGGCAGGGGCTTTTTACAAGACCCCATACCCTGACACACACCAGAAAGGCAAGTCAGCATCAGCTAACAGTTCCTCATCACCACCACTGTCTTCTTAAATGAAGAAATAATACCTACATGCCTTACCTTGCCCATGATTATAAAGTCCTTCAACCTCACTAAGCATGAAGAATGAATAAATATCCAAATAATGAAATTTTAAAAAATAGAACCACTTTTTTTTATTATCAGAGATTGAATTGCCTTCATCTTTCACTGTTCCAAATCAGTCTGCAAAGCTGACAGCAACCTCATCATCACCAGCACCTGGAGTTCCACGCTTGTAGACTCAGCACTTGGGAATTTGCAGTCAGGAGGATCAGAGATTCAAGGTCCTCCTCAGCTGTGTAATGAGTCGAGGCCAGCCAGGGCCTCATAACACCCTGTCCAAAGAACCAAACAAAATTAAGCAAACAAATAAACCCCAGGAACTGGAGTTCAGTTACTCCCAACAAAAATGCCCCATTTTGCTCATGCCTCTGACACTTTTACCTATCCATAACTTTCACACGTTCTGAATAAATTTCCATGTTCCTTGGGCCTTTGGGTAAAGTAGTTCATGGTCCTCTAAATCCTTCGGGAGACCAAGGTAGGCCGCTGTGCAAACAGTCTCTGCCAGACTCTGAAAAGAGGATGTCTGGGTGCCAAAGTCTTCACAAAATCATCCGGATTGATGTTCTCCACACAGTGGTTTTCTGTAGAGAAAAATGTTCTTGTCTCGTGACACAGTCCTCAAGTTGTCTGTGTCTGCCACATCCTACTTCTCCGAAATACCATTGTTCTCCAAACTGAGGCTCAAACTAGGACATGTTCTTTGTGTTCTCTATTCTGAATCCCTTATGAAAGGCCAATCCCATTGAAAGTGCAAGAGGTGATTGCCATAAGAGATGAAGCCTCAGTCATCAACTGAGTCCAAGAGAAAAGCAAAGTGATGCCTGGCTTCTTTGCCAAGTTGCAACAAGTCCAGGAAGAAGTCCGGAATCCCTCATTCCTTGACTCTCAGGGTCCAGAGTCACAATGCATCTTTCCCTGCCGGAAAGAAGTAACTGACTTCATCCTGTACTCAGCAATCCTGGGAAACTCTAGGGCAGACACTGAAGGAGAAAAGAAGCACACAACTGAAAGTTGTGGGGTGTTTTTAACACAATGGGTAGATTCTAGCCACCCACACACCATCCTCTCCCGGAAATGCCATTTCCTCTTCCAGGAAACAAAGGTGTGGAGAATTCTGAGCATCAGTCCGTGTGCTCTCAATTGAGGGAGGCAAGAAAAGCTCTGCAGCCTGGGGAAACAGAGAGGTGGTCCTTCCTGCAGCACACAGAGGTCACTCTGCAGGTTCCCACCCCACATAGGCCAAAAAGACAGTTCCATGATCTTGTTTTTAAAATACCTTCGAAACAAAATCATTTTTTCCCCTGAAATAAATGAGAAAATACTATCTCAGAAGATCCAGCGGTCAGGGTAATGAATTTCTGTTGGTGAACTCTACGGTTATAGGACATTAGAATATTACAGGCTTGCCAAACCCAGATGCTTGCAGATATGAAAGGCAAATCCTAAACTCAGTGCTGTCGGGATGGAGGTAGTATTTCACCGTGTTTAAGATGGACGCTAAAGATCTCCCAAGGTTTGATTCCTGATACTGACCCTTCTAAATTGTGTACTACTGAGTATACCATGTAATTTTTCAAAACAACACTATTTTCATGTGTTAAGTGGAGATGATGGTGGTGGTAAAGTTTGAAATTTCTTTAGATTATGAAGAAGAAATTAACAATGTACCTAAATCTTCCCTCCACAGTATCTACCATATATAAATATTTACTATGTTGCCAACATCGTCACCCTTTGTAGCCTTTTAAAAGCAGCTAATCTCTGATTATAGTGTGAGATTGGGGATGTAGCACAGTGGTAGGTGCTTGCCTGGCATCAGCAAGGCTCCAAGTCTAACCCTTAGCAGTGTTAAGTATTTTCAAAATTAATAAGAGGTCCTAAGAACTTCCCTGAAGCCCTGCATGTATTTAGTCTCCTAAAATGCGCAGTGAGAAACACAGTCATGGAGAATCAAATGTTTTCTGTCTTCTAGGCGCAGCTATGTGACCACTCGGCCATTTCTCCCCAACCCAATAGGTTCCACTGAAGGCCTGCTGAAGAAGCCAGGCAAACTGTCTTTGAATGAGGGAATCCTCAGTAGTCACAGACACAGATGCAGGCTGAAGTGGGGACCATTCTTCTAGCTATGTGTCCTTGTTCCCAGGCATGACACACTTTTCTGTCAAATGTAACTGCCAAACTATAACGAAGGCCTACTGTGTGCCAGGCTCTGATGGTGTCCTGATGAGACTGTGCCTTTATACCGCAGGGCTGGAAGCGCAGCCTCTGTATTTTAAGATCCTGACTTATGGGACAATTAAGTGCTTGAGTATCAACAAATAGCAAACCAGGCTATTTTGACCAAGTGTTTTGTACCCTTTTAAAAGGGTTCATTGGCTATGACGGGTTCGTATTTATTAGAGGAAAGGGTCGCCATATGTGGCTTCTTAACACAGTCCCAGCATCACTTAATAAAGTCACTAAGCTCTTCCAGGTCTCTGTTTCATTTGTAGATTAGAAGTTGAAACTGTCGTACCTTAGGGTCATTTAAAGATGGCGTTCTGTACGTCAGTAATCAGAAGTCTGTTCACTGTGAACAGAGAGAAGGTGGGAAAAGGACAGATTATTATTTAATTTCTTACACTAATCTGGTCTTCCTCTACCACAGCAATAAAAATATTCTATTGAGTATGGGGAAAATCCACCACCCTTTATTATCGATACTCTTTAGGATCATCATGAAAATAAGCAGCATGGTGTAAAAACTCCTGAAAAGAAAGTACATCGTAATGACACAGTTGCTACTGTAGAGCTGTGAAGTTCACAGCAGTCCAGAAAATCAAAATCGCAGATGAGTCGTAATCACAATCAAGAAGCCTCTATCGCACGACAAAACTGCCCAAACACGCTCCGTGGGTAATTACAAAGCAAACCAAAACAAAAAGCAAGCTTGCCAATCCTTTGTGATGTAAAAAGGATTAAATAAAACACTTCTTTCTATCAGCGACCTTGGCCCTTCCCACTGGCGGCTCATTTACGGTTTTTGAGTTCAGTGAGAAGACACTGCTCTCGCGCCCCCCTTCCTGGTACTCCCGTGGCTGAGGCTGTAGCGTCCGAGCTGCTCGGTGCTGCCTGCGGCTGTGGCGTCGCTCCCCGCCCGGGACTGTACCATCCAGGACTCCCGCAGCCTCCAGGTCCCAGTCGCGGCGGAGCGACAAGTGGCCAGTGAGGCGTGAGGATGGAGGGTGGGGACAGGACCAGCAGGAGAAAGGCAGAGAGCGCTGGCAGAACGCAAGCAGGCGCGCGTCCCTGAGCCGGCGTGGCGAGCGCCCTCTGGCCGGTATCGCCCGCCGGGAGCACCTTCGGGTCACCAGGCCCGCGCCAATCCCCCGCCATCGGAGCAACAGCGGCGGCGCTGCGCTGGGACCGCGACCGCGACACCAGGTAGGACCCGGGGCCCCAAGTCACCCCCGAGGAGAAAGCGGACTGGAGGTGCCAAGGACTGGGACCCGAAGGGTTACTAGGATGTCCCTTGCAACTGTTCCAGAAAAGAGCAGAGGGTTGTCGGGATAAGAAAGGGTGAGAACGAAATCGAAAAAGCAAACTTTGGGGCTCCCCCGTCCACGGTTTCTTGCTTACTGGCGACCTTGACCAGGTGGAGGCTGGGGTCAGGGATGGAGGGGCACTTCCTTCTTCATTCTGCTTTTCCTTAGCACCCGAGGAAAGGCAGGCAAGAAAAAGGAAAACAGTGGTAACTTTATGTGTTCTCTGAAGAAAAAAAAATCTTTATTCTTGTAAGAAGAGAACACCTCGTTTTCTGGGAATTTGTTGACACACTAGATTAGTTTTGTTTTAGTTTTTTGGGTTTTTTCCCCTCAGGGGTTAGAGGTGGGTTTAAAGTTTTTGTTTGTGTTTTTAAAGTTGGGATAGCCATTCCTATAACTTTGAGAAAGAGATTGTTTTCCAGCCTTGAGGGCTTTGTTGTTAACAAAACATAGTTTGCTGCATGTAATCTCTTTGTTCCCCTGGAATTTGAAGAGCCAGAATTATCAACGTGCAACGGGTGGCTTCAATGGCTCCCTGTGGTGGTGAAGAGAGAGGTCTAATGTCTGGCTGAACCTTGGTGCTTCTGGGGTGTTGTGTAAGGGGAGCATCACTGGGCTGTCCTGTTCTCTGGGCTGTCCTGCCACTCTGTGGGCTGGATGTGGTGCTAATAAAAGATTATTCAGTGCTGGCACAACTGTGAGTGTGTGGAGATGGGAGGGTGGAGAGAGCAAGACTGGGCTCTCCGGCTGTCCGTGGAAAAATGGACCATTTGTACCCAAGCCCAGTCCTTCAAGCTGCAGGTGCCTTTGGAGAAGGCGAACCGAGACTGGAATTGTGTGATGAACCTCAGACAAGATTGAGGGAGTCTGGTTTTTGCCTTCTCAGCTTCTACCCATTTGTCCCTTGCATTTAGTAAAGAGAATTTAAAGTCTCAGGACTCGGGCAGACGTCAAGAGAGCAAGAGCTTGGCTCCAAACACTTTCCTTTCCTTTCCTTTGTTTCCCTAAGAAGCCAGGCTCACCACTGCCTCTTTCCTCTGGTTTCCAGAGAAGACCTATTCCTAGGACCTTGAGGGCCTCACCCCACTCCACACCCCAGCCTTGTGAATCACCATCTTCACACACACACACACACACACACACACACACACCCAACTTATCTTTGCTAATGTGTAAAATGGTAGGCCTGCTGCGGATGCTTCCTCTCTTAAAAAAAAAAATGCTGTGTCTTGTGGGAAGAAGGGTGACATTTACTAATTTGGTTGCAAATTACTTTTGAAGTCTATGCACAGCTGTTTAAAATCCCTCAGAGATCAGTGCCATTGTTTGATGCAGGTGTCTACCACAGAAAGATCTCGTTAGGCTGTTTCTTCCGCTGATTGAATGAACATATAGTCGATGATGTAGCCTAGGAAGATCTGAAACCTGCACAGGTTCCTGCAAGTTCAACAATTGGATCTAAATGAAGAGGTTTTGTTTTAGGTTCTGCAGCTTTGTCTCTCCCCACCCTGCCCCTCAGCAACTCTTACTATCTGTCCCAGAGGTAACCTTACTGGCAGCAGTAGTTTTTAATTCCCAGTCCCAAGATTGTCGTCTACACTGTAAAAAAACGCAAACTTCTTGGGAAGATCCCTGCAGCCTGATGTTATGCTTGGTTGACTCTTCATGGCCTTATGCTGTGGAGGCTAAGGATGGCACTGTGCCCTGGGCAGACTCCCAACACCTGTTCTTCCACCAGCACTGCCTCCTACAGTGGGGCCTCTGTGTACACTGTGTGTGTGTGCAGCCTCTGTGTACACTGTGTGTGTGCAGCCTCTGTGTACACTGTGTGTGTGCAGCCTCTGTGTACGCTGTGTGTGCGCAACCTCTGTGTACGCTGTGTGTGTGCAGCCACATGGTGCAGCCTCTGCGTACACTGTGTGTGTGCAGCCTCTGTGTACACTGTGTGTGTGCAGCCTCTGTGTACACTGTGTGTGTGCAGCCACTCAGGGCAGCCTCTGTGTACACTGTGTGTGTGCAGCCCACAGTGCAGCCTCTATGACTGTTCTGTCCTTTCTCCCAAGGGCTTTGGGGATGCCAGTCACCGTTTCAAACCTAGCTTTTACAGAACCTCAAAGATCTTTCTCGACACTCCTTTTCTACGCCTCTCGTTCATGGCAGGCCTTGGAAGCTCTCTGAAATAGAGAGCTTTGGCCTTTGCTCATTTCTGTAAAGATTTCTCATTCTAGTATGACATAATCCCTTCTCTCATCTGTGGCAAAGACCAGAGTTCTGTGTAATGATGTCCCCGGGGTCAGGACCCAGGATTTTCTTTTAGGAATGTGGGCTTCTGGTCTAAGTCTATCATTTCAGGGACTGGGAGTAAACCTCCTTCTGATGCAGCATTAATTATGGTGTGTTTGCCTTTCTTTAAAGTAGGAAGCAGGATTAATTAGAAGCCCTATTTTTTAAAGTATTTAATGATTTAGAGTTTTGATTATGCTGTTTGCCCCATGAATTTGCTCAAGTATTAACCAAATATGACAGCTTGCTATAAATGTGTATTTGGCTTTAGGTGATTTCCTTATCATAGGACTAAATATTTACGTTTCAAAAATAATTTCCTCTAAATCAGTTTAAATATGACACATTGTTTTGGTTTTGGTTTGAGACAGGGTCTCATGTAGCTCAGGTTGGCTTCAAACTCACCTGGAACACTTGATCCTCTTGCCTCTACCTCCAAAGTGTTGGGATTTCAAGTGAAACCACAACTCCGGACCTTAGGTGGTATCTTTATGATACAGTGAAAAATGTCTATGACACAGCTATGGGAAGTTCACACACACACACACCAAATTAAATTTTAATTAAAAGTAATAAGGTTAGTCTTATGATAGCATAAGATCATATTAAGTTCCTCCAGGCCTTCTAATACAGTATTTTTATTAGAGAATTTCACATCCTTACAATGTATTCTGGTCATATTCACCTCTGCTCCTCCCCAGCAACTCCCAGACTAATTCCAGAGCTCCCTCAATTTCATGTGCTTCTTCTTGTTTTGTTTTTGAGATTATAATATGATTAAAATATCTCTCCGTCTCTCCCCCTCCCACCCTCTCATATGTCCCTCCCCCATTCTCCTTCAAATTCATGGTCTCTTTTTTCATTAATTGTTATTGCACATATATATCATGTTCAATCTGTATTTTTTTTGTTTGTTTTTCGAGACAAGGTTTCTCTGTGGTTTAGGAGCCTGTCCTGGAACTAGCTCTTGTAGACCAGGCTGGTCTCAAACTCACAGAGATCCGCCTGCCTCTGCCTCCCGAGTGCTGGGATTAAAGGCGTGCGCCACCACTGCCCGGCTCAATCTGTATTTTTTTTTATAGCCTACAAAGGGCCACAATTTTAAAGAAAACTGGTCCTCATCCTCCTTCGGACCATTAACTGCCAATAACTCCTTAGCTGGGGAGGGTGCTGGTGACCTCCTCTTCTTCCATGCTGGGATGTCCTGCACTGACTTCACCTTGTGCAGAGATTGTCCTGGCAGCCAGAGTTGCTGTGACATTTTTAGAGTAGCCACTCTGTTATGTTTCAAAGACTGGCTTTTTTTGCCCTATTTGTCATATCCTGTGGATCCTGAAGTCTTTCTGTCCCCTGTCCCATGATGACTCCTAGCCTGGTGGGGAGGACGTGTGATACAGATATTCCATTTATGACGGAAGCCCACTCTTCTTCACCCCAGTCATTATTTTAAGGCTTCAAACATCTCATTTCTAAGCATCCTTGCAGCCAGCCTAGCCTGTTCAAACCTATTCCAGTAGTTAATACAGAAGTCGTGAGAGATTTACAGAAACACATGATGTAAAGCCAGAAAAGTGAATTAAAAGCTGTTTCTTGGCAAGGTTAGAGCCTTCTTTCATCTTAACCTGCCAGACATTTATACACAGTCAGATTCTGACTACTATGTCATCTCAACATATCCTTAGGGGTGGGGATTGAAAGTTCAAGGTCTCAGAAGTTGCAGCTATCTCAACTGAGTCCAGAATCATAGATTTCTGCTCTGGGGTTAAGTTGTCATTAAATTAAAAAACCCTTATAAGTTGCTAGAAAGTGATAGCTTTTGAATAATAACCAGAACAAACAAAAAGGTTTAAGCTGGGGATGTGGCTTAATTGGTATTGTTCCTACCTGGCATGCAGGAAATCCTGGGTTCTATCCCAAGCACTACATAAACCAGCCGTGGCACTGTGTGCCTGTAATCCCAGCACTCAGAAGCGGAAACTGAGGATGAGGAGAGCTGAGTCACGTGCCCAGGTTTGATAACTTACAAGAGGTTGAGCCAAGTTTGACTGACAACTAAGCCCTGTTGTAAACTGCATGTCAGGTCATCTACCAATTGAAAAAATGCATACAAAACTGACCATTTTAATCTCTTAAAAAGGATTTGCTTTACTTTATGTGTATGAGTGATTTGTTTGCATACTTGTCTATAAACCACATGCAGGCCAGAGTGGGTATTGGATCATCTGGGACTGAAGCAGAATCCTCTGGAAGAGTAGAGAGTGCTCTTAACCACCCAGTCATCTTGCCAGCCCCCGTTTTAACCACTTTTAAGTGTCAGAGTCAATGACATTGCGTGATCATCACTTCCATCCATTAAGCCCTTTTCTTTTGTGGGTATAGGATGTGTCTCATGTGGCGTACACACACGACTGTGTGCCCATGCACCCTTTCTCATACACGTAGAAGCCAGAGTGAGATATCGGGTGCTCTCCTCAATTATTCTCCATGTTACTGCCTTGAGGCATGGTCTTTCACTGAGCAAAAAACTCAGTCTTTGGATGAGTCTGGCTGACCTAGTGAGTTCTGGGAGTCTCCCTGTCTCCACCCTTGGCCCCCAGTGCTGGGGTTATAGGAGCATGGAGTTGTTCTGGCTTTTTATGTGGGTCCTGGGGATAGGAACCCAGGTCCTCACACTTGCAGAGGAAGCTTCTTACCCACTGACCTATCTCTCGAAACAAGCCCCATGGAGCGCTTGCCGTCTTACAAAACCATACACAAAGCACTTAACTTCCCATTCCCCACTTTGCAGCTCCTGGGAAGCACAATTCCACTTGCTAGCTTTGCCAAGGCACCTTATATAAGTATGTTCGTAAAAGAATGTGTCTTTTATTGACTGACCGTTTTCACTTAGCTTCTTTCACTCAGTCTTCTCTATCCATGTTACAGCAAATGTTCAACATTT
The DNA here is from genome assembly GCF_014885135.2 of Alexandromys fortis. Taxonomy (NCBI): domain Eukaryota; kingdom Metazoa; phylum Chordata; class Mammalia; order Rodentia; family Cricetidae; genus Alexandromys; species Alexandromys fortis. The sequence continues at coordinate 8,020,985 of NW_026067951.1, forward strand.
CCTGTTTTTAAAGATTGAATGTTTCAGTGTGTGCCTGTGCCATACTTGCTAACTATGAATCGGCTGAGGGTTGGAGCAGTTGCTTCCACCTTTGATTGTTGCAGATAGCGCTGCAAAAAGGCAGGTGTATTAACCCTTTCTTGTTGCTATGACCAAGTAACTCTCAAACGCAATTTAAAGGAGGAAGCATTTATTCTGGCTCATGGCTTGAAGGTATAGTTCATTATGTCAGGAACGGGTCTGCAGCAGAACACGGGGTCACTGGTCAGGTTGTATCCACAGTCAAGAAGCAGAGAGTGATGGGGCCTGACTCCTTACTCCCTTTCATATTTCTGCTCATTCTGAGACTCCGCCCATAGGCTGGTGCTGCACATGCTCAGAGGAGTGCGTCTTCCCTCCTCAGTTAAACATCTCTAGAAATGCCAGAGATTTGTCTTCTAGGTGATTCTTATCCCACCAGATTGACAATCAAGTGTTAACTCTCCGAGTAGATGTGTAAACATGTGGGAGATGTTGCTGTTGCTTCCTTTTGGGAATTCCTGAATCTGCCAGCAATTCTGTGCACATTTAAGAATTATAAGGAAACACTGTGATGTTTTCATTATTGTCGGACCACTTTGCATCCCCTCCAACGATGATATGCTGTTTGAATCCCTCTTCGTCCTAGCCAACCATTGCGATTTTCTGCTTTTGATTATAGTCATCCGAACAGGCCTGGTGCGCTAACTAATTAACTTTAAATCAGATCATTAGCTGCCCAGTTCCAGGGATCTGTGAGGCAGGGCTATCCCTCACTCTGTGACTTCTCCTGCCTCATCTTGTATTTACATGCCTTGTGCTAGTTCAAATTCACTAGGACTCCTATTCATGAAGCCCTCACAGACCAGGAAACCATGACCAGGAGGAGACTCTAAAAGGCAAACTGAAGGCTTTTGTCCCAATCTTCGTGCAGGACCTTCTCTAATGCAGAAGTGAATGCCATGAAGAATGAAGCACTGTGGTACCAGTTCTCAGTAATTCTGAGTGGAGAGCGTATAGAAAAGTACTTATGGGGCTGAGCATCTTTGTGAGGATGCAACTATCTTATCCGCCTATTTCCCTTCTGACCTCTCTACAAAGACTGTAGTTTAGTCCCGGTCACTACAGCAGATGACTCAGGTTCCTAATAGATGGGCATAGAATGCCAATGTCTATGTTATATAGAGGACAGTCCTATAAGAGCGCCAACACTTGGGGTGTCTCCGTGTCCCAGAGCTGTCAGTGTTAGCTCCGCTGACACCTAAAGGGTTAGTGACCCAGGTGAGTCTTACAGAAAATAGGAACAGCATTTGTTGAGTGACCCTGCAGCCCACAGGTGTCCTAGCACAGCAGGATGGGAGTCTAGCACATGAGGGGGTGTGAGCAAGGCGAACTTGCATCCCTTACCAGTTTGTCAATGAACCTTAATTAATTAATTAAGTTAATTAATTAACTTTTAGGTGTCTCGTTCTCCCTACTTGAATGAGTCAGTGGCGGTGACACTGTAAAAACTGGCAAATGCTTCCCAGGTCAGGTGAGTGTATTACTCATGGGTAGAGCTGGAAAGGTTAACTGTCTTAAGTGGCCAGCCTGGAGCACTTCTGAGAATGCAAGGGGACATTATTAATAACTAAACTAGTATGACAGCTATAAACCCAGCTTTCCTGGGAACCCTGATCAGTAGAGTTAACTTACTTTGGAGAAAGGGTTGGTGTGCATGAATGCATTTGTGTTTATGTCCATGTGTGTGTATGTGGACATGAATGTGGTTACATGTGGAGAGAAAGAGAGAACATTGCTTGTGTGGATGTGTGCATGTGCCCAACATTTGTGTTTCTGGAAGTCAGAAGTCAACACTGGGTGTCTTCTTCCCTGTTTATTTGGACAAAATATCTCACTGAACCCCCAAGCTCATTGAGTCCATTAGCCTAGCTAGCCAGCCAGCTCCAAGGCTCCTGTAGGCCCCGCCTCTCCAGTGCTGGGATTATAGACACATGCTTCCAACACCAGGATTTCTTATGTAGATTCTAAGAAACCAAACTCAGATCCTCATGCTCATAGTGCAAACCCTTTCCCAACTCCTTAGTCCCTACAGCAACCCTCCTTTTAAGGCACACAGAGCTCTTGGCCGCAGCCTAAGCACAAGAAGAGCTCTGCTAATGTTCAGTTGCTCTACCTGTGGCTGTCAGTTCTAGTCAGGTATCCCTGGCCTTGCGGAGAGCCTTAGTGTTGTGATCACTTGTGGAGAGGCTTAGCAATGTGTGCACTTGTGCAGAGACTTAGTGTTGTGTGCACTTGCGGGGAGTCTTAGCATTGTGTGCATTTGCAGGGAGACTTAGTGTTCTGTGCACTTGCTTTAGCCAGTGAAAGGAAAGCAAGCTGTCTTTTCACATGTCATGGAGAGGGCAATGGTTCTGATCTACAAAAGCTCAGCCTGGAGAACCTGAAATGTACACAAAAGAGACTTCTTTTTAATGCATGTGTGCATCTAGTGCCCGCTTTCCACCGACTATGATTCACCCTGTGTCACCAAGGTACACTGACTCTAGAATAAGTAACTTGCTTTAGACCAGTGATTCTCAATCATCGTGACCCGTTTGGGGGTTCAAATGACCCTTTCACAGGGGTTGCATATTAGATATTCTACATATCAGATATTGGCATTATGGTTCATAACAATAGCAAAACTACAGTTATAAAGTAGCAATGAAAATAATTGTATGACTAGAGAGGTCGCCGCAGCATGAGGAACTGAACTAAAGAGTCACAGAATTAGGAAGGTTGAGAATCACTGCTTTAAGGAGAAAGGGAAGCCAAGAAAGTATTGTGAGGGCAATCTGCATTGTCACATAAGCTGAACTGTCAGAAATGCCTGACTGCTTAACCAACAAAGCTTCCTTAAACTCTAAGATTTTGTTTATAATGGTAAATGGGTTTTGGGCCAGGTTCTCCATTTTTCACGAGAACATAGACTCAACGGCTTGCAATGTGAGTGCAAGGGTCAAATTTTAGCTTTGTGTTAGGCATGAGCTCAGAGTATTATCTTGATCCTGCAGAATAGAAAGCCATCCCTGTTTTTCATACTGACTACAGAGAGCATGTGGTAAAAGACTGAGACCATAATACTTTAGACTTGGCTTCAGACGCTGGCTTGGACCACCGTGGTGGTCCTGGAATCTGGGTGTTCACCTCTCTCTCCTTCCTCCATGTCCAGGGCTCAGCTAGAGTCAGGATTTGTTAGTTCACCCGCTGGGACATCTGCTTCCTTGCTCCACCCTTTCTCACTTCTACTGCCTCCACCCTGAAATATCTCACTGGTCTTCATTTCTCTTGCTGGTTCTCCATGCTGCAGCAGGAAGCAGCCTTCTACACCCAAGTCTGGGTATCCCACCCTTCTGCTTTAAGTTTTTCCATGGATACCCAGTGTTTTCCCAGTGCTTTGGGGGTGAAACCTAACCTCCTTAACAGACCCAAGAGGTTCTAAGCCTTTCTTCTCTGGCCATATACATCACATTCCTCCCAAGTCGGAGCCTCATTGAATACCTCAGCCACCCTAGGTGGCCCAAGCTTGCCAGGTAGTCCACTCACTCTGCTAGCCTCTCTTTTCTTGAATTCCTATGCACCTCATACTTCACATAATCATCTCTGCCTGCAGGCCTTTTGTGATCCTGTAGACCAGAATTTGCTTTCCTTCTATGAGGATTCAAAGCATCTGTCAGATCATCTCTCTAAGGTACTTAGCAGAGTAGATAGCCTGTAGCAACCAGTTTATACTTGTTAGCGGTAACAGCACTGGGGATAGATACATTTGTTTGCCTTGAGTTGCCCCTGGTATTACAGCCTGAACAAACACTGAGTCAACATCGCCTCTTGTCACTCATCCCATCTCTAATATATACCCATGTATCTGATAAATGAGAGTATCAAGAAAGACTCGTGAGATAAATAAATGGCCATAAAGTCTACAATCTGCAAAGTCCTGGGGCCTATCCATTGTGTTAGAAGAAATGGGTCAAATGTGATCTAAATGTTTGCACAAACAGAAGCACTATTGTCCTGGAAACTTTTGTGTGTGAGTTTCTGGAATCTTCTGGATAAATTCCACTAAAACTCCTAGCTCAAGGTGTAGGAAACATTTATGGTATGAACCCTTCACAACTCTGTTATTAGGGACTCTTATGATAAAAATTCTAGGAATAGACCAGCTACAAGAAAAAGGTTTGTCTCCTTTTATATGTGTTGTACTCTTTTTCTCTGTCAACTTCTGGCATCTCACTTTGCTGACAATTAAAATGCCAATAAAAAAAGAAAAAGAAAATATTCAAGATGATCAAGAAATTAAAGGCCCTAATTGGGCCCAGTGGTCTCTGCCTAGATCCGCAGTCTTAGGAGGAGGAGGAGACAGGAAAACTGTGAGTTAAAGCCAACCTCGGGCTACACATGGACACCCTGTCTCAGAAACCTGGGGACTGGGGTGTAGGTTAGCGGCAGAGCACTGATCTAGTCAAGGCTTCAACCCTGACCTTGAAAAAAGAAAGAAAAATAATCAAGGACAGTAGGGAGGGTAGAGAAAGGAAAGGAAACATTAAAATGTGAAAATACACTACAAGCCAAATGACAAAGAAATAAGGAAAACATAAAATCGGACATCCTGACAAGCAGAAGCTGTGTTAATTTCTAAAAAAAGGACTAAATGGAGGAAATACTTTCTAACCTAAAATGTAGAAGATCTTAAGGATCTTCAAAATGAAATCATAGTTACCTGGCAGTTTAGAATAAGAAAAGGAAAAGGAAAGGAATAAATTTAAGAGTTTGGGTTTGAGGTATATACCAAAGAAAAAAATAAGTGAAATAACACGCATACACACACACACACACGCATACCCTCCAAAAAATCCCCAGCTAGCTTGGAGTAAGTGAAGAAGGAGCAGCAGAAGCAAGACCCTCCCCAAAACACAGTGGAATTCCCCTGACCTCCTCCACATATAGGTTCAGTCCCCACTTTCTCTTCCCCCCCCCCCTCTCTCTCTCTCTCACACACACACACACACACACACACACACACACACACACACACAAGGATTTTTTAAAATGCTGTTTAGATGATTCAAAGGTAGAATAACCACAAACATGAAATGAAAAGAGGAAAAAAGAAAAAGTATTTCAAAGAAGATTAAAAATAAATCCTAGGAATAATAAGTGGGAAGGGATAGGAAGGAAGGGGAAAGAGGGGGGAAGGGAAGGGCAGGAAGGAAGGAGGCAGTTCTCTAGGAGGCAGGGAGAGGGAGGGACAGAGAGAGAGAAGTGAAAGAATACACTATTCCAGATCCCTGGTGCCCACAAAGCAGAGCTGGAGCAATGTCAGGGCCAGTGTTTATTCCTGGTATGAAAGGCTGGGTCACAGTGGTACACAGAGGTGATGTGCACTCATGGTGACAGCTCTCTCCTGAGAAGTGTCTGTACAAGGTCATGTGAGGGCAAGACAAAGGACTCCTCCTTTTGGCCTACAGAAGGAAGGTGGCACTTCTGGCTGTGTAAGACACAGCCTTCTTTTTCATTTCAACCATCTCAATCTAAAGGGTTTCTTTTGGGGACATCAGAAAATATGGTGTCCCCTTAAGTGCCAGTTGGATCCCCTACTTAGTTCACGATAGTCCATCCCTTTCTGCTGTGCTTAACTCAAAAGCCTTAACCACCCCTGTGCGTTGCCTTTCTCGAGTCACCTACAATTCAGTCATCTTCCCTCTTCTGCTTCGTGTATCCCTGGGGACTTGACGGCTTCTCCCCAGCTCACTGCTAGAATTCCATGATGATGTATGTTTTCATTCCATTACTGCTTCCTCCATAAGCTGCCTGAGGGCATGTAGCAAGTCTATTCCTTTCTCGCTTTAACTGTGGTCTTGTGGAGCTGAGGCTGTGATTTCAGGGGAGGAAGCTGATGAAGTCTGTGATGGCGAACACTGGCTGCCAACTTGACAGGACCTAGGATCACCTGGCAGACCAATCACTGGCCATGTATATAAGGGACTTTCTAGATTAGGTCAACCGAGGTAGGAAGACCAACCGAAATGTGGGTGACACCATTCAGTGGGCTGGAGCCTTGGACTGATAAAAAGGAGAGAGGATGCTGACCCAAAGCCTCTACCACCTGACTGTGGGTAGGGTGACCACCTGCCTCAAGCTCCTGCTACCCTCCCTTCCCATCCACGAGGGACTGTACTCTCAAGAAGTACCTAACACAAAGCCTCTGCAATTAAGAAATATATTTGATTTTCCTCCAGTCACAAACATGACGGTTTCTGTGAATACACAGCACATTTTCATAGCTATATTAAAACCTGTAAGCACTCCAAATGTTGTCTATGTTTTCAAGCTAAATTTTAAGGAATATGCCTGAAACTAGTGGAGGCCAAGTCCACGAAAGCCTTTAGGGCACTGACTACTGGGTGTTCACCTGTGTTGGGATAGCTACTGCTCCCCTCCCAAACTCTCTCCAACTCACTTCTTTCGTTTCCTCCCACTGAGTGGGAACATTCAAACAACTGCCACCCGAAGTTAGAGCATCCCCTTTAGAGAGACCGAAGGGAGGTCACCATCTCTTGTGTCGTTCATCTGCCTTGATCCTCCTGGGCCATGATGGTATACTGATCACAGCATTAATGAGCCCGGTTAGGTGGTGCATCAGTTACCTTTCTTTTTGCCGTGATAAATAAATACCCAACAAAAACAACGTCCAGAAAGCAGGTTCCTCAGAGCTCACGGTTTGAAGGCGCCGCCCATCGGCATTTAATGATGGCATTAAAGGCACGGTCACAGGAGCATGAGGCAGCAGGTCACAATGAATTCATGCTGAGGAAGCAGAGAGGGACGAGTGTTGGTGCAGGGCTCACTTTCCACTTGTCCCAGCCAAAGGGACAGTGCTGCCACATTCAGAGTGAGTCTTCCCTCCTTAGCTAAATCTGAAAACCATCATAGGCACACCCGGAAGTGTTTCCAAACCCAGTCACCTAGACAATGAATATAAACCATCAAAGTAGGTCTTTGGAATTCCTCCAGGTTGTAAGGTTTTAACACATACATAAACACACACATACATACACGCATCACACACGTACACACAAAATTTAAAATATTTAATACCATGATAAGAAGTACCTTCTACTATGTTGGTAGTGATGGTAATACAAGAGATGTTACAATAACTGAATTTTTCAAAAAAAAAAAAGACGAGTTAACTACTTGATTACCTCAGTGGATGTATAAATGATGATGATGAACAGAGAGGCAGAATATTAATATTGAATAATTAAGACTGGGAATTCCTTCCTTCTACAAAAGCATCCGTATCACTCAAGACTCACGGCTCACAGCAATATTCAGAACAGCCATTAATAACCCTTCATAAGAAGAAACTGAATGACTCTTCCACTTAAATAGAACTACACACTGATACACAATTGGGTAAGAATTATTTTAATGAGGATGAAAATAAGTCAATGAGAATTCACTCATGGAGTTCCAAGTTCTTAAGCAGGGACAGCTGAAGTATTTGCCAAAGGCACAGTCCAGAGTCCTCTGACCTGCCCCCGTCATTCCAGTAAGAGCAGGATCACAGCTCTGAGACTTGCTTCTAGCTCCAGGGCATGGGGATCTGTTAATATTTGTAGTGCACCTGAGGTCTGTGATGAAAAGCACTCCAAGAATGTAAAATATCTGAAGGAGAAAAAAAGACATCTTTCTTGCTTACTAAGACGAAGAAAATGCAACTTGTTTGACCAAGTTTAAATCAGCATATCATTTAGAAATCAATGAAGTAAAATGCACCCGTTAACAGTCTCTTACAGTGAGAGCTGCCGAAGAGAAATGTCAACACAGTCCATTATTCTTAACTTCATTATTTCAATAGAAAGGAAAGGGGAGACGCAAAGCCCTTCTCTTCCTAGAGCAAAAGCTGGAGAGTTTAGAACAAAAAGAATGTCTGTCCATGGAAGCATAGAACTGATTTTCTTCTGGAAAAATGCTGTGACTATCTTCTTGTGGAAGAATAATTGGATCCCTTATATTTAACTGTCTGAGATCCAGGGAGAGACTGCACACTTTTAATTCAAGTATGTATTCGTCTCAGCACTCTTAATCATAAGCTAATAAGAGAAAATACAAAAAAAATCACCAAGCATTCTGTAAGTTCAAAAAGTGAAACATGAATTTGTTGGAACATTTGTTTTAAAGCAGCCAGAAGGAAAAAGTCAATCCAAATTCCAGGGAATTTTAATCCATGTGCCGTGCACATTTTCTTAGTCTTTTGTTAGACAGAATCAAAGGATTGCATTTTCTAAGAACCCATTTCTAAGAAGCTTAAGTCTTAATCAGTTAAGTATGACATAGGCTTGAAATGGGATTTGGTGTTGAGTAATTAAGAATGAAGTTCAGAGTGATATAAGTTGGCAGTGAACTCATATTATCACTCTGGGATTGTCCTGGATGCAGTTTATTGTTTCTTTCACAAATATTTACTTGACCCTGAGTCTTGCTTTGGATATCAATCTCTGTGGGACAAATTTCCCAAGCTTAGTGGCTAAAAGCATCTCTAATTTACTTGCTTGTGGTGTTACAGGTTAAGAATTCGGGGGTGGTTCTGGCATAGTGATTTAATAACTCGTCATAGTCCTGGGGGTAGCCTGATCTGACCACATGGTCCCATAGTGGGCACAACTAGGAAGGTAAGACCACACAGCTCCCCATCTCCATTCTTGCCAAGTGCCTACCTTAGGCTTCTTTCTATAGCAATTGGATACTAAAAATGAGGGTTATGCACACCCAAAATCAAAGGCTCAGATTTGGAAGGTCCAAGCTAGGAAGTTACACAGTATCATTTCTACAGATGTCCATTGGCCAAAACAGGTCACAGAGCAGGCAGGATGTGGGAGTAGCAAGTGTGGAGTGGCATCACAGATCAGCCCTGAGATGGGGCAGGCTGAGACAGCTATTTTTGTAGTACCATCGGACACAAACATGAGGCAGTTAGCACACCATCTCCTAGAGAGGACCTCTTGTATCTTCTGGTTTGAACCTTTGGTTTCACCCTTTACATCGTTTACAGCAGGATTCTGCTAAAAACAAAGCCATTCAAGATGGGCTTGCTGTGCAAGTACAAGGACCTGAGTTTGTTTTCCAGAACCCATGTGAAAATCTGGCTGTGGTGAATCAAGGTCTTTCCTGGGCCAGACACAGGCATGTTCCACGGCCTTCCACGTATTGTATTCCCAGGATACTTCCTGCGTTGATATAGCTCCATAATGAATTGTAAACCTAGAATTTACCTTCATCCATTGGGCCATTTGCTAACCGTTGAGATTTTTGCCCGCCTCTGACACTCACACAGGTCATGTTCCTTCTCTGTGTGCGATGGCATCTTGTACACATAGGTATCTGAGTGGACATAGCAATCCTTAGCTCTGTCTCCACTGGGTGGGAGAACAGGACCTCTAGGTATCCCCAGTATAGACCTCCTTTAACAAAGAGCCCTACATAGATACAACAAGAGGTCAGGAAACTTGTACAGCCACATTATTGCAGGCACGTGACCAAGCAGCGGAGTAACTGGGAGAGAGAGACCAGAAAAGCCTAAACAGGAAGAAGGTGGGTGTGCTAAAGAGAGCTGGGGTTGGGGAGGACTAGCAGTAGTAGAACCAAAGAACTGAGATGGGAGTGGTGAGGGCGATGAAGAGGATGGTGCAGAGCAATGAAGGACACAGAACAAGGACAGTAGAACAGAACGTGTGATTCAACAGGAGAGATGCCAATCATGGTAAAGGTTAAGAAAGAACCAATGGAAAGCTAACAATGGAAAGAGGTGGCTTAGCATCAACACCCACGGGAATAAAGCAAGAAGCATCCAGGAGAGCACCCTAACTTGGAACCAAAAGGTAGAACACACCACAAACCAAGCTGTCAATGTATTCCACTTGACCAAATATTGTCACTGGGCCAAACTGCCTGAATAACTTTAAAGTGAACTGCGCGCTTGCACGCCAGCGGCTATACACTTGGATCCTACACTCTAGTTGACATGTCGTATTATTGGGGAACTGAGGAGAGGCGATGTGGCAGTAAAGAGTCAACCATGAAAGATCTACCTGGAAAGAACTCTTAGTCTTATTTGGGGAATGGGGGAACAGACTATAAAGAGAGCAATCTAATTTGACACGAGAAAAAGAGTTTCTACTAAATACCGCAAAAAACAGAGGGTTGCCCATTTGACTCTGAATCAGAACTGGTATAACTCGCAGGTAACCAGCTTTTCCTGCCCACCAGGTTCTGCTGTTATCTCTTCACAGCTGTTGACTCATCTAGCCCTGGTAACCACTTTTGAGGTGGGTCCTATTGTTATCCTGAGTTTACAGGCAGGGAAAGGGGTTAAATAGCTTGCTCAAAGTCATGAGCTGGAAGTTGGACCCAGGTGGTCTGATGTTGTAATCTATGTTTTTTTGTTCTTGCAGTTATTACTGGTATATAGTAATTACACAGAATACTAGTTTCATTGTGACGTCATACACGCACATTTTATTCTCTCCCTTTTCTCCTCCACTTCACTGATCCCTCCCTCTTCACAATAGTTTCCGTTTTGCTTTTACCTCTCCTTTTTTTTCTCTCCTTCTCTAAAGTTTACACTAGAGAAAAAAAATCAAGAGAAAAAATATGAAATGCTTGTCTATCTAAGTCTGGCTTATTTTGCTTAATACAATTTCTAGCTCCATACTTTTTCTTTAAAATCCATGAGTTTTTCTTGTTATTATTATTGTCATTGAAACAGATTTAAAACTTGAAATCCTCCTGCCTCATCCTCCCAGGTACAAGAATTTATTTCTGCTCACTCGTGTGTGTGTGTGTGTGTGTGTGTGTGTGTGTGTGTGTGTGTGAGAGAGAGAGAGAGAGAGAGAGAGAGAATGGGAGAGAGATGCAGAGAGAGAAAGAGAGAGACTTTGTGAGTGAATGCCACAGCTGTATGTGTTCCCATGGAAACCACCAGAGGCATTTATCATATCCTGAAAGAGCAGTAGACCCGGCTTCATTTCCAGCACCCATATCAAGTGGCTGACAGCCACCTGGAACTCTGCCTCTCAAAGATCTGACTATCTCCTCTGGCCTCCATAAGCACCCTTACACACACACACACACACACACACACACGCACGCATGCATGCACGCACGCACGCACATGCACACTCATAAATACACATAAATCATCATAAATGAAACAGTAAACTATTTTTGAAGCAGTGGCTTTGAGCAGCTAAGGGTGTTCCTCTTCTCCGCTTCCTTAGTGGCCGAGATCTGCTTCAGTCCCGACCTTCGTGCCCTACATAGCTTCCTTTCCAGTATAGCCAGAAACTGATTCAGTTCTCTGTATACTTCGTTCCTTCCAACTGTATTCCAAACTTCTGATTTTGCACATAAAGATTCTTGAAGTCAATCTCTAAATAAAATGAACTATATTCTAGAATCTTTTTCCATTCTTCTGGACTTACCCCATTCTCAAACTCTCGCCAGGCTCTCACTGAACTCTCCCTTCCTCCTTCCCCTTTCATTCACTCTTCCGTATTTTGAGTGCAATACTTTAAAAATGCCCTGAACAAATTTTAAATGCTGCATTCTGTCTAGGGGTATATGACTGAGCAGGTGTTGATCGTGTGTTTAATATCTAGTGCCACACGCAAGTGTGCAAAGACAATTCTCATTCTCTCCCCCCCTTTATGCACACACACTGACACACACAGGAGGGGTGTGATACTGATTACTGTGCCTTGCAGAGAACTATTAATTTTTTAGTTAAAATGATTGGAAATGCAGCCTGATTAACATTCTTGAGCAATAGCCATGAAGTTTGAACTTTATGGAAATATTTTGGGAATTTGAAAAAATAATGTACTATGGGACATCTTAGAATTATTTTAGCTCATGCTAAGAGTGCTTTTTAATTTGCCTTTGAGTCAGGAGATTTTCACATGTATATAAATCAGCAAATTCCTGTCAGCTTTTGATGCTTCCTGTGATTGTTGCTTCTGATTTAACAGATTCCTAAAGCACATGGATTCAAAACACTAAAAAAAGACATCCTTGTTTGAAGAAGTATTTCTTTTGTCTTTAATTTCAAAAGCATCTTTTAGAGATTAGAGATGCGGCGTAGTTGGTGGCGTACTGGCCTAGCATTCATAAAGCCTCAGGTTCAGTCCTCAGCACCCATATGATGGCTCACAACCATGGCCGTATTCCGGGGATCTCATGCCATGGGATCTGACGCCCTCTTCTTGCCTCTACAGGCAGCACCTGTGCAAGTGGTGCTCAGACAAACACATGGGCGACATACCATAAACATGATAGACGGACAGGCAGACAGGTAGACAGATTTTTTAAAACATCATTTAAAAAAATCTTTTCTCTAATGGAGGGTCACTGAGTATGTGAACAACACTCCAGGGCAGGCCTCAATGCCCAGTAATCATTGACAAAATAAACTCAATAACATTTTTGTGAATTTTTTGTTTTATTTACTTTGTTTTATGGTGGGTTGTTTCTTGCTGATTTTTGTTTCTTGTTTTGTTAAGGGAATGGGGAGAGAATATAAAGCTGGATAGTTAAGGAGGTGGGAAGGATCTGGGAGGAGTTGAGAGAGGGAGAGAACATGAATAAAAGATATTACATGAAAAAAATTTAGTTAAACCATAATAAAAGTGATTAATTAAAAACAAATGCATTACCAAAAACAAAATCTAAATGATGTTATTTTTGTTTTTGATTGGTTATAAAACGTAATCAGAATTACAATGAAGTATTTACATTTGAGAAAATGAGCAAGTTTCAGAAGCCGAACAATTAGTTGAATGTAACTGTTAGCCATGGGCCAGAGAGGTACCTGTTTGGTAGAGTGTTTTAGGAGCATGTACAAAGGCCTAGTATCCATCACCAGCAATACTCTGAGCATGGTAACACACACCTGTAGTTGGTAGACAGAACAAAGAGGCTCAGAAGTTCAAGGTCATCCTTGGTTATGCCAGGAGTTCAGGCAAGCCTGGGCTATATAAGACCTTGTCTCAAAAGTAAGTATATATATGTAGGTACATATAGATGATAGATAGATAGATAGATAGATAGATAGATAGATAGATAGATAGATGATAGATAGGTAGATAGATAGATAGACGATAGGTAGATAGATGGATAGATAGATAGATAGATAGATAGATAGATAGATAGATAGATAGATAGATATGCAAAAATATTAGCTTTAGAAATGAATTAGAATAAACAACTGCCTAAGTAGAGAACCTTTATGGCCCTCTTTCCAGGGAGCAGAGACCAGGTATCTGGCAGTCACTAAGGCTCCCCGCCCCCCTTTTAGCTTTGTCATTATGTCATATTCAGGCTCACCACTGCTAGCGTGTTCTGTTTTGGTGTATGTGAGGAGGCGTATATCACGTATGTGGTCCCATGTATCTGCACACATGTGAGGGTGCAAGCCAATGCAGGAGCCAGAGGAGCACACTAGGTACCCTGCTCTATTATCTCTGCCTTACTGCCATAGACAGCATCTCTCACTGAACCTGGAGCTACCTGGCCCTCTGATCCTCCAGGCTCTGACCCCCCACAGTGCTGGAGTTATGGACCAAGTGCATGGTCCAAGACAGTGGGTGCTGGGAATCAGGGAACTTAAGTCTTCCTGCTTGCACTTCCCTTCCCCTAACGAGCCATCTCCCCAGGTGCCAGCCAGTGCTTTTAGATGATGTTTATAGTCAGCCATAGACGATAAAAGGAAACTACTTTTTACAAAAGTATAAAATAAGTATAACTGAACTAACCTATTCGGGAGAAAACCTTTAGAACATTGCTCCCAATAAAATATTTTGGATAATTTTCACCACACTTTTCCAATGCCTGAAATTTTGCCAATTTAGAATTTTGAAGAACATGGGTCTTCTTAAAAGTCCAATGCTGCTGACATTTCCTCTGCACCTTAGACTGGTTTAGCCAATCAGGGAAAAGTGGGAATTTTTTCATTTAAATTTTATATCTGTCTAACGAGTTAAATATGTGTTGATCAGGCACCTAAGCACACTGGGCATCATTTGGATACCAAAGATACAGGGATAAAAAGAGAAAATGCTAGCCCTCAGGGAACCCACTTTCTTTCAGGAAAGGAAGACTAATGAAGTGAACACCAGCTCAGTGAGAGAAAGCTGAGTAATGGCCAGCGCCAGAAAATGCAGACAGAGGGTGGAGAGCTCAGAGGAATTTTTGCAACCTGGTCTGCTTTTAGATTGCTAAAATCTAATGTATGACTCAGGGGGAAAAAACTCTCATACATGTTCATTGCCACAAATCATGGTTAAGAAAAAAACAAAACAAAACAAAAACCAAGAAGGTGCCCATGAATCATTAGGTGATACAGAAACAACACGCCTTCCGTCTGCGGACCCACACATCTTAGGACGGACGCGAGTCTTCTGTCCTCCAGGGGGGCTAGAGCCTCAGGTGGCTCTCTTTTTCTACCTCCATTCTTTTGTTACTGCGCAGGGTCCAACTGTTAGTAGTGGGCAGCGAATGCTGGCTCCTAGGTGAATATTGTCATATCTAACATGACAGCTGTAGTCCCCATGCGTTAGGTTTATCTCTCCCTTTCATTTTCAATCCCTAATCTTTCATTGCCTATGACTGAATTTTTTTTTTTGCAACTAAAAAAAATGAGCAAAAGAAACCCCAAAATGGTTTAATTAATTCCCACTCATGAAGCTCAGACCAAAAAGCTTTCACTTCCTGCTCTCCTCTGACTTTCTGCCTGTGTCACCTCTGGGGGTGTTTTGCCCCACTTTGTGGCTGTGATCACCCAAGCATACTCCCGTCTCCAAACACTTCCTGGGAAGGGAACCACCCTCATTCACTTCTGGCCTCTTCTCTTAAACCCTAAAGAGAGAATCCATCTCTGAGAAATTCCTCAAGTCTTCACATGCAAAGATAAAGGCCGCAGGATATAGAATTAGGCTCTACCGCGTCACCTTAAGAAGTATTGTTTTTCTTCCTGTATCAAGGTGAGAATTCTCCCATAGATACAAGTTGGGGCATTCTTCCGATGAGCAAGGATCACCTCCAGTGGCTTGAAGCAAATCAGTTTCTCAGATCTCCGCACTGCCCCGTGGCAAAGTTTACTGCTACACCATAGCTGTCCTTGTTTACCCTGTATCTTCTATCTCAGCTCTCTGGTTGTATTTTATCTAAGTCATCTTCACTCTAGTTGAGCTAAGGCTGTGTGGTTTTGCAAATTAAATCCGTTGTGGGTTTCTGCATATGTTCTCCTCCTCCCTGTGTTTACTAAGCTTTTTTATCTTAAGAACAAAACATGGTACGTCTGTTTTCATCTTGACAGTTGTGCGAGGAGAGATTTGTTTGGCTCGGGGTTCTTTTAAACCAATCTGAGGCTGCTTAGAAGGACTCGCTCTTAAGAATCAGAAATAAACGCTCTGGTGAAAGTGTACCTTTAGTTAACGATTGAGTCCCCTTTAAAGTTTAAGTATGTGTGAAAGAGATCATGTAGTCTGTGAGTCTAGACGTTATATTTTGGTCAAAGAAGGTCTGTTTCTTTTTCTAAACAAGGAACTAATTGTTAACTTTATTTTCAAATTTTAGACTTTTACCTTCTTAAACTTTGTGTGGATGTGGTGTGTGTGTGTGTGTGTGTGTGTGTGTGTGTGTGTGTGAACGATCTGTGTAAGAGTGTAGGTCCATGCGTGCCACAGTGCTCCTGTAAAAGTCAAAGGTCAACTTCATGCCTTAGCCCTTTGTTCTGAGACAAAGTCTGACAAGGCCTTTCTTAATGTTGTACTGCACAGTCAAGGCCAGATGGCTTATTCTCCTGTCTCTATGTCCTGTCCCTACCTCCTGTCTCCACCTCCTCTCCCCACGTCCTGTCTCCACCTCCTGTCCCCACCTCCTGTCTCCACCTCCTGACTCCATCTCCCATCTCCATCTTTTGTCTCATCTCACCTTAAAGAGCTCGGGGATTGCAGCTGTGCAACTGCATAGGGTTTTGCACATGGGTGTCAGGGATCCAAACGCATTAGGCTTGTGTGGCATCTCTCTAGCCCAAAATAAGGAAAATTTAAGGACTACAAGTCACATAGCCAATGTAGAAATGAAGCAGGTCACATGAAAAGGCAGTTTGCTTAAGGGCTATCCCTATGATGTAGGGAAAATATATTCTCAAGCTCATAGATTGAAACCAGTAATTGTTGAATGCAACAGAAGTAGCAAGATAAAAATGTATGAAATTTGTAACATAACTACATGTGAGAGATGGGGACAAAGTGGGATTCATAGATGGTTCTAATAGTTCTAGCTTGAAAGACTTAGTAGACAACAATTCTATTGTTCAAGACAAGAGATAGAAGAGAGACATGGGTATCCAAGAAAAAACTAGACATCCTATTTGGTTTGGCTATGATTGCGAGATTGTTGAGCCACTTGAACAAGTCTGATGACCCATCGTTGAAATTTTGAGAATGAAAGAAATTAGAGTGGAGTAAATTAAAAGGCCAGATGTGTCCCATAATACTTCCTTGAGGAGACAGACTAACTACACACAGAAGCAGGAGTTGGTTTGCAAAGCCAGCAGACGAGTCAGCCAGCACTGGCAAGTGTGATGGACAGCGGAGGAAAGAAACAAGGAAAAGACAGCACATTTGCTGTTAGCAGTTGGTCCTTTCAGAGAGCAAGATGGGCAAGTGTGGGCAGGGTGACCCAACTGGCAGAGGGGGGAGGAGTGACTGAGAGATAAAGAGACGGCCTGGGAAGCTTACCGGGAAAGGAAAGGGGTAGGCCACCCTGTGGCAGAAATGATGTCAGAAGTTAGGTGTTTGAAAGTGGAAAACTTGCATTGTGCTTGTCCTTGGGGGTAGAGGAGACTGAAGTCACAAGAATGACAAGGGACCCAGTGAAAAAAATGACATTGGGTACCCCAGGGCAGGGAGTCCGTGTGTGGGATGCTCCTCAGTGACAAGGTAGGTAGAGAGAAACGAAGAAGAGAGTAGGAAACTGAGCAAACGTGTGTCTTGTGGCTTTCGTTTTCTCTTCAAAATAGACACGCTCATCTACCTAGGGTGGAGAAGGAAGAGTGATGGTTTTGGAAACTAAAAGAAAAACAACTGTGAAACAATTCAAAAGGAAACAGACCAAGATGGGATTTAAAAGAAGAAAAGCTTATAGGCAAATCCCATTTAAAAAAAATCAGATTCATAGATTATATATTTGCTTTTGTAATTTTGGTAGAAAGAGATAAAACATTTGTTACTTAACTTTCTGTTGGTTTTTGTTTGTTTCAGGCAGGCTGGTCCTGAACTTTCTAAGTAGTCAAGGCTGTTCTTGAACTCTTGATCCTTCTGCCTCTACCTCCCGAGTGCTGGAATTACAGGCATGTGCCACCACCCCAAGCTCAAATAACTATTTTTACGTGTACAGTTCAATAGCATTTGCTATATTCAGGATTTTCCCCCTGCTTCACTGCCAGCTGTTTTCATAATTGTCTCATCGCCCAAATGGAAGCTTTGCACCCTTAGCTATTAGCCCCGCTTCTCCATGCGCTCTGCCTCTGACGGTTCCACTCTGCATTGTCTTCCTGGGAAGATGCGTGTTACAGATAGTTGATATTGCCTTGCTTTTGAGCTATGATTCATAAAAAAAGAAGGAAGAAGTGATAGAAGGGTCATCATTTTTACAGAACTGTCCTTTGACGGAAGACTCCATTTGTAATTTTAATTAATTCTTTGAGAATTTCACACACGTATATAATGGAATATGATCATATCCACCCATTCCTTGGAACTTTCCCAAATCCCCCTCTCATTTTCTTGCCCCTTTCCTTCTTTCTTTTCTTCCTTTTAAATAACAGTCTACTACATTTAGCTAGGGCTGCCCATATATACATGGGTGTTGGGGCCATGCACATACCAGTGGCCACAGCCCGAAGAAGAATGATTCTCCTCCCCCAGCAGCCCCTCAGTTAGAGGTGGAGCCTTGTAAGCTCCTCCCCTCTTCATGCTTTCTGGCAGTGACAAGGCTGTTGCAATCACGAATCCACAGAGGTTGTGGTCACCTGCACAAAGTAATGACACTCTCTTCACTTCCTCTGCCATGCAGTGTAGATTAGAACTTACGTCTATAATTGTGCATCAAGGAATTTGAACACCCAGTGTATCCAGAATAGCAGCATCCTTTGGTCCCTCTGATTACTTTGCATGCACTGAGTCTTTCATTTTTCATCTATGTGCCCACAACAGTGAATACCTTTCTCCCATCCCAATGATAACAGAGATTTATACACTGGTGAACCTTTCCTATTCAGCAGTTGATTTCAGAAAACCATTTGATTCATTTGAGTATGTGTTACTAACACAGAAGTTCCTTTTTTAAAAAACAGCTGCTTATGCATCATCTAGAAAAAATGAGCCATTATACAAGCAAGCACCCTCTGCTCTTTGTCATATGTGGGTGATGGGAACAGAACTCTAAAAGGGTGTCAGATTCAGCTATATTTAATGGAAATGTTTTCCTGCTCTGTGAAAGCAGGTTATAATAAGAAACTTCAGTGAAGGAAATGTCTGGTGTTTTGGTCATCTCTGTAGAATCACGTTTTCATTTGTGTGTGTGTGGAGCCTGAACAAGAGATAGGGAAATTCCTGAATTAGGAACGAATGACAAGGCCTTGTGGGCCTGTACTATAGACAGGCCTTTACATTGATAGCTGAAGATACAACTGCTGGCAACCACAGTGTCATCTAGACACCAGAACTCACCACTACCCTCTAAATATTGCTGATCCAACCTACCGAAAAGAGGAACTACTTTTCTATCTTCTCACTTCCCCAAACTTAGCTGCCCTAATCCAATGCTAGTCAAAAACAGTTATGAGATTATCTTGATTTCATTCATGGAGATGGGGAATGCCTGCCCTCTGTGGGTGGCATTATACCCTGATGGGATCCCAAGCTGTGTAAGTGGAGAAGAAATGAGCAGCAATGTGCATTCATTGCCATTTCCCCTTCCTCCTCCCGGCTCCTTCTTCGCTGTGTGTGTGTGTGTGTGTGTGTGTGTGTGTGTGTGTGTGTGTGTGTGTAAGTATCATGGTCCTCTGTAGAGATCAGAGTACAACTTGTAAGAGGTGGTTCTCATCATGTGTTGATCCAGAGACCATATTCAAGTAGTCAGGTTTGGTAGTAGAGGTCTTTACCTTCTGAGCCATCTCATTGGCTCCTGTCTGCTCCTTAACTATGAATGCCATGTCACCATCTGCCTGAGTTCTCTTCTCCCTTAAGTTGCTTTTGTAAGAGTATTTTATCACAGCAACAGCAACTACGAACCCTAGGAGAGCAGATATGCTCTTATTTATACTTCAGTGGAGTTAATAACTCTCACAGTCCAGTCCAGGTAACCCTAAAACCCCAAAACTCCTCCAGAGAGTTTGTGAAACTATTTTTACACTGCTGCTAAGGTCTTCTTTTCCTTTTGTATGTGGGTGAAGTTTTCTAGAACGGGTCTGATAGCAGTGGACAGAGCACAGAAACCCATATAAAGCCAGACATTTAGAGGATTTGCCAAGAGTCTAGTGATATAGGTCACTTGCTTAACATGGCCAGAGTCCTAGGTTCAGTCCTTAGTACTGCCAGAGAGGGGGAAGGCAGAGGGAAAAAGAGAGAGAGAGAGAGAACATCAAACAAATTGTTAAAATAAGAACACTTTTTTCAGCAATCATTTTGCTTTAGAAATACAATGTTGTATCGTGAAACACATTATTTATATTGTCATCACATAGTTGATTTATATTATATGTCATTGAGAAATAAATAGTGTAACTTTTTTGTTATATTTTCTAGTATGAAAAATATCCCAATCCACATAATTGAGTTCTCCTTATAGAGTGAGCTGGAATGTAGCTCAGCTGGTAGAATGTGTGCCCAGTATACAAGCAGGGCTGGGTTCAATCCCCAGTGTCTCATAGATTGGGGGTGGTGGTGCACAGCTATTATCCTACTACCTGGGAAGTAGGAGTGTCCAAGATCATCTGTGACTGCATAGACAGTTCAAGGCCAGCCTGCCTCCAAAGAAAGGGAGGGAGGAAGGATGGGAGGAAGAAATGTCAAGACAAAATGTGAGGATAACCTTCTGCAGAGCAGAGATGAGGGAGAGGAGATGCGTGTGCTAGAGCATCCCTGGCGCACAACGGATAGAGATGCAGAGGAGTGCGGACAGCACCTTGCTTTGATTTCAAAGCTTGGAAAATGTGCTATATGTAGAATACATATTTTAAGGATCACACAATATATATCATGTCTAAAGCTTGGAAGGTAATGAACTCCAAATTTAGCCTAGTAATTAACGTTCATAGAGAATAGTTGAGGATACGAACTCAAAGACATTAGAAGCATCAAATGTTTCAATTATGTTTTCTTTTTAAGTTGTAATTAAAGGCATAATTGTTCATGAAGGTTTTTTAATGGTTTTTATAAACTGATTGGATTTGTCTGTCATATAATGTAAAACTAATACTTGTATGTAACTCAAAACCAGAAATGCAAGCAAGCTGATTTAAAAAAAACAGGCAAAGGTCTTGAATAAACATTTCTTCAGAGAAGATGTGTAAATAGACAACAAACACATGAAAAGATTCTCAGCCTCGCTGATCATTAGAAACATGCGAATTACAACCACCACGATTCACACGATTCATGACTATTAGAAAAACAGTAGAAAGTAAGAAATGGAGACCTGGTGATTGTGTGCCTCGTTTTCAGGAATGTAAGATACTATAGCTGGTGTGCAAAGCTGTTAGGTGGTTCCTCAAAACATTCAAAATAGAATCCTGGAATCTAGCTCAGAGGCAGGGAACTTTCCCAGCATGCATGAGGTTCAATTCCAGGCAATCAGCACCACACACACAAAAAGGAAAATTCGAATAAAACCCCAACCCTTCTAATCAGAACATACGCAGAGGAATCCAAAGCCCGGGGAGATACTTGTGTATCCATGCTCATCATTGGCTTTATTTGCAGCAGCCAAGAGGTGGAGACAGTCGCAAAGTCCTTAGCAGATGAGTGGCTCAGTAAAACTAAGTATGCACACACAAGGGACTATTACTGACTCTGGAAAAAGGAGGGATCCTTCTCATGCTCCAGCAGAAAACGTTGAGACCCTTATGCTGAGGGAAGAAAATCAGAGGTGATAGCCTCTGTATGATTATCCTTGCTTGAGATGCTTTGTTAGTTAAACTCTCAGGTGTGGTGGGCCATGCCAGAAAGCCCAATGGTTGGACCCCGAGGAAGGGGAGTTGTGAGCATCACACATGAAATTGTAAATGTCTTCGGAACACGAAGTAGAATATTAGTTGCCAGGGGCTGGCAAAGCAGTTGAGGTTTCCTAGGTGCGGTTTTCAAATTTTCCAGATGAAAAAGTTTGGAAATGGGTCTATGATAATAAGGATGCATATACTACTACTTCACTGCAAAATGCAAATGATCTCGATAGTGATGTGTGGGTTTCTTTCCCCACAATTAAAAGGGAATTTGTATTAACTATAACAAGATTTTGTGTGACCTAGAGATTTCCAGATTCCCTTCAGGTACATAACTACCGTAAAAATAAGTTAGTTATCTAATTAAATATCTTGCCCAGATTCTACACATCAGTCCAGTCCTTGATGTGGTTTTATACTAAGCTTTCTATACTTATAGAAGATTCCACACTTTTTCTTCACCCACATAAATCCTGCTGCAGCAAACACTGCTGAGGTGCTATGGAGATGCTTTGGAAGATAAAGGGCTTGCCACAGAAGCATGAGTGCTAAGGTTTGGATCTCCAGCACCCACATAAAAGCTGAGGCCTCCTTGTAACCCAAGAACTTTTAGGTGGTGGAGACAGATTCCCCCTGTGAGCCAGCTGGCTAGCTTAACGAACTGAATCAAACTCCAGATTGAGGGAGAAACCCTGCTTCAATAATAAAGTGGGAAGTGAAAGTGACTGAGCAAGGCACTCAAGGTCAACCTTCGGATCCACATGCACATGTGCACACATTCATGCACAAGCGCACACTCCTGACCCTAGGTACACATGGGAATGTATACTGCAGACATGTACACATGCAATAAAAGCTATTCATAAATGCCATTCTAGGAGTCTCACTAACATACTGCTTTTCTTTTTGATAGTCGGGAGCCCGCTTAGGCATGTTGGATTGCTCTTGCTTTGTGAACCTTGGACACTGTATAAAACTGGATTGCATTACTTGGATAGCCCTAGTGATTCTTCATGTCTCTGAGACTGAATGTGTGCCCAGCTTTTTGTGTGCATCGAACTTAGGCTTCTGAGACAAGGGCTTTACTAGCTGAGCCACACCATGTTAAACAAAGTTTAACATGTTTAAGTGTGTGAATTGGTTCCCTAAAGACACTGACCTTGCTCTGCATCTCTGGCCACTATCCATCGCCACAAGTGTTTCATCTTCACAAATAACAGCTCTGTACCTGTTAGGAAGTAATCCCATTTCCTCCTCTTGGCCTTGGCATTCTCTCTGTCCTCAGCATCTGACCAGCCTAGTTCTCTTATGAAAATGTATGTACCCTTCGTCACTGTGGCTTAGTTCACTTAGCACAGTGTTAAGGCTCGTCTGTGTTGTAGTGTGTGTCAAAGCTTCCTTCTTTAGGTCTGAATATTACTGGTGCTGAGGTTTGGTTCCCCAGCACCCAGGCAGTAGCTGAGACCTCCTTATAATTATAGAACTCTTAGGAGGTGAGGGCAGATTCCCCTGGGCAAGCTGGCTAGCTAAACCAGTTGAATCAAAACAATTCAAGGTTGATTGAGAGATCCTACCTCAATAAATAAGGGAATCCTAGGTCAACCCCTGGTTTCCACATGCCCGTGCATGCACAGACACACAGTTGTGACAATATATACACACATAAATACATACATGTATTACTGATGTAGTGATGAGGTGAGCAGGCCTACTTTTAGAAGGAACAGTGGGTTGCGTTCCTGAGGCCCGGCTTCTGGTTGCCTGGCTAGCTTATGCCCTGAAATAATAACACAGAAACTCTATTACACTGCCTGGCCCATTATATCTAGCCTCTTCTTGGCTAACTCTCACATCTTGATTAATCCATTTCTAATAATCTGTGTAGCACCACGAGGTGGTGGCTTACCGGGAAAGATTCAGCATGTCTGACCTGGTGGCTGGTTCCATGGTGTCTGACTCACTGCCTTTTTCCTCCCAGCATTCTGTTCTGTCTACTTTGCCTATCTAAATTCTTCCCTATTAAAAGACCAAGGCAGTCTCTTTATTAACCAATGAAAGTAACACATAGACAGATGACCCACCTACATCATACTGACATAAGTCTACCCTTTTCAGCCTCAGTTACATCTCCTGTAGAACTAGATATAGGTCATTTTTTTCAAAAGCCACTGTTTAGAGTTAATGACAACACACAGAGAAAGATACATATACAGAAAGTAAGGCACGGGGCTCACATATTGGATGTGAATTCTATTCTCTTCCCTTCTCTTCCCATAACCCCCGTCATGTATGTTCACATATGCATATGAAGACCAGATGACACCTTGACTGTCATTTCTAGGCCACATCAATCTTGGTTTTAGAGGCAGGGTCTCTCCTTGGCCTGTAGCTCAGCAGGTAGGCGAGGCTGACTTTGCAGAAAGCCCCAGGGATGTGCCCATCTCTACTTCCCCAGGGCTAGGACTACAAGCACACTGTCATGCCCAGCTTTTTGCTGTTTTCACATTTTTATAGAAAGTGAAATAGGGTCCACATGCTTGCAAGGCAGTTATTTTACTGACTAAACTATCATTCCAGCTGTCCTTCCTTTCTTTTTTAGAAAAACCATGGGTTTCATGAGCAGCAAAGGCAAGTGTACACCCTTCTCACTTCCCTAGTTCCTGATGCCACCCTTCAGTGAAGACTCTAGAATTTCTGTTGCACTTAGCTGAAAGAGTGGGAGATCTTCGTTGTTTAGTAAATTGGAACCCAGCTCCCAGAGCACTAGCATTATAAAATTGTTCAGCCTTCCCATACTTTCCCTCTACCCCTACCCATTTAGATTAGTAACAAGGAAAATTAGAGCAAGCCCATCACTCAAAATATCAGAGTGTACAGATGCATTGTGGGTTGCGCTCTTACCTGGTAGCTTAGGGAAGAGAGAAGGCTGACCCGTCTTGGGCTACATTAAGATACTGATATCAGGCTAAATGAATCAGATCAACATGTGAGGACCCAGTCTTTCATTATCTTAATCTGTTGTCCTCAGCCTAAGTTAATTAGAGTTAACCACTGTGGAGTTAATTATAGTACCACAGAACATGAGGCTAACAGCGTATTCTGCCATCACTGCAGAATGGACAAATCAGTATCTCAACGGACAGGGTGACTGATCTTTCACAAAGGCAAGCAAGCCTGCCCGGTGAGGAACCCTGAGTGATGCTAATCTGGATGGAAAAACAAAGCCACTTTCCACAGCTAATGCCAACCAAATGACAGGAATTAAACTCAAAGTGGTGACTCTGAGACAAACAGTTCACCTTGTTTCTGACTGAATGTTTCCACTGATTCAACTCCGTGAAAAATGTATTTTGATTTGTGTGTGTGTGTGTGTGCGTGCGTGTGTGTATGTGTGCACGCATGTGCGTGAACAGAAACACATTTGTACACATTCGTGTGGAGGCCAGAGCTCAAATTCGGGTGTCTTTATTCCAGTTGTTCTTACCTTATTTTTTGACACAGAGTCTCTCATTGAACCTGGTCTTGCGAGTGTGGCTAAACTGTCATTGGAGCCCAGAGGAGCCTCTTGTCTCAGCCTCCCCAGCTCTGGGATGATAGACAAACCAAGCACTTTTTATGGGGTTGCTGGGGATCCCACTCTGCTCCTCATGGTTGTGCGATAAGCACTTCACTCACTGACGGAGCCACCTCCCTGTCTTGATTTTTTTTTATTCTTTAAGGCGTAGTTTCTCCCAATCTCCAGAATTCCCTAAAGATGTCATAAACTCTGCTGTCATAAACTCAATGACGTTATCAGTTTGTCTTACCTGGGGGGGGGGGAGGGAAGACATGTGCAAACTAAATAAAGTGTACCATTTAGCGCCATGAGACAACCTAAATACATCCTACAGCTGGGAGTATATAGCTGCTATTCTATTTGTTTCTGAGTTTGGTTTTGGTTTTGCTTTGTTTTGTTGTTGTTGTGTTGAGACAGAGTTTCTCTGTGTAGCTCTGGCTGTCCTGGAACTCACTCTGTAGACCAGGCTGGCCTCGAACTCAGACATCTGCCTGCCTTGCCTCTCAAGTGCTGGGATTAAAGGCCACCACTGCCTGGCTTTGCTGTTCTTTTCAGTCTTGGTGAGAGCCCTCACAGAACACAAGCAAAGCAACGCCACTGTCACTTCAACTAAGAGGAATGTAGTTGCTAATGGGTGACAGAGCCCGATATGGTGATGAATGCTTGTCATCCAAGCACAGAAGAGACAGACAATAGTGCTTCAAGTCTGAGTCCAAGCTAGGACACAACATTGACTTCAAAACCAGCCTGGGCTACATGGAAGGACTTTGTCTCATAAAAAACAAACAATCAAACAGGGTTTTGTGTGATGGTCCATTCCTGGGTGGGGGTGGGAGCGACTGAAGTAGGAGGCCACAAGTTTGAGGCCAGCCTAAGCTTGTTGTAAGACCTGTCTACAGGGCAAAACAAAAAACAAACTCAGTACTCAGGACAGTGGTGCGACCTAATTGAACAGCATGACTTGTGTTTCTGTCCCGTCATGCTGTTTCTTCTCACACAGCACCTCAGCCCTGTTGAGTTTGTAGCTCTGAAGAACAGCTCCATGGGAAGCCTTGTCAGCAAGCCTGCTTTGTTAGGAGGAAGTTCATTGGATGACGGTGTGTTGGGAGTCTGGAGGCGTGTGTTCGCTTTACTCACATAACCACAGAGTAGCGGTTAGTTTCTCTCTTAGAGATAAGAGCGACAGGAGCTGATGCCGACTTTAGAATGCCCGTGAACTCTTCTTTTGAGAAGATACCTGGTGATTTAGTCATGATGATGGTGGTAGCTAGTCAGGTGTGAGCTGCCTTAAAGGTTGTACCCCTTCCCGTACAATCAGCAGTTTATCAACCCAGGAACTGAAATTGCATGGCTCTGGTCACAGATCCGAAGACTGTGGTCTGGGTGCAGTCTCTGGCCCTAAGTGGAAATGTCCTAGACTGTGCAAAAGATCACATGATGGTTATCAAGCGGGAGGGCTTTCTGCTTAAGAACAAAGATCCATTGTCCCTTTCCTTAAGAATTCACGCAAGTGGGCCTCTCACTTGGGCAGGAAACTAGCCCTTGGGAAATCCACCATTCTAGGGGCTTTAGAAATAATATATAAAGCTCACCTAAAAATGGAGGCAAGAGCAATGGTCTCTGACCACTGTGGGCTCTCAAGGTGACAGTGCTTTTTTTTACTGTGGCCTCTTGGCCATTGTCCACTCTCACCCTCAAGAGTTCTCCATATTGTTCTAAGAGTTCTATTTATCTTCTGTGCTGGGTTCTGTGTGTCCTCTGAACTCATTTGATGGAAATAAGAGGGACTGGAGAGTCTGGGGAGGGCAGAGAGAGGTCCTTATAGCCATGACAGGTTTCTCGTGTTTGCCTCTCCACCTTTCCACAGATTTTGTTGTTTATTTTTTCTTCCACCTGGATACAGAAGCCTGGCTGGGACTCGCAGACAAGGACAGATAATTGAGTGTGTATGACTTTGCCGCAGCTGGGTATTTTCAACACCCCTCGGCTCCGCCAGTGGGACGTTTTTTCTTTCTTTCTTTTCAAAAGTACACAAAGCAGGATGTGAGCTCACCAGTTACACAGCACGCAGAAACACAGGAACTGTGGGGCTAACTGAGAACCGTACTTCAAAGGTGGTGGAGAGGTGCCCTGCTTCCTGCCTACTCTGAGAGCTACACTCTCTCCAGAGGACCCATAAGTAGGGCTCCAGAGAAGCTCACCTCCCAGCCTGTGAGTTTTCTCAGAGGCTTAGAGAAGGAATCACATGCTGGTAAAGGACACTTAGGTGACAAAGTTTCCTTCTAGCTGTGTGTGTGTGTATGTGTGTGTGTGTGTGTGTGTGTGTGTGTGTGTGTGTTGCTGAGGGATTGAACCCAGGGACTCTGGCATAGTAGGCAAGAACTCTACCACTGAGCTGCAGCCACAGCTTTAATTTTATATTTTTTTTTCCTTTTTAGTTTAAGATAAGGTGTTGCTCTACATCCCAAGTAGAGCCTTGTGCTAATTTTTTTTTTTTAATACAAATGAGAGTTCCCTGGGAAGAGGGAACCTTAACTGAGAAACTGGCCTATCTATCAGGGGAACATATTTTTGATTAATGACTGATGTGGGGGTCCAGCCCACTGTAAGTGGTGCTTCCTCCTTCCTCTGGTCCCAGATTGCTCAAGAAGCAAAGCATGATGGATAAAGCAGTAAGCAGCATTCCTCCTCCATGGTCACTACTTCAGCTTCTGCCTCCAGGTTCCTGCTCTGCTTGAGTTCCTGCGTTAACTTCTCTCAGGGACCACAATGGGGACGTGTAAGCCAAAGAAAGCCTGTTGCTCCCCAAATGGTTTTCGGTCAGTGTTCTGTTATAGCAATATAGCAAAAGAAAACAAACCAGGACAGCCCCAAACTTGTGATCCTCCTGCCTCAGCACCCTCTGCCCCTACAGTAGCCAAGGTTATAGCCCTGTGCCTTCTGACCTGCTAGGGATTGCTTGTCTGTTTGACATAAACCTTCTGTTACCTGGAATTTGTATTGTCTGTGTTCATAGAGTCTCTGCATCCCTCTTGTATTCCTGCAAATACCTATGGAAGGCACAGCATAGAGAGCCTTTTGAGCTTAGATTTCAGAGGAAAAGAAGCAAGAAAATGACCTTGTCACATCTCCAAGCTGTAGTGTAAAAGTGTAACTAATAATCCTAAATTAAATTTAAATCATGCTCACTCTTATTTCTGGAAAGGTCGGCAATCTGATTTTGTGGATGCTAGGCTTCAAATCCTCATGGTTTGTCTTGGAGCTGTTGTGTTTATCTGTTTGTCTTAATTTCTTTACATTTATTTATTGTGTGTGTGCGCGTGTGCGCATGCATGGATGCATGTATGTGTGTACATGTATGTGTATGTACATGTGTGTATATGTGCATGCGTGTGTATATATGTGAAGGCTAGAGGTCAATTTTAGACGTCTTTCTTAGTGGCTATCTACATCATTTTTTGAGACACAGTGTCTCACTGAACCTGGAACTTGCCAGAAGTCCACCTTTCTCCATATCTTCAGTGCTGGAATTAGAACCGTGCAGCAGAACCGGAGTCCTCATGCTTGCCCAGAAAACACTACTGACTGAGCCATCTTCCCAGCCAGTGATTTTAAACCTAATGGAGCAGAATTGCTTTGAGCTCAGCATTTTTAATAAATTCATACAGCAATGAGATATGACCTAGAGAATAGGAAAAATCATTTGCAAGTTAAATATGAATATATTTTGGAGAATGTGCAAAGAGTAGATATTACCTCATTTGAAAGAAGGAAGGCTTGGAGGTTATTTTAATATGCAACACAAACATGAGAATAAATAAGAAGGGAATACTGAATAACAATGTCTAGAACTTCACCCAAAAGAGTAACAGCTTGGAGCACACAGGAGAATTTTCGTTTATTTATTTTTTTAAGAAATGCATAAACGGTAATAATGAAAAAGACTCAACCTAGATACGCTAGCATTCACCTCAGCCTCACCAGATTTCCATTTTTGTAGAATCACTGGATGAGCGAGCTCTTAAGTAATGAAAGTCTGCTTCCATCTCACAGCATTATTTACTAGCTCCCGGCAGGAACGTGAGACTATGTAGCTAGTACTTAGGAAGCAAAGCTCCAATTCCAAATCTAGGAAATCGGAGGTCTTCCGAGGCAAGTCCAATTCAAGACTTGCTGTAATCACTTGTCCTGTTGCTGTGAAAAATACCCGAGGAAAGCAGCTCAAGGCAGAAAAGTTTCCTCGGCAGGCATGGCGCGAGGGTGCAGCCCATCATGGCAAGGAAGCCACGGCAGCGCGAGCTTGAGGCTCCTTGACTGCCAGCTTAACATCGGTCCACAGTCAGAAGCAGCCGGGATGAATGCTGCTGGTGACCTGACTCCCTCCTTTAGATTCCGCCTGGACCTCAGCCCATAAAATGCTACCTGCCACATTTAGGGTGGTTCTTTCCACCTCAGTTATCCTAATCTAGAAAATCCCTCACCAGCCTGGCCAAAGGGTTGTTCCCATCCTGACCCTAAATCTCGTCGAGCTGGAAATCAACATCCTTGTTTCTGCTTCAGTCACTAGCATTTGTAGGCGTCTAAGTGTGGAGTGAGGACGAGAAATCAGGCCAAGTTTACAGCCGACTACACGAAACAAAATGGGTCAGCCGGACGCTAGAGCCAGATGGTGACACAGGCCACTGGTAAAATAGGTGAAGGCCAAACTGAGGTCTCCCTTCAGTGCAAGACTTTATCCAGATTCAGCACTCCAAAAGGTCAGGAGCAAAGCAGGACCCATGTCTGGAGCTACCTGCCACTCCAGCTCCAGGGAAGCAGATCCCCCTTTCTGGATTCTGTTGATACTGTACACACATGCACATATCCACGCACCAACATACACCACCTACATACATAAAAATAAAATAGATCTTTACCAAAAAATGAGCATGCCAGGGAACTAAGACTTTAGAATATTATGGTGGACAGAACACAGAAATTTAGTTAGCTCCTATTTCCAGAGGAGTTAACTGTTGCATGCAACCTCCCCAAGAGTTCATTTGTTCTTTGCCTGCATTGATGAACCTCTAGTGGATTCTACTCCAACTTCTGTTCAAACAATAACTGAAGAACATTGATTATTCTGGTTATGTTTTATAAGCACGTGGACACAAAGAAAAATGTCTGCCTTCACGGAGCCTTTAGGGACATATAAATCAGAACGAGTTATGCATCCTGACTATCGCAGCAACTGTGTTATCAAGAAGGAAGTAGATAAGGGTGGATGCTGTACAAAGCAGAAACCCGTGCCTTGCTGATGGAAACATAAAGGGCACATTCACTGCCGAAAACAGCACAGCGGTTCCTTGCACAGCTAAACAGAATACCGCCTCATCCAGCCATGCCGTTCTTCAGTGCACCCCAAAGAACTGAGACGGGGACTCGGGTGCTTGCTCCCCAGTCTTCACGTCACCATCACACACGCAGTGCATCCAGACAGTAGGAGCTGCTCATCAAGAGAACAGACAAGCCAATTGGCCTATCCACAGTATGATATTACTCACCCTTTGAGAGGAGCAGGGGCTTGAGGGGCAGCTCAATCAGTAAGATGATGGCTATGCAAGGAGGATCTCTATGTGAAAAGGCCAAGCTTAGTGTTCTGCATTCAGTGCCATAGCTGGGAGATGGAAATGACAGGTGAATCCCTTAGGCTTGGTGACTGGCCTGCCTACCTGAATTGGTGAGTTCCAGACCAATGAGAGATCCGATCTCAAAAGATAAGGTGGGCAATACCCTGAGGAACAGCTCAAGGTTTACCTTTGGCTTCCACACACATGAAAGACACACACACACACACACACACACACACACACATACACACATACTGCAAAACAGATGAACCCTAAAAACGTATGTGAAGGTGAAAAATAAAAAGTTCCAACATACGTGATGAACCTAGAATGGCCAGTTCCATCAGGTCAGGAAGCAGAATGGCAGTGTGGAGGGCTCATGCGGGGTGTGGGTGTTAGTGTTCAATAGGACAGAGTTAGGGCTTCGAATAATAAGGATGTTCTGGAAACTGATGGCAGTGGTAATTGGGCCGTGATATGAACACTCTAGGGTCATTGAACTGTGAACTTCAAAGAGTAGCATAGTAAAGTTTGTGTTCAGTGTATGTCACCAACACAAAACCTATGAAGCCTAAATTCACTACCCTGACAGTAGCGACTGCACAGAGAACTTTGTGCAGCTCTTGTACCTGTGCGAAGGTGGCCACGATCATTGAGTCCGGAAAGGTGGAGAAAGAAAAGCTGACTAGAGGGGCTGGGAGTGTTTATTATGAAGAGACATTGGTGGAACAGCATGAGAGCCCTTCTTGAATTGAGGGATCCACAGCGGCAAAGCCACCGCCCTTAGACACCTTTTCAACATAGCGTGGTGACAATGCCAAGATTAGTAGAAAAGGGGATATATGGGGAAAACGATAGACATTTCAAAAACCCTCTGACCTTCCGTGGAGCCATGATTGGAGAGCCAGAGGACCTTGATAGCATTAAGGGTATGGAACCACAAAGCAAATTCTCCATTTTTAAATGATGTTTGGATATTCTGAGGGCACAAACTAGTGCAAATAAATCCTGCTCTTAAGCCGTTCCCATTGTCCTTCCAACTGAGCAATGCTACCAAATAGGAATGAAGGATTTGGGCTTCACACTTCACAGCAGAAGTGTTTCTCCTAAAAGGCTAAATGTTCCTCTCTCCTAAAAGGTTGCTCCAGAGCAGATTGTTGGGCCCCAGTCTGCATGCAGCCTGGCTTCCCGGGCTCACCACCAGACTCCCAGCAAGGAAATAACCGAATGCTGGAATGAACAGGTTAGTCTAGCAGTCCCTCTGCTGCCTCCAGACTCAAGCACAGAGCCGTCTGAAGTGTTCCTCCACCCTGGAGCAACAGCAGGAATCGGGAAAAGAGGTCCTTCAGCCAGGTGCTGAAGACTGGAAGCCTGGGAAAGTGGCTCATGGAGGCCTCGAGCAAATTACTCCTACAGAGAATTTGCTTTCTAACCTCCCCTGCCCCTCCCCCCCTGCCATTTTGCCTAAAAGCTAGACTTCCCATTTATATCGCTTGCCTTTTATTGCCACATCCCCTGTGAGGAAGCTCTCAGCTGCAAAAAGCCTTTGGGGAAAGAAGTATGGGGAAGGGCAGAAGCTGAACCAGAGAAAACAGTGTGTTCTGCCCTGTACTTCCTGGATATCTGGTGCGAATACCTGGAGACAGGGTGTGGCACCGTCATTGGGAGCAGCTGAGGTGACAGCTTCTTTGGAGAAGGTAGAGAAGCCTGTGAGGTGAATAATCACCGCGGAAGACAACAATCATTTTTTAATCACCAGGCCTCCGCTAGAAGGAACAGCTGCCCGAGCACACAGTGGGAGCCCAAAAAGAGCCCAGGCAAAGATCTCAACCCAGCTCCCTCAGTGGGATGTAATTAAAAATAATTAGTTATAGAATAGCACTTAGCTTACTGAAGATCAAATAACTGTAAGCTTCCAGAATAGACCCCGAGGGAGGGAAGAACATTTGTTCCATCATGCCTGGGGGAGTTTCTGTGGCACTTGGGTCTCACTTCTCACTTGGCTGTGACACCGTGCAGAAGTGGCGGGCAGACAGCTTCATCTCTCTGAGTCAAGGTCTCCATCTGTAAGACAGAGGCAAGAGCAGCCCCTCCGATGCACGGAGGCACTAAAACGGGAGACTAGGAAAATTACTTTGACTACATAGCAGAAGTTTTAGCCCCTATTGCCACATTTTTTTTGTTTTCTAAAAGGCAAGCTGGGGTAGAGATTAATAAAAATTCCTTCTTCGTTAGAAAAAGATGAACTTTAGAAAGAAAAGTTAGCAAAGGTCCATGAATGTCTGTGAGAGATTGCCTTTATTATGCTGATTTATGTTGGAGGACCTGCTTGGGCTGGGCTGCATCAGCATCAGTTTCTGAACTCCCAGCCCTGGATTAAATAAAGGAAAAAGTTGGCCAGGCACTGGTATGCACCAATCCATAGCTCTCTACTCTCGCCTGTGGATGTAACGTGACCGGTTTCTCACACGTCCCTTGCTGTGTCTTTCCCACAATGACAGACTGCAATCTTGAACTTGGAGCCAAATAAACCCTTTCTCCATGTAATGCTTTAAAAACTGACCATTGTGAACCCAGCACAGAGGATGACATTACTATGGGGAAACATATGTGCCGATCTGGGTAGTCTGAAGCTGAGGATGACTTCAGTTCTCTGAACTGAGGATTTCCTACTGGGAGGCCTGGAGGACTCTTTCTATGGTTCTGACATCCGGGTGTTGCCTGAATCACTTTCCACAGAAAGCTCATGATGGACTGGCCTTCACTGCAGCCGTGACTTGTCAAGCCAACTCTTATCAGAGCTGGAGATCTTAATGGGTGCAGCACGTGAGCTGGCACTGGATAAGCTGGTCTCACAGGGAAAACAGGCTAGGACTGGAATTGGAGGACTTGGGCCGTGCCACTTCCACAGGAGCAGAAGCTGTCCCTTGAGAAGTCTCCTGAGCACTTCATTTCTTCCTGCTTTCTAATGGGAATGGTCCGCTCTACTTGACAAAAGTGGTACAATGATATAGTAAAAAATTCTTATGGAAAGAATTTTCCTCTTTGTTATAAATATGATTTGGTTATAACAATAATCACTTTTTCTTTTCTTTTTGGTTTTGTTTGTTTGTTTTGAGACTGGGTTTCTCTGTAGCTTTGGTTCCTGTCCTGGAACTAGCTCTTGTAGACCAGGCTGGCCTCGAACTCACAGAGATCCACCTGCCTGTCCCCAGCAATAACCGATTTTTCTAATGGTTTTTAAGATAGCACACAGAGTGATAGGTTTCGTGAATGCATTTTCACATATAAACTAAATTTTTTTCTTTCATTTGTCCCTCCCATCCCCCATCCTCCCTGCCTCTTTTCTCCCAGAGTCTGCAGGGCCCTTTGCTTTCATGCCGCATGAATTCCATTACCCTTTGTTTCCCCTCCTTCCCCCTTTAGATTTCTTCCTCGTGTGTCATATCCATTTCGACTTTAATTCACTACATATTTATTCTAATAATTTTTAAGAATTAGAACTGTGGACTCTAAAAATAATCATTTAAAATCACCGAAAATCAAATCCATCCAAGATAACATTTTGGTCCAAACTTTCTCTCACTAAAATTAATGTATGCATATTTAAAAATAAGCTCTTATTATAAATACTATGGTTATAATATATAATATGATATAACCATATTGTGTAAATATTTTTACTTCAATGAGTTATAATTAGTCCATTGTAAAATAACCCATTGTAGTACAGGCTATTTGATTAAGCCATGCTGTGTTTTTTACATTAAGCTCATGCTAGTGTTATTATTATGAAATAATTCAGCAACAAAATAGATCCCCACAAATATACCTTATTGTTTATTATTTAACTATATTATTTAAATTATTTAATACATATTTTTTCTCCTTTTTAGGAGATTAGACTGAGTGTATGTGTATTTGTTTGTATGTGTTGTGTGGGTGCCCACCGAGGCCAGAAGAGGATTTCAGATCCCCTGGAGCTGGAGGAACAGGCAGTGGTGAATCACCCCTTGAAGGTGCTAGGAACTAAGCCCAGGCCTTCTGTAAGAGCAGTATATAGGCTAATAGATGAGTCACGCACAAGTCCCCATATCTTCTCTTACAGAGACTGTACACATCCCTTATGACCAGATCTGCTTCAGGACCCATATGTTATAAGGATGATAAAGTTATATATTATATATTGCCAATAAACTACACAAGGGGTCATATTAATCATTTGTCTCATGTATAATCTTGTTACAAATTTAATTTGCTTCACAAGATAAATCTTTGTCTATTTTCAGAGCTTTATAAGTTTTGGAATTATAGAGATGGGATTCTGCTAATTTACATATTTTTGATTTCTAGCAAAATTGAACTCTTTGTGTTCTATTAGCTAGCTATTCATACCACTTTTCATATGTTGCCTTGTTGGGGCTTGTTCTGTACTTTTTTATGTTTCCTGATGGTCACACAGATGAGTCAAGAGTATAGCCACATGGTTTACAAAGATGTGTCTGTCATTAAAAATGCTTCATTAGTGTTCATCACAACTAGCTTTTACATAAAATACTGCTGACAGGTTCTTCTTTATGGAGTTTCTCTGTCGTGTCATATCTGAAAAGTTTTCCCTAGTTCAAAAAGATTCTAATCACTAATCTACATTATCTAGTACTTTTCCTGGTTGACTGGTTTCATTTCTTCATATCTTCTATCCACCCAACTTTTAATTTGATGTTGACCTTGATACCGCCTTCAATCAGAGGACACAGTCTCATTTACCAACAAACCTTCCCTTTCCTATTGGCTTAAAGTGTCATTTTAATTATAAACAAAACCTGCCTACACATATAAATACATCTTAATCTGCTTCAGATCTTCTAT
The DNA here is from genome assembly GCF_014885135.2 of Alexandromys fortis. Taxonomy (NCBI): domain Eukaryota; kingdom Metazoa; phylum Chordata; class Mammalia; order Rodentia; family Cricetidae; genus Alexandromys; species Alexandromys fortis. The sequence goes on from NW_026067951.1 coordinate 8,056,368, forward strand.
TTTGTTCTGTTTATCTGACCTCTTTTAACACTAATTCCATAGAATTCTCTCTGTCTATAAGGACTGGTGGAAAGGAGGAAATGATTAAGTGGAACACAAAGATTTTTAGGACAGTAGCAATGTTCCATATGGATACTCTTGTTGTGGGAACATGGCTTTATTTGTCTATCCAAACCCATAAGACATACAACACCAAGAATGAACTTTATTAAAAACTGTATCTTCTACGTGGTGATGATAATTGAGACAATGTATCACTCTAGTAGGGATATGGGTGGTAGGGAAACTATGTGTGACTGGAACGGGGCTTATGGGAACCCTCTGCACTTCTCCGCTCAGTATGGGTGTAAACTTGCTCCATAAAATAAAGATAGATTAAATGAAACAAATCTAGGCAATGCTCCTGAAATCGTGGCTTTGTTCCTGTGAGGAATATAAAAAGGCAAATAGAGCATAGGCTAGATTGTGTTTTAGCAAGAATTATGATTCAAATACTTCATTATCACAGAATGGTATTTATCAACTTCAGAGGTGAAGGACCAAAGTTTGAAAATCCCATTTTCTATGAGAGCTCAGATGTCTTTGTTTTTCTTAGGAAATCTATTCGTGACACTTGGGTTAGTTACATTTTCCACTGTGGCAGAATGCCTGGTGTAAGCAACTTAAAGGAGGAAGGTCTTACTTTAACCCATGGCTCTGGAGATTTCAGCCCATCAAAGCTGAGAGGGACAAAGTTGAACGGTTTCCATCAGAACAGCCCAGAGGCAGAGAAAAGACACAGAAGGAACCAGGCTTTCACTGGGTTGACTAAGCTGGCTTTCAGAGCGAGCAGCTCTAATCTTCCGTGCAGGAGCAAAACCTATCATTAAGTCGTCTTCATGGGCAAGTGATGTCAGAACAATAGGATTCAGGCAGTGGGATGATGATGGACTCTGGGCTCCTGACCCACTTCTGTCACAGAGCAGACAGATAGCATGGATATCCTGTGCTGGTTTCTCTGAGTTTCAATTCTATTATCTGTTATATGAGAATCTAGACCAAATGGCTACCAAGGACCTTTTAATTTTCAAAATGGGAGAGAGATTAGGGAATCTCTATTCTGATTTATTCACTGTTCATATGGTTTGAATCTGAAATGTCCCCCAGCTTCAGGTCCCTCAGTTGGTGTCCCAACTCGACACAGCCTAGAGTCAACTGAAAAGAGAATTTCATCCGAAGGACAGTCCAGATCAGTTTGCCTGTGGGTATGGGGAGAACAGTCTTGATGGATGCCTACTAGGAGGCTCCAGCACCATGTAGATGGCACAATCCCCGTGCTGGTGATCTTTGGCTATCTAAGAAAGCATGAGTCTGTGAGCAAGTCAGGAAGCAGCATCCCTCCATAATGGCTACTTCAAACTCCTGCTTGAGTTTCTCCCTTGACTTCCCCCAACGAGGGACTATGACCTGGAAGTGAAAGCCAAATAAACCCTCCTCTTCCTCAAGTTGCTTTAGCTTGTGGTATTTGTCACAGCAACAGAATGAAACTGGAGCAGCTGGTAATGCAAATTGGGAGGCTGTGGAGCCTGTAGGTCGTGGGCAGGTTGCTGACAGAAGGTCCTTAAGAGCAGCTGTTGGAAGGTAAACCCCATCCCTGGTTCCTGTTGTACCTGGCCTGCCAGGATGTAAGTGGCCTCTGTCACACGCCTTCCCTGACACGCACTGAGCTGCTCTGCCCTCCCTTCCCCGCCATGATGGGTTAAAACTGTGGAACTGTAAGCCAACATGAATCACTCACCTCTTGCTTTTGTCAAATATGGTGACCTCAAGAAACAAAAATAACGAGGGTAGTTGCTGGCTTTATACTTGATTCACCCATTTACTTGTTCATTATCGACATATTATAAGTCCATCCCGATGTTCTCCATGCACACAAATGAGATGGGAATGAGGGAAACGGAGAAAGACAGATTATCCTAATCCCCTGTGTTTCCTTCTCCACGGTGAAGCCCAGAAGTCACTGAACTTGACGCACTGATGCGGGGCATGGACCGGGGAGATGGCCTCACCACTGCCGCTTGGATAGACTGATTTAGGAGGCTTCTCGTCCTCAGCTATGCTGGCATATTGAACTTATAGCACCACCCCGAGCATTGTTGGTTGTGTAGTAATGGTCACAGCCTCTGCCTATAGCCAGTAGCATCTGTTCCCTCTGTTTACGACAGCCAAGTCTACTGCCTCTAAACTTGAGCGAATGTCCACTGGGAGTAGCAACAAGCTGGTTGAGGAGCACAGACTTAGAACCTCCTAAGACACAAGCACTGTGCTGGATGCTGTGCAAAATGAAGCAATGGGAAGATGCAGGCCTCTCCAGTGTGGTTTCCTCTAGTGCAGATTCTGTGTCTAGAGTAGGCATCAGGCATCTGGAGTCTTTGCTGAAGCTCAGCTTGCTTCAGTCCACAGTTTTAACATGGCAGGTCCAGAGGGCTAGAAGGTTTGCTTGTTGGATATTTGTCAGGTGATGTTGATATTGGAGGATTCCCCCAGGGACCTATCTTAGGTGTTACCTAGTTTCTGGCTACATCCTTTATGGATGTGGTACCTGCTATACTTGTGGCTCAAAATACTGTAAACTAATTCTTTCAGCCACACCCATTCACATTCCGTATGCTTTAAATTAGGCCTCGGGGGCCACTGAGATGGCTCAGTGAGTAAAGGAGCTGTCAAGCCTGACTACTTGAATTTGGTCCAATGAGCTACATGGTATAAGAAGAAAGCCATCTCCTGCTAGCGATCTTCTGACCTCTACACGCATACTGTAGTGCTCATACTCACAAATAGAAAACTTAAATGCCATTCTAAAAAATGTTTAAGAAGAAATTAGGCCTCAATGAACTGATTAGTCAACCCACAATTCGTAAGATGTCAGAGGAAAAACAAGCAGAGAATCCTCGAAGTTGGAGCAGTCACAGTTAAGTAATGGGTGTGTATAGTACATTAATCTTGGCCTCCTCCTAAATTGCCAAGTCAGTAGTAGTGAACAGGCTAACCCAGAAATGTGGATGCTGCCTAATTTGATAGTGTACATGGAGTTGAAGCTTCAAGCTTTGGCACCGAGTTTTTACAATCTGTGCATTTGTAATTGGGAACATTTCAGTATAATAAGACATGGGCAATTCACTTGGACCCAAGCACACACATATGTCTGTTTTTCTTTCCCTTCTGATTCCCTTCCCTGGGCCATCATATCTCTGTACCCACAGCATCCTTATGTGACAGAGATGGCCCACATCCGCATTGTCTGTCCATGCTAGTGCAGAGAGGACTTCACCCAGTACTATTCTGTGGAACCCCGTCAGTTCATCTAAGGACAGCTATTTCCGCTCTCTGTGGTGATAGCAGTGAACATTGTATTTTCTCTGAAAAGTGTCACCCACCCTCAGGAGGAAGTGGGGTGTGGTGTTAAGGCGGCAGTAAATACAGGAGTGTTTTGCCATTGGTGTACCCTGCGGTGACAGCTCAGTCTGCTCTTTCTCCTGTCTGTGAGACCACGTCACAGCTCTCTGCTGATCAGGGGGTAAGAAGGCAACAAAGTGAAGGCCAGGCTCTCAGTGCTTCGTTTCCTGATCCCCTCTAAGAGGAGAAGCCAACACTCACGTCTCAAGGCTTATTTAGAGTTAAGTCCCTATCATACCCTTGTATCTGGCACAGCACCTTACAACCCCATGGGTCGTTTAGCCAATGTTTTTTTTAAATATAATTTTTTATTGAAAAAAAATTTTTTTCCGCCTCCTCCCCGCCTCCCATTTCCCTCCCCGTCTCCCTTTTCCCCCCTCCTCCCTCTCCTCTCCCGCTCCC
>NW_026067951.1:8060879-8157738 GCF_014885135.2 Alexandromys fortis
AGCAGGGAAGCACACATCTTAATTAAGGGAGCCATCTTAGGGTTGGCAAGAGATTTGGTGCTCCCAGGTGCCCAGGGCGATGTCCCCAGTTAGTTCCTGGGGCAGCTGAGGGCAGAGAACCTGAAATGACCCTATCCTATAGCCATACTGATGAATATCTTGCATATCACCATAGAACCTTCATTTGGAGATGGATAGAGATAGAGATAGCCAATGTTTTTTAAATAAATGTTTGGGTTACCTCATCTGCTTGGTCAGTAGTTTAGGCTTTTTCTAGACTTATGAATTGATCCATGGTATGAGTTATATTTTTAGTAGGAAGCATTTCAAAGGACATCTGGGAAAATCTTACGGGATCATAGCTGACTTTGCCACTGGCCCCTCATAAGCACTTTCTATGGATTAAGTCTTTGACCCTTCAGAACATGGACAGACCCAATCCCTCAGAGAATCCTTCCTAGGACAGAAACAAGTCTACTCTATGCCTAGTTTTGCACATATGAGGACAAAGTCATGGAGTTTCAGACATTTGCTTAAGATAGAGAGTTGGAATACGATAGATTTGACTTCATATGTTGGCAGTGACATGACATTTGCAAACCTTCATGTTTCACTCATCCCAGGGTCCCTGTGCCCCTGTGTATCTTAGCAAATGTTAGGTGACAGTGAAACCCTGTGCCCTGGAACTTCAGCCTCAATTTCTCACTAAGGTGCCCTTTGTCTCGGGTCCAGGCCCAGCTTTTGCTTCCCTGTTCTACGTAGTGCAATTTTCCTCGCTGAGCATCAGCGTAGCAGGGAGAACTAGGAGAAGTCACTCCGTGCATCAGGAAGACAACAAAGCCACAGCCACAGGGACAGCTTCAGGGCTGCTGACGCAAGAGCATCACAGAGAGCATCTTTTCAGGGTCAACTTGACACACGGAGCAGAACCTTAAATTACATCTGCTCCTATAAAAGACAGCTTCACGCTTGCCTTTTCCCAGACAGGACTGTTGGCTGCCAGCATGGCCCAGGCTTTAGTGAGAGACCCTGTCTCAAGGGAAAAGGCAAGAGAGGGATAAAGCAGGACACTGGATGTCCTCTTTAACAAGTGTAGAATCACATGTTCCCATATATTCACATGCTTACAAACCACACAGACATACACCACCTATGTACAAACATGCACGAGGCATATACATTAAAGAAAACTTCAAATAAGCATAAAATAAAAATTCTGGGTAATAAGAAAACATTGTGTTCTAGTCTAATTGACAGTGTTAGTTTTTGCCTATAAAATAATGAGTACTTAGTGCTCAGTACTTTGGAAGATAGGCATAGAGAGGTATTTAACTGATCCAAAGATTCTTTAAGAATCTTCTAATTGGGAAAACTTACTCCCACCCCTCGAGTCAAAGCTGCCCCGGAATTTTCTTTGACCAGCTATATCTGGCAGAACTATGTTGACTGAGTTTCGTGTCCAGCCTTGAAAGGCTCAGCAGTGTGCTTCCTTCTGACCCTCTTCTGATGCCACTGCCATACAGACAAGCCCAGGATGCTTCCAGCAGGATGAGGGACCTCATAGAGAGAGAAGCCGAGCTGGCCTAGCTGTCCCCACTGAGCCAACCCACATGCCGTAAGATGTGAGCTGTCCAACTGAGCACATCTCTAATTGATGGCAATTAATTGTGAGCAATAAATAAACGGCTGGTATTTAAGTCCCAAGGTCATTTGTTGTATGATTTAAAAAAAAAAAATCAAACAGCAGGAAAAACGGGCAAGGCACAGTTGTATCTTCATGAGATCTAAAGGCAGAATATAAATTCACAAATCCTTATTTTATTAAATACATTAAGTCTCTCAGGAAAGAATGGTGTAGACCTGTAATGTCAGATACTCAGAGGAGATCACAAGATTAAGTCATTAAGGAATCTTTAAGTTCAATCTCTAGTGCTATCAAAGAAAAGAGAACCAAGCATATTATGAAGTTTTTATCAGGAGTAAGATTGTAGGAGTGAGGAAATGAAGTTGGGATGGGGAAAGAAGTCTTAATGAACTGAGACATAAATGGGGCCCTTAAAGGATGGAAGGCTAGAAAGATGGCCATTGGGCATGAACATGGGAGGATGGTGATGTGGAAACAGGAACAGTGGAAACAGAGCCCTAAAGATGGACATGGACTGTGCTCAGCAAACAGAGAGTTCCAGGTAGCTTCTCTGTGGGAGAAAAGCATTAATTAAGCCCAAAGCATAAAGGCTTTGAAATGTTAGCCTGAGAATTATGATTTACTCAATAAAGATTCACAGTTCTTTCTTAGTCATTGGGGTAATTTAACAGAATGTTGCTTTTGTGGCTCCATCCATGAAAGTAGGACTTATTGACACACATCTTGGTGTGTCAGGAAACAGAACACAGGTCAGAACCTGGAATGCATATAACCTTAACGGCCACCCTAGTGGCCAACTTCTGTCACCCAGGCCCTACCTTCAGAACACTCTGTGACCTTCAGAATAATGCCGTAGTCTAAGCACAAAATAAAAGCCTGTGGAAAACATCGCAAAGTAAATTATAACAATTATATTTTGCTAAGCAATTATAATTGGAAGTCAAATTCTTTGGTTTCTTCATTCTTGAGTTTAATTCTAATTACAGTGCATCTTCTCTTCTGCACGTTGAACATTTTGAGCCAAATGAAAGCTGTCATGTTTTGTTTGTTTGTTTGTTTGTTTTGTTGGTTGGTTGGTTGGTTAATTGGTTGGTTGGCGATTTGGTTGGTCTGGTTGTTTTGAAACAGGTCTCATTATTAAATAGCCCAGGTTGGTCTCAAACTTAGGATCCTGCCTCAGCCTTCTGAGTCCTGGGAATAACAACAAGTGCAACCATGTCTAACTAGGCTACAGTTTTTGTTGTTATTGTTGTTGTTGTTTCTTTTTTTAATTTTTCTCACTCTTTTTTAGCAAAGTGTAGCAATGAAATATTGTCCATTTAAAAAAAATAAGCTAAGTGCTAGGGAGTTGGCTCATTCAGTAAAGTGTTTGTTATGCAAATTTGAGGACCTGAGTTCAGACCCCAAGCACCTAGGTAGCAAGTCCAAGCATCATGTCTGTGTTTGCAATTCCAGTGCTGGGGAGACACACTGAGGAAGAAGATTCTAGAGGCTTGTTCAACAAGCCAAATTAGCAAAATTGGTGAGCTCTCTGAGCTCACAGTTCAATGAGAGATCCTATCTCAAAAAATAGGGGAATGAGTAATTGAAAAAGACAACCAACATCAATTTCTTACACACACACACACACACACACACTGGGGGGGTGATGGGGATGATGTCATTCCAGTCGTTGAGCTCATGAGAACATCGATCTTCTGCCTATGACAAATGCTGGGAAGCTTCCTTTACTGTCCACTGTCTCTACAACTCTGCCACCCCATTTGAACACTATATGTCTTTACAGGTAAGAGAACTTCATGAGCTAAGCACCAGGATTTTCATTTCCTGTGGCCTAGACTCATATCTACTGCCAATTATATCTGATTCTGTACAGCATCATATCTATTAGCCAAAGATAAATTTGATCCCACCCAACATGAAAACGTTGAGCTTAGAAGAGCAAAGATCCTTCAGAAATTTCGAGTATATGTAATGATAGTATTTTTCACCTTCGATAGCAAAAGCATGGAAGATTGCCTGGGTGAACTGCTATCTATCATGATAAGTGTTAAAACAAGATTATTGTATCAGAGGGTAGTAAGTAGTGTAAGAGAGATATATGTAGGGTTTTATGAGGACATGCTAGTAAAACGCAGACACTGGTCACATAATTCAACCAATATGTGCCCCTAGAAGACTGTTTATCTGCTCCTCCTGCCCTACTTGGTACAAATCAATAAAGAGGAAACAGACCATTAGAAAACGTATCAGGGTTTTAATACTAATAACTAACATTGACGGAGAGTTTACTGGTTGCCAATCCCATTCTGAGCACCTTTCATGTGTCTGCCCATTTAATTCTCACAGCCCTTTGAGAGTGCTAATGGTAACAGCAGTGATTTCAAAGGAGCAAACAGGCTTAGAGAGGTGATATAACACCAGCAGCCAAGCTCCAGAGAGCATCCATCTTCTGCCTGGGTCAGGTGCTGGAAAGTTTTCTTAGGGGTGCACTTCCTCCACAGCTGTCTGGGCTCAGCTCAGTTTGAACGTCAGATGTCTTTGCAGGTACAAGAAATGCACAAGAAGAAATAATGTGCACTGTTACTTTTAAGAAGTAACTTCTTTGGCAAAAATGCATTGAATACCCACTATAGATGAGATGAGGAGGCAGTAGACAGGCTTTTAACCCCAGTATTTGAAGGCAGAGGCAGGACGTTCTCTAGGTTCTAGGCCAGCCAAGTTTGCAGAGGGAGTTCCAGGTCAGTTGAGGCTATATAGTAAGCATCTGTCATCTTCCACACACACGTGTAGTGATGTGTAGGACTGTTGTAGGTGGTGAGGAAAGGTGAAATTGATTGTTTGCAGTTCACCAAACAAAACGTGGCAACCCCAGTTCTTGAACACCATGTGCCACATGGACATTTGTTTGTACACAAGACACTCCCCTTTCTAGCTTAATACCCAAGGAAATTTCTCCTCTTCTCTCCATGAGTTCTGAGCCTCTAAAAGGAACTCACAAAACTTCTCTATGTTAACGTCATGCCCCCAGTGATGATCATAGATCTTCTTTATTCTTGACATAAATGTCCATGCACTGCCTGTTCTATTTTCTACATGTCAACATATATGTCTTATCATGTCACTGTGGCCAGGCCTTTGGAAAGGGAATCCTTCACTAGTTTGGAAAACAGACACTAGCATTGAGTAAACTGTCAAAATGCTCTGGGTAAGGATGTAGAATAAATAAATCTGGGGGAACACATCCAAATCGGCATCACTTATTAAATCAGAAATCTCTGCTTCCAATGCAAGACCTCCAGGAGGAGAAAGTTTCACTGAGTTTCCCTCCACCCTGTAACATGAGCCCTGGCAAACCTAGAGATTCCCATCTATTCCTAAGACAGATTCAGGTTAAGCTGCTGCTGCCCAGTTAGGAGCCTAACCTGGAAATAGCCTATGACGAATCACCAAAGGTCGGCGTGGTAGTAACTTGGGCTCGAGGAGTCAAGGATCCCTCCAGACTCAAGTCAAAATCAATTTCTTCCCTTTACTATGAGCAAGAGCACAAAGTGAGGAAGCAAGGATGCTGCTTTGTTACTGATAGTAGATGATAGCTTCAGACCTATGAGAATTTAAGAAGAAGCAGGTGGGAAAAAAAAGGGAGTGCTGGGAAGACAGGCTCAATAGATCAAGCACTTGCCGGACATGTGCAAAGACAGGAGCTCAAATCACCAGCACCTGCATAGATGTTAGGCAAGCGTGGCAATAGCCTGCAATTCTAACACTCAGGATGCAGGGGCAGGGATCCTGGGACAAGCCAGTTAGCTAGAATTTCAGGAATTCACGAGCTCGGGGTTGAGCCAGAGACCCTCCATCAACAAATAAAGTGGCGAGTGATCAAGAAAGACACCCATATCAACTCTAGGCCGCCACATGCACATGCTCACACAAGTACATGTACCCACACATACACACATACATGCTCATCGCACACACACGTATATATGCAGGAAAACATAAAGGAAAAGGTGTTTAGTTGAGAAAAGTGGCAGAGCAAGCCGAGATAGAGCTAGCTGCAGGTGAAGATGCAGGCTTAGGGTGTCAATGAAATGGCGCAGCCGTAAAGAGCATACGCTGCTCTTGCAGAGGACCAGAGGTGGGTCCCCAGCATCACACGGGATGGCTCATAGCTGCCTGTATCTCCAACTCCGGTGTTCAGCAATGGCTTCTGCTTCTTTGGCTATGTGCATGCGTTCATACATACACACAGATACACAAGTAAATAAAATCATACATCTTTTAAAATTTGAAAAAAGAATCACACCAACTGTTGAAACCTTTAGCCAACACTGTGGTGATTTCCATGTAAAGCTCTGAGGAAACATATTAGGAACCCTGGCCTTTACGAGGTCCTTTGCCTTTAGGGTGAGGACAACAAGAAAATGGTCAATGGCTTGGAGGTTTTTAAAGTGGTTCGTAACATTTAGTAGTTTAATTGCTTGTGTCTGTATGAGCGTGTGTTTGTCTCTGACAAGAGCAAACCATATTGAAAATATCCAGAGTAAATACGGATCAGCTGCTAACTGCTGAGAGCCAGTTCCATGACACAGAAATAGACTACGTAAGAATGTTGTGGTGTCATATTTACTGGCGTGACTAAAATAGGCTCGGTCTTCACAAACTCATTTTCTGCTTTCTGTGCTTTGGGCACCTACTTGAAGAAAGAAAAAGTTGGAAAATGTTTGCCTTGCTGTGCAGCTATCGACCGTGACTGAGCAGAATGAACCCTTATTTCTCACTATTGAGGTTAGCCACAGGCTTTCCAAAGACCTCCAAAGCCTTTGCAGTTAAAGACCCAGCAATGTGCTTCTCAGAGGAGGAAATAAACGCATTTGTTCAGTTGGATAGCAGGCCCATTGGGAGTACTGGCTCTCCGCGATAAGACACTAAGTGGGGATGGAATACTAAAAATAATTCATCTTAGGGAGCTGTAAATACAGTCTTTGTCTTCTGTCACTTTCCTAGGGAACAACCATGTCACCATTTCTTCGAATTGGTTTATCCAACTTTGACTGTGGTACCTGCCAGTCTTGTCAGGGTGAGGCCGTGAACCCCTACTGCGCTGTGCTTGTCAAAGAGTATGTGGAATCAGGTAAGTTAATTGGGGTCAGGGTGGGGGAGGGAGAAGAGGGAGTGGTGGCTAGGCTAGACAAGCCTGTGGGAGACGAGACCTTCCTCATCCTTCCAGGACATCTGACGGAACTGACTTTCACAGTTTAGGATGCTGGTACCCAGCAAAGACTAAAGACTTTCTTAAGGACCCAGGTTTAGTGATGGATTCTGACCAGATCTATTCGCTGTATCATTTTCCCCACATAAACAGAGATAAGGAAAGTATCAAGCTGGGGAAATTAGACAAGGGGCTAGTAGAGAAGAAAAATCTAGTAAGGTGGAGTAGATTATGTATTGCCTGTGCTAACAACTCCTTGTTTTCAATGACTACAGATGAAGCCTGTCTAATCCTAGATCTTGGGATTAACTCCAAAGACTGCTGTGTCACTGCCTTCTCTGAGAAAGTTAGGAAGGAGTCAGCTAGAATTCTACATGGATAAAAGAATATTTCTGTTTTATTAACTGTGACTATATACAGGCAATACATGAGGAGGAGGAAATTGGAGTCATGTCCCTAAGATTGATTTTGTGAGTTTAGACAGCTCTGTCAAAACAATCCCATTGGGTAAAGAATCCCTTGGTGATTATGCCCTCTGGTTCCCACTTGATCCAAACCTCTTCATTTCAGTATTCTTAAGTCTCTTCCAAAGGAAAGGAAGGAAGCTATTTATCCCCAGACCTTCCCAGCCTTCCTGCCTTGTTCTGTATTCCTGCATGCAGAAGGATAGTTGTATAGGATGTATCTCAATTCAGTTACACACACACACACACACACACATTGATGGAGAGTCACTGTGAGAGCACTGGGGATACAGCAGACAGAAAAACACACAGTGTCTACCCTTCCTTCAGACTTTGCAGTCTCACAGAGGAAGGCAGGTGATCAGCAGTTAAGGTGTGATGACTTGCAACTGGGGCTGAGAAGATAAAGCAAGGCAAGAGGGGAAAGGGGCAGAGAAGCAAACATTATTCTCAATGGAGTGGCCCTAAAATGGTCTCTTCCAGAGGCTGGGAACATCTGTGGGTACAAGAAGAAACTGAGGCATGCATTGAGAGCCTCTCACTAGATGCTGAAAATGCCGAGTTCTGGGATTCCAAATTTTATCATGCTGTGTCCCGCACCCCACCTCCCTTCATGCTCCCTTCCTCCCACTAGTGCATCAAAGCCTAGGAGACTGTCTGGATGCTCTTCATTTCTCTTCCACCCAGACTCCTCCACTGTCTTAAAAGTGAAAATGTCGCCTGCTTCCACCTAAACTCTTGCAAATGTCACAGACATCTTTGAAGTGTAAAATGGCTGAGTCTTTTCAAAGCTGCTTTTGACTTAATGGGTCTTATGGATCTGGCCCTCTTTCCAGCCTCAGGTCTCACTGACATTTGCCTCCTGCCAATCTTTCTTTCTTTTTTTTTTCTTGTCTTTTCTTTTTTTTCCCTTTCCTCTTCTTTGGGCCTGCTTTTGAACTTGATCTCAGCCATATGGACCAAGAGACCCTGTCAGGAAAAAAAAAAAAATGAAACAAACTGTTTTTCCAACAGATTAGTCAGTGGGATTTGGATATTTATTTTTTAGTTTTGTTCAGGTTATGTTCTGAAAAGAAATCGCTCTAGATATTATCTAACTAAGATTCCTTTTTCAGAACTTAAACAGCTTGCCATATTCAGGGTGTGAGGTTGCACTTTTCACGATGAGTCAGGGGAACTGGAGCACACAGGAAACAGTACTGTCAGCCTGGGACCCTTTGGAAACATCAGCCCTTGCTGGACACACGTAAACAGGCATGCTGGTTAATTTTACCTGTCAATTTGACAGTCTAGAATCACCTGGGAAGAGCACCTTAATGAGGAATCACCTAGATTATGTTGACCTGTGTGCAGTCTTTGAAGACTTCTCTTGACTGTTAATTGACGTAGGAACACCCAGTCCATTTGAGGGGCACCATTCCCTAGGCAGAGGTCCACGAACAGGAGAAAGCTAGTCAGAAACAAGCGATCAAATAAGTAGGTTTGCAAGAATGTATTTCTCTTGCTCTTGATTGTTGTGCTACGACCACTGCTTGAGTTCCTTCTTAGTGATAGGCTGTAGCCTGGGATTTAATCCAAATAAGCCCTTTCTTCCCTAAGTTGCTTTCTGTCGGGGCGTTTTATCACAGCAACAGAGATGAAACTAGAACAACAGGATTCTGAGTTCTGGTCTACGTTTTGGGTCATTCTTAACCTAGTGCCTGACTCCTGGATGCCTGCCCTTCTCTGAGCATGAAGAATGGATATAGTGAAAAGGAATAATTTAATAGGGAAGCTTAGAAAATATGATAAATAATATCATTGTTGATTTTCAAGAACCCAATCTATCATTTTTTTTAACCTAACCATAAAAATTTCCCCCTCCTTTTACGGAAACTTATGAGTTCCCAACCCCAAACTGGAGAGCTATTGCCAGTTGGTGGTTTCTGAGGTAGAGTGAGTCAGGTTTCTTTAAAGGGGTTTCTTTAAAGGTGTAACTCCTGGTATGTTGGCCAGGCCCCATTTGTTGTCTCTATACCAATGTATATGGAGAATACAGAAATTTGAACTTGCTGGAGGATAAAGGAGGAGGAGGAGGAGAAAGAGAAGAAGGGGGAAGAGGAAGGAAAAAGAAGAGGAGAAGGAGGAGGAAAAGAAAGAGAGTCAGTGTTGAGGAAACTGTTGGGAGGAAATGGGGTGTGGAGGGTGGATCAGAGGTGAATCTGGGAGGAATTACAAAGGTGGAAACTATCATATCATAATACATTGTATTTTTGTATGAATGTCTCAAAGACTTAATGAAAATGTATATTAACATTTTAATCACCTCCTTCCTATTCAATCCTTCAGTGTCACAGTTTATACCTCTACTGGCCATGTTTCCCTAAAGCTTGAAATTACTGCTAAACGCCCACTCTATTTAGCCTCCTGGGTTGTAAAAGAATGTCAAAATGACTTCACATTCCTACTCCAAGCAGATTTTTCTTTTACACCACCAATGTCTCTGAATTGCTAAATATAACATTTACTAGGCTTATTCTCAGAAGAAGCAGTCAAACACTTCTGCAGTCCTCTGCTATTGAAATGACCAAAGACTGTAAACCAGAGAAGATCTCTTGTGGGTCGATGAAACAAAATGACTTAATTCCATTTGTAAACTCTTGCCCCTGCCAGGGAGCTTCTGGGAAAGATTCTTGTAAAGAACTCACCCCGGTCATAGCTCTTGTTCCTGTGACCAGGTCCTTCACTTTCCTGCCCGTCTTCACATGCGAGTCTGCTGTTGGCTTTGCTGGTCCCCTTTCAACCCTTGCCAGCCTTTGCTTAGGGAGCATCTGTACTGTAAGCTATATCTTCAAAATTAGAGAAGAGGCATGTGCTTGTGATCACAGCACTTGAGAGGCTAATGTGGGAAGATAGAGAACTCAAGGCCAACATGGGCTACACAGTGAATTTGAGACCAACCTGGGCTGTCTAGTGACATACTATCTAAAAGAAATGGGGGTGGGGAGAAGGAAGTAAGGACTCATTTGTTTCAAAGGCTGTTGTTTCCTTGTGTTTGTGGCAAATAAAAATTATTTTTTAAAAAAAATATTAAGAGATAATTCCTTATAAGTTCAACTTGTATCATTGAGCCTTTCGTATAAATACAGCAGCTTTATGGGGAATTAATAGAACCAAGCTATTATAAGAAAGGAAGGTTTTCAAAGGCGTAGGTTGGGGATTTCTTTTCTTGGTTGGTGTGTTGAGAGGAGCTATGTGAGTGTGGTTATATTTCTTGGCTTTGTATGTGTGCGGTTTTCTGAGACATGGTCTTGCAACAAAGCACAAATTGGCTGTGAACCCTCCATCCTCCTATCTCAGCCTCCCATGTGTTGGCGTTATAGGTGTTCACCACTATGCCTAGTAGCAAGGGACTGTTTTAAAGGTTAGTTTCTCAGATGTTCACTCTCAACGTGAAAAGAGAAAAAAACCATTGACTGGGAAAGGAAAATTTCCAGTTTAAGTAATTCTAAGAGGGTTGCTACTTAAACTGTCCATATTGGACTTATAAAATGCAATGTGTTACCTTGCATCTAACCGTGCACCTGTCTTATTCTGCCCTAGACTGTCTCAGAATTATGTTCATGACAGCAATAGAAATGGCGGCCCCTATTAAATGGAATTGAATTATTCTCTGGAGTTTATAGTAGAGTAATTAAAGAGACAGTATTTTTCTCTCCATAGAAAATGGGCAGATGTACATCCAGAAAAAACCGACCATGTACCCACCCTGGGACAGCACCTTTGATGCCCACATTAACAAGGGAAGGGTGATGCAGATCATCGTGAAGGGCAAAAATGTGGACCTCATATCAGAGACAACCGTGGAGCTCTACTCCTTGGCGGAGAGATGCCGGAAGAACAATGGAAGGACGGAAATATGGGTAAATATCAGAGCTGTGAACGGTATGAGCAGTGTGCACCCAAACCTTGAACTTTTGACCCTTCTCCATCCACCTCTCAAGTGCTGGGTTTAGCAGGGTGTGCCACCCCATACAGATAGTATGCATCATGATGCTGGCTGTTGAGTAGCTTGAAATGACCCTGTTGTCCTTAAGGCAAGAGGACACGAGTCATGGAGAAGCAGACAGCCTATCATATACTCCTTGTAATTTGATAATTACAATGACCACTCATAAATTGAAGGGTGTATTGAAAACCTCAGATCTCTTTGTATGGAGAGGAGGATCTCAGGTTATAAATAACAGTTATTGTCTGTTACTCTTAAGGTACTCCTGGAACTAACAGACTTATCCAGGGGTGAGAGGGGGTGTTGAAGTCTCCCACTATTAGTGTGTGGGGTTTAATGTATAATTTAAGCTTTTTTGGTGGGGGTAGAGATAGGGTTTCTCTGTAGTTTTGAAGCCTGTCCTAGCTCCTTTAGACAAGGATGGCATTGAACTCACAGAGATCCGCCTGCCTCTGCCTCCCAAGTGCTGGAATTAAAGGCATGAACCACCACTGCCCGGGGTATAATTTAAGCTATAGTAGTGTTTCTTTTGCCCTTGTATTTGGGACATAGACGTTCAGTATTAAGATTTCTTCTTGATGGATTTTTCCTGTGACTAACATGAAATATCCTTCTTTGTCTTTTTTGATTGAATTTAGTTTGGTCTATCTTGTTAGATATTAGGATAACTACACCAGCTTGTTTCTTAGATCAATTTGATTGGAAAATTTTTTCCCCACCCTTTATTCTGAGGCAATGTCTGTCTTTGAGGTTGAGGTATGTTTCTTGGATGCAGAAGAAAGATGGATTCTGTTTTTATATCCAATCTGTTTGCCTATGTCTTTTTATAGGTGAGTTGAGTCCATTTATATTAAGGGATATTAATGACCAGTGATTACTAGTTCTAGTTTTTTTAGTTTTCATTGATAGTGATGTTACTGTGTGATTCTTTCCCTTCCTTGGGTATTGCTGCTGTGAGATCATCTATTGTCTGTGTTTCTGTGGATGTAGCTAACTTCCTTGGGTTGGAGTTTTCCTTCTAGTACTTTGTATAGGACTGGATTTGTGGTTAGATATTGGTTAAATCTGGTTCTGTCATGGAATATCTTGTTTTGTCTGTCTATGGTGACTGAAAGTTTTGCTGGGTATAGTAGTCTGGGCTGGCATACATGGTCTTTCTTAGTGTCTGCATGACTCATGACCAGGACCTTCTGGTTTTCATTGTTTCCACTGAGAAGTTAGGTGTAATTCTGACAAATCTGCTTTAATATGTTATTTGACCTTTTTTTTCAGCTCTTAATATTCTTTCTTTATTCTGTATGTTTAGTGTTTTGATCAAGTCTGATATTCTGTAAGCTTCTTGTATCTTCATATGCATATCTTTCTTTAGGTTGGGAAAGTTTTCTTATATGATTTTGTTGAATATATTTTCTGTGTTTTGAGTTAGACTTCTTTTATCCATATTATTTTTAAGTTTGGTCTTTTCATGTTGTCCTATATTTCCTGGATATTTTATGTTAAGCTTTTGTTAGATTTAATGTTTTCTTTGACCAATGAGTCTATTTCCTCTATTGTATCTTCAGTGCTTGAGATTCTCTCTTCCATCT
Organism: Alexandromys fortis; assembly: GCF_014885135.2. Lineage (NCBI taxonomy): Eukaryota > Metazoa > Chordata > Mammalia > Rodentia > Cricetidae > Alexandromys > Alexandromys fortis. The sequence goes on from NW_026067951.1 coordinate 8,073,775, forward strand.
CTTGTATTCTGCTGTTTATGCTAGCATTTTGTGGTTCCTGATCATTTTCTCATATTTTCCATTTCCAGAACTTCCCTGGATTGTGTTTTCTTTATTGTCTCTATTTTGTTTTCAAGTCTTGAATCATTTCTTTCATCTGTTTGATTGCTTTTTTTTGATTTTCTTTAAGAGATTTTTTGATTTCTTCTAATATTTCATTTGTCTTTTCCTCCATTTCTTTGAGGGAATTTTTCATTTTCTCTTTAAGGGCCTCAAACATTCACCTCAAGTTATTTTTTTAGGTCATTTTCCTCTGCATCATCTATATTTGGGTGTTCAAGTCTTGCTGTTGTAGGGCCACTAGTTTTTGTTGATGTCATGTTGCTCTTTGTGGTGCTGAGTGTGTTCTTATCTTGTCTACCCATCTTTTCCTCTGATTGGTGTAGTTAGGGCTGTGTCTCTGGCGATCAATCTTCCAGTTGCCAGTGGATCCAAGGCTCAGATGGTTGCTCCTCACAGTGCAGTCAGAACCATGGTTTCAGTCACCCAGAGGTCACTCAGTGTTCCCAGAGGTTGCTTGGCACTCATGAGTGTCACTCTGCAATCCTGGAGGTTGTTCAGGCCTACTCCTATGGAGGTTTCTTGCTTGGGCCTGCTCAGGTAGAGGTCACTGGCTCAGGCCTGCTCTGGTGGAGGTCATTGGCTCCCTTGTACCTGCTGTGGTTGAGGTCTCTGGTCTCTGCCTTGGGCCTACTCCAATGGAGGTCACTGGCTCAGGCCTGTTCTGGCAGATGTCCCTAGCTTGGACCCACTCCCACAGAGGTCTCTGACTTGGGCCTTCTCCCCAGCAGTTGCTCCCTTGTACGGAAAAATCTTCTATATAGATTGAAAGCCAGAAAAATATTTCCATATATTTATGTCATTTATGCCAAAGTAGTAAAACTCCTTACCTTTCTACCTGCTCTAATAATTCAGATTTTAGCAAGACTTCTAAAAGCTTTCAAGTTACAACTTTCACATGGAAATGATGGAAACCTAGAAATGGCGTTCTTATGTTCTTATGACTGCACATTGATTTTGTCTTCTTAAGAAAGATACATAACTCATTCTTCTGTCACTAAGTTAATATTTAAGGACAGTGACATGCCAAGATTTTTTAAGGTGCCCAAGATGACATACGTATAGGCAATGTCATTCAACAGTACACATGGAACACCTTTCACTCCACTTGGGGAGGAGATTGTGGCAATTCCAACTCCTGTAGACTGGCTACTTAGCAAACAGGAAAGGGTAAAGAACTGGCAGGTGTTGCAGATGTTGGATTTGGTGTCGAGGAGTTTATGCAGTTCAAGCTAATGGAGATGTGGGGCTCTGGCTGGGTCTGAAACACAGGAGACAGAAGAGATAAGTTATAGAAACCCCCACTTCCCTGTGCCTGCCTGTTTCCATGATTTTCTACTTTCCACCTAATTTATTTTGTTGAAATTAGACCTCTCTCTAATTTTTATGATAACTTACTATGTTTTCTTCTCAATGAAGGAACAGATAATCAGATTTTTTTTTATCCTTCTGTAATAAAGTACAGACTTCATTCACTAGCAGGCTCCCTTTCTATTTCTATCTTTTTGAAGTTGCCTTTAATTTCACACCCTGAGTTTTGCCAATTTCTCTCCTCTTCCTCCTCTTCCATTTTGTTTTGTTCAAACAGAATCATGTTATGTAGTCCAGGAGCAGTCCTCCTGCCTCAGTCTCCCAAGTGTCAGGATTGCAGGCATGCACTAGACACAAGTGTGCACTTGTAAGACGTCATCTGCAGCCTAGCACCGTTGGACGTCAGTACATAGCAGGATTCACATCCTCATATAGCCAAGTTGCATGCTTTCTGTATTTTTAAGCCTTATTTTTTTTGTTATTTCTTGGTTTACTTTCATTTCAAGAGCTCCCAGACTATTTTGAATTTATGTTACATCTTTCTTCTGAGGTTATCATCTGTTTTAAAAATGATTTTTTTATTTAACAACAACAACAAAAAAGATTTTCTTGAATTTGTCATTCATACCCATCTTGGCTATAAATGACACATTGGTACTCCCTTTGTGTTTTCCATGGTTGCTAGTATCTGCAAGGTTTTTCCCAGTCACTCCCCAGGGCTTTATAAAACATGACTTTCTAATGGCTTGCTGACTTAATTTCCTCCATCACCAGTGCTTTCTGAATGTTGATAATTCCGTGGTGACCAAGTTTCACAGTTTCCTTTGAAAATGGGTCTCAAATTCCCCCTCCTTGTTCTGTTTTTGCCTCCATTTTTACTATACCAGAGATTAGAAAATGATGGTGTTAATTCTTATGGTCTAAAGCACTTGTCTTTACATTAATCAGTTTAAGTTTGCATGAGAGTTTATAGCTCTTCCAAAAACATAGCTTTATTACACCACAAAACTCTGATGGCAGGGGTACTGCCAGTTGTCAGTCTTTCAGAGTTCATTGAAGACTTGGTGATTTGCACAAGGCCACGCAGCTGAGAAATGGTCCCTCAATGCTTTGAAATTTAACTCTGGGTTCAACAGAACAGTTCCTGCTGTCTCTCCTTTAGTACAGGCAACCACTGCTATGATGATCAATAATGAGTCACCTTAAAGTCATGTCTTAATCTATTTATTCCACTAATGGCATAGTATGATGGTTTTACATGTATCATATATGTATAAGTGTTTATATACATGCATGCATATATTCAAACATGTGTGTGTATAAATATTTACATAGATAAAGATATATCTATTTCCCTCCTGTGTATGCTACATTACATGGTATTCTTAATAAGTCTTAAAATGGCACTTTGCTCTTCTTCTTCTGTATGATACTGTCCATAAGTTGTATATATACATATAGTACTCGAATAATTATAATAATATGTAGAATATATAAGTACCATGCATGTTCTTTTTCTAAAATATATGTCGATAATTTAGTAATTTAAAAACTATTCACATATGCATATATAATATACATATATCATATATAAACCTTTCAAGACTCACCTAATTAAATTTTCCTTTAGTCGTTTTACAAATGCTTGTAATAGAAAAAGGATTCTCCATGGAGTATACCCTGATCCACCTAGATTTGTAGCCCACAAAGTAAGCAAAAGAAAGCCCCTCAGAGCAGGACTTATCTTTACTCCCTAGGACCTACTTCTTCCCAAGTGAGCAAGGCTTGGCATCCAGGATACTTCTGTTGTGATTAATATCTGGGGATAAGCTCTTATGCTCTTCGGGTAAACACCCTGCAAGAAAACAGATTCCGTTTTTGAATCTCCTTTCTTCTGTCAATTTTGAACCTCAGGTAAAATGAATGAATTGCCAAGACATTCCATAAAAGGCCAGCCACTGTCCCAGGTGCCGCACAGTTCTGATAATAACGGGCACAGTGATGATGAACTTGCACAGGGAAGAGCCGAGATCTCCTCTCTAGTGGAAATCCGCCATCAGTCAGGCAGCTAGTTGAGAGGTCCTCGAGCCAGGGCTGGCTTCCCATTCTGACGGTGTTTTTTCTCCTTCTCTCTCCCAGTTAGAGCTGAAACCTCAAGGCCGAATGCTAATGAATGCAAGATACTTTCTGGAAATGAGCGGCAAGTGACATTTCTCTTCCTGTTTGGGGGTGAGGAGGGGATAGCCTGTTCAGCGAAGGCTCGTTTTGCTTCTGCAATATCCTAGAAAAGAGAAATGCAAAACGTTCTATTAAAATTCTCAATGGTGCTCGGGCAGGAATTGAAAACAACTGTCCAGACCAGACAAACGTAGAGCAAACATAAACACATGGGCGTAGTATAAACGTAAACATAAAACATTCGCGGAGCTGGTCTATAAATGGTGTAAATTCACGAGCCTGGTGCTTTCACAGTCTCTCTATTTTAGTTTGGGAATTTACTCTGAATACAAAAGGCTGCTCCTGCATTGCTGTGTGTAAACACATTGCCTATTTATAAATGGTGTTCTAGACCCAGCATTCCACTAGCCTAGAATATGAAATAAGAAACTGAAAATATCTTCTGTAAAGCTAGTATCAAATGCAAAGGCCTAAAGTTAGTCACCTCACATCCTCTTAGGAATAAGGAAGGAAAAAAAATTGCACGGCCAAAGAGTTTCAGTTCTGTGTCTCACATAAACCCGAATGGCAGAAGGTAAGCTTAGAAGCACTGTGGATACACTGGGCACCAGGGCAGTCAGGCAGTACTGTCTCTGTGAATTAAGTGCTACTCTTGATAAAATCCTAGGCCACACAATAAGCATGTGAGCTGAACAACAATAAGCTGTGTTTAGTAAATTATTTTTACTTCAGGTTCAGTATCACTTATCCAAAAATGCTTAAGACCAGAAAGGATTTAGATTTTGAATTATTTAGGGAATTGAGGGTACTTGTTATTTGGGGATTTAAATCCAAGTCTGAACAGAATATTCTTTTATATTTCATACAAGTGTTACATACCAACCTGAAGATAATGTTATATACTATTTCAAATCATTTTGTGCCTGAGGCAATGCTTTATGGCAAAGAAATTTCCAGTTGTGGATCTTATCTGTGCTCAAAATATATTTAGCATTTTTGGATATTGGACTTTAGGATTCAGGATGCTCAAATTATAGCAACACAAAATGAGTTTTAGTTCAGATATTTACAACGCTTTATTTAACATATAAAAGTCCTAATATGCCCAGACTCAAATACCATTATGAGACAAACAGGGAAAACTTACACACTTACCAGGTAAGTTTGGAAATCTTGAGGCATGATTATTAGACTTTTTAGGTCTACTAATGAGATTATAGCTGTGTGCTTTATTTTTTATCATTGTTATGAAAAAAATTAAGGAAGAATTTGTTTGGGCTCAAAATTGAAGCGATACAGTCAACCATGGGGGAGAGGGGTGATCGTGGCAGCAAAACCACGACGCTGTGCAGATTCTAGCTCATTGGTAACTAAGTCCAAGTAACCAATAGCATATCAGTACCCCATTAAGGAAAGAGATAAAGCACTTCCCCCTTGGAGTTGTTTCATTAAGAGCAGGTCCAGATTTGAATTCTATACTTCATGCTTTCTGTGCCTTCCATCTTAATCTGTGCCTACCTAAAGGCTGTCTTGTGCATATGTCCCTGTGTCTGTCCGTGTGTCTGCCCGTGTGTGTGTGTCTGCCCATGTGTCTGTCCGTGTGTGTGTCTGCCCGTGTGTCTGTCTGTGTGTGTGTGTCTGTCCGTGTGTGTGTGTGTGTGGTATGCATTGTGTTTGTGTCTGTACATCCCTTACATGTCTGTATGTATGAATGGTACCTGCCTGGGTGGTGTGCTGTCTGTCTCTAACAACGGGCCTCTTTCTGTCTTTAATGAGCAGCATAGAAAACATCACATGGGGAAGGAATGGGATGCTTTACAGAAATCTTTAACAGTTTTAGAGAAGATTAAATCACTGACTGCGACTGATCCCAGCTAGCGCAGACGGCAAACATCATTATTTATCAACCAATATCCATTAATGGTTGTTTTCAGCTTTTATGGTGGATTTTGGGAATTTGCTTTCCACTTCTTTATTTGCTGCTTTCAGCCAATGTGCTGATACACATATATTGTTCTGGGGCAAGAAGAGTATGTAACTTTTAATTGTAACTATGCTTTAGATTAGGTTCTAAAAGTTGATAGTGTGGGAAATCCGAGGCAGGTAAGTTTGATTGCTGCTTATTCTTTGAAAGGCAGTTTAAGCAAAGAGGCTGTGTGCACAGTAGGACAGCAGTCTTCAGTGACCTCATGGTGTGTTAACTCTGGCTGTGAGGGCCAGCAAGAAGTTCCAGTCTCTTACAAAGTAAGAGGTATTTTCAGAGTGTGGCATTGTCACACAGGCAGGTGATCACTCCGTGCCTTGGGCCAGGAAGCAGAGAGATGAACGCGAGTGTTCCATTTGATGCTGGTGCTCATCTTGCAACTTATTTTTTTTTTCTCTTTTGATTCATCAGGGAGCCCAGGTGAGATAGTATGGCCCATCTTCCATCCTCAGCAAGAGCTCTCCAGAAACACCTTCATGGGCATTCTCAGAAGTGTGCCTCTTAGATGACTCCAAATTTGCCACATTGCCAGGGAAGACTAACAAGAACAAGTTCACCCCCATCCACTTAAAACCCTAACACATCCCTTTAATCCAGAACATTGCTCCTGACCTCCCAAATGCCCATAGCCATCTCATAATTCACTTAGTTCATCTCCAAAAGCCCCTCAGTCTTAATAGTTCTAAGGCAGTTCAAAAATCCCAAAGTCCAAAATCTCTCCTGAGAATCAAAGCAATCTCATAATTATGAACCCCTGTAAAATCAAAAGGCAACTTTTATACTTACAATATATACAATGACATAGAGTAAACATTCTCTTCCTAAAAGAGATTTAGTGGCATAGCAAAGAAATAACAAAACTTAAACTCAGCAAGGGAAATAAATTATTTTTCCATGTAGCTCCATATTTGGCATCTAAGGCTTTCAGTGGCAGCATCTGGGCTCAAATGGCCCTTCCCGTTAATTCTGTTGCCTGCACATGTGATCTGTCTTGGTCTGGTTCTATGTCGTGCCTGTTGCTTTCCTTAGCAAACATCCCACAATCCTGGTATTTCCAACACCCTGGAGTCTCTGTTTCAACTTAGTATTCATCAGCAATGATTGGGCTCTTGGGACTTCCTTGCAGGGAATCCAACCCTGTCACTGATTGTCAGGCCTTGGTGTCTTTCTGGAACCTTGGAGTAATCCTCCATGATCCAATAGTTCTTGCGTGCCTACAAACGCAGCATCACGTCAATGATACTGACAGATATTATCGTTTGAAATGTAATCTGGCTCCTTCTACTCCAGCTTTTATGGTCTCTGTGCACCTTTTGCAACCCAAACTGATAAGACACTTGCCTAGGCAGTTGTTTTCCAATGGGGAACCCCTTCATCAGCATTCTCTGTGCATGTTCTCTCCTTTCAAGTGAGTTTATATTTTTCACAAGCTAACGGGCCGATAGGGTCTAGCTGGGCAGGGGCAGAGGTGTGTATCTTTCCATTATTCCAGTACGAGCCCCGGGACAGCATTTGTTAAACCACCTCTTACGTATTTCACTTTATGACTAGATTATAAGTTAGGCAATATAAGCAGAAATACATGATAATTAGATGGTTTGGTTGGGTTCCCCATTCAGTAGCTTTCAATTTCTTTTGGTTCCTAGATAATAGCTCTTTCAAAGGCCTATTTACCTTCTAACAAGCTCATAGCTCTTGTTTTCTTGGGGTATCTCACCCTTGTTTTACCCTGAAGGTTGGCCTTGGCCCAGGGTAACTGATGGCAACTTTGTCTCTGCCTGTGTGCTTTAGGATGCAGCTGTTTTCTCTTCCTGTTCCTCTGTCTCAGAGACAGTCCCTCTCTTTGTTGACCTCACGCTTCATCCCTGGCAGCTCTGCGCCATCAATACACTTCCTCTCTAATGTCAACTTTCCCTTTTCTCTGTGGTTTCCTCCTCATTGCTGAGAGGTCCTATATTAAGCCTTCTTTTCCTAGCTTGAAAAAATACATATATTAACCTTTTGCCTTTCTGGGTATTTCTTTTCTCTTTCCCGGCTGTGACATTTCTGTTCTATTCATTCTTTTTTTCTTTTCTTAAGACACGATGTCAGATGGCCTGACTGACTTGATATATACTTGAAAATGTCCTTCAACTCCTCATCTTCCTGCCTCCACCTCCCGAGTGCTAGGACAGGACCAGAGGCACACATCACTCTACCGGTGTTATGTACCGTGAGAATATAACCATTGGGCTTGAGAGGCAAGCACTCTACCCACTGAGATACATCCCAGCCCTCACTGCCAGCTCTTGTAGATACAGTTCGTATATGCTAGTCATTCTTTCTTCATTGCTCCTTTGGGTTTTTCCCCATTTTTTTTCTTTTATTGAAAATAGATTATTTTTTCTCACATAATATATACTGATTATGGCTTCCCCCTCCCTCTACTCCTCCTAGGGCCTCCCCACCTCCCCTCTTATCCAGCTCCACCCCTTTTATATCTCACTAGAAAGCAAACAGGCTTCTATGGGATGGCAATAAAGCAAAGCAAAATAAAATATAATACAATCTGAAACAAAACCCAACACATCAGAGTTGGAAAAACAGAAGGAAAAGAGCACAAGAGAGGGCCCAGGAAACAGAGATCCACTCATTTACACACTCAGAATCCCACAATTATACTAAAGTGGAAGCCATAATGTATGCAAAGGACTTACAGAGTGAAAACAGAAAAGAAAAAATATATATTAAAAATAAAAGTAAAAAAATAATGAGATAATAAAAAAGGAAGGGCCCTGATATGACATTATGAGACAAGGAACCTCCAAAGATGCCGCTGAGCTTTCTGGGGACCCTCTAGTGCTGGGCATGCAGTGGACCCTAGGAGCAGCTTGTTTCTCAGTAAAGACGTCTATGGAGGAAACTAAATATTCATTTGGAAGTGATTAGCAAGCTGAGATTGCTTCTGGGCTAGAGATAGGAGCATATATCCAGTTCCTTGATTCTTAAACCCTAAAAGTCTGGCATATATCTTGACCAATCTGCTAACATAGCTTTTTCTGAGACACTGAACCTTCTGAACAAGTCCCTATTTTTTTTCAACTTCTTAGACAATTGTCAATGCCAAAAGAGTCTTTTTTTTTTTTTTACCTCTGATCTGTAAGTTTTCAATATTTTCCCTTAAATTCTCATCTTTCTCTACTTGGTGTCTTTAGTAATTTATTTTCCTAGACCCCCAACCATCTGGATCTATTTTACACCATCACATGCTGCCTCTTGTAATTAGCGCTGTTGTCTGTGTGTCCTTCGTGTCTCCCTGGCTTAGCTGTAGATGCTCAATGGTTAGGAATAAAACCTCAGAACTCTGCAGAATGCTCAGCTCAGAAATTTAGATGCTCAGGACCTATCAGTGCTTGATTGACGGCAAAGGAGTTAATTAAGCAAAAGATCTGGAGCTGTTTGTGCAGAAGAAATGGCCAAGCACGTCATCTCAGAGATTAAACACTGCCAATACCAAGAGATTTAAAGAAAGTCTATGTTATACGCAGGCATTCCCTTATAGTGACTGTAAAGATTAGAGATGAAAGGGAGCCCCTAGAAGGAGTAATGAAAAATTAGTTTCTGGGGTATTCAAATGTTTTTAAGTTTACTGTAGTCTAATGTATAGAAGTTTATTTACATACATACATAGATATAAATGATATAGGTATAGATTGAGATAATAGAGGTGTATATACATACTTATAATAATACAGCTAGGGCTCTAGAATGCTCATTTATTCTACAAATTACACATGTCTTATACCTTTCTTCATTCCATTTCATTACATCTGAACTAAAACAGAGATGTCTGATTTTATTAAAAATTGACATATACAGGTCATAATTTATAGCTTTAACTGTATAGTTATTTCATAAATTGAGGGAGAAAATTATTAACCTAGTGACAGTCTCTCACTCACACTTACCAAGCCCAGTTTATTTCCCTCCTAACTCCAAATAAAGTCACCTGAAAAATCTATCCTGAAAGTAGTGGGCAGAGCATTGTGGCCCAGCTGAGGAACTATGAGGAAAGTATGGGGAATTCCCTGCACATAGGCGCTTGCGATTTCCATAAAACAGACCCAGGAATGGCTGCCAAGGAAACGTGAGTCCTAAACTAGATTCAGATGGGTTCCTAGGAAAAGGCCTCTGCCTAACCAAACTCTCGTGTGTCTAGTTCTTGCATTCCCAACCAGCCACTATTGACAATGGAAAGTAAGGAACCTTGGTAGATATACCCACCTCAAGCGTGTGGTTAGACCTCTCACTGCTGAGCCATGATAGAAGCAATTTAGTTCCATATTGTTGATTCTTTATGTATTTGAAATATAATGAGTGCTAATTCTAAAATTCCATTTTTGCAGATAAAAAGAAACAGCAAGTGATCCAACAATCTCCAAACTATTACAAATTATGATTCTAAGCACTATAATGATTATTATCCTTGCTTTAGTGATAGATTACAGTTCTCATTGTTTCTTTATTATTTACCATGTTGATTCTTCTCCCTTTGCTGAAGTGTTTATTGCACAACCTAGTGAATTACCATTTTGTGCATCTTGAGCATTAGCCTAGGCATTATAGGTATTCTCAGGGTTCTATAATCTTAGATTCCTTCAACCCTTTGGGAAATTTTCATCTGAGCATAGGATGCTATGGATAATGAGACCCACAAGCCCAGGGCTGACTGAAAAAAACATTCCAACTTGACAGTGTGAAGTAAATGACACAAGATGACCTAGGCATGTAAAACTTAAACTATTCATTTTCCGGCACTTTCTATAGTAACAGAGGCTGTAGCTTGTATATCTGATCACTATACCCAACAAGAACCAGAATATTAAACTTCTCCCCAAAGTTCTTTGCCCTTGCAAAGGGCTAGGTAACACCTTTCCATCTTTGGTACCCTGTCTAAACCCAACGCTATGCAAAGCGTCCTGGCACCAGAGTTCTCTATCCTCACGTCACTGTCAGTCACAATACTCTGTGGAAGTACAGACTTGAAATGTCAGGATTCTGGTTTAAAAAAAAACTCAAGAGGGCTAGCTGAACTAGAGAAGCAAACACTCGACCAACCCAAACCTTTAGTAATGCTTCCTGCAGCAATTCCATACTGCCAAATTAATAACAGAAGCCTAGGGCCATTCCCATCCCCACAAGCCCTTGGAAGGCCACTGTGCGCTCAGCACTTACTGCTTCTGCTTCTCCTCAAGCGCCCACCCTCTCTGCCCCGCTGTGACCATCATGTTGCCTCACTGCATCCCCTCTCTCTCTCCCCAGACACAAAGGACATGAGCGACTTTGAGAACGAAGGATTCTTCGCCTTACATCATCGCCGCGGAGCCATCAAGCAGGCCAAAGTCCACCACGTGAAGTGCCATGAGTTCACAGCCACGTTTTTTCCTCAGCCCACGTTTTGCTCTGTCTGCCATGAGTTTGTCTGGTACAATACTTGATGTTTTCCTCTCGAGCTTCAAGATATGCATTCTGTCACTGCTAAGCACTACGAACTCTACCGTGAGGGAGGGTGAAGGGCCGAGTACTGGCGAATGGTGGTCAGTGGGCTCACCAGCACTGAAAAGGTCTAAAGAGCCTGATTCAACACAAGGTTTTTATAACGTGACTCTTGAAGAGAGGAACCCACTCCAGAGAGAGTCTTCCATGAGTTAACTTTTCTTGACTATGACAAAACACCCAAGGCTATCTATCACCTTTAGGAAGCGAAGGCTCATTTGGGCTGACAGTTTCAATAAAGTTTGCCTACCCCTTCATTTTAGGTCTAAGACAAGGCAAGACATTGAGGCAGGACAGGGCTACTCACAACACCTTAAAGTGTCCAGGAAGCAAGAGAGGAGAGAGAAAGCACCAGGGTCCCAGCATTCCTTCCAAGGGCACACTCTAGTGATCTCACTTCCTTCTGCCAGATCCCATCTCTTTATGGTTCAGTTCCTGGTTCCAAAACATTAGCACATGGCTTTGGGACATTTCCCATCCAAACCATAAGAAGGCCCAGTGGAGTTTTGTTTCTGACTAAATGAGAGGCTGCTGGTATATGAGGGAAGGAGCAGATGAGGGTGTATTGTTATTGCAAGCAGAGCTGTGAGATTTTATAGTCAACACCTTCATCATTGCAATAGCTCCACCGCTGCCTGGCTGCACTCTGCACCACACAGCACTCTCCCACGGTAACAAATGGCTGGAATGAAGCTCTTGGGTGTCTTTATCTCGGAGATCAGTGTAACCACACAGCAAAAGCTACGGTAGAGGGGAGCGAAATGATGCCTGTTTCTGCTCTCAACATCTGTGCCCGCTAAGAGATGCTGGTCCCCTCTGGCTCCTGCAGAATCATTAGTGCACAAGTTCCCACTTCATGGGGTCTCCTCAAGCCAGCAGATTAGGATGAACTTTCATTAATTGTTTTTCCTCTAATCACTCCGTCCTCCTTTGTTTTCTTTGTTTCTAATCAACAGTGCTGTTTTCTAGATAGCAGATATTCTTAGACTCTCAGAATGAGGAAATAGATACTTTACAGATAAGTGCGCTCATCTGTGTATAAGCCAAGAATGAGTGAGGGAATGACTCACTCCTAATTAAACGAGGCACTGACTTTTTTAGTGAGGAGCATAGAAATTTGTTGCTAGGAGCTTGGGATACATTTGGTCTGGAGTTGTAAACTGTTCGCTTGATAATGCAAAGATGATAAGAAAATTAATCTCATTCAATTGATTTTAAAAATTTAAGTAAAACAACATAAACTTAAACTACCTTCTTAGCAAGTGATGCATGTGGACACAGGGGAAATCCTCTGTGGTCTTAGGAATGTCAAGATCTCATTTACCTATAGACCATTTCTGCTGCGACTGTCGATGTGAACATGCATTGAAATCCCACATTGCTTTGTTACAGGGGGCTGAACAAGCAGGGCTACCAGTGCCGACGTAAGTACAAGGCATTTCCGCTGTATCCTCAGTACTCTTTGCATTGAATTGTTCCTCCAGAAATCACAAGTGGCAATTGTCTCTTTTCAGAATGTAATGCAGCAATTCACAAGAAGTGCATCGACAAAGTGATAGCCAAGTGCACAGGCTCAGCTATCAACAGCCGAGAAACCATGGTACTGGCATAGTTAGATTCCATTTCCTTACTCTCTCCACGTTTTCCAGCAAGTCATATTGGCCGCCTCACTCTCAACCTCAATAGCTACCAGAGCCTCTGGTGAAAATAAGCTGTCAGGAAACTGAGCTAAATGGATATGTGTTTTAGACCGTAATAGTTTGTTCTCCGGGTTATCTTTACTTCTTGCACCTTCAAGAGGATGTTATCATTGGTGTTCTGTTATTCCCCTAACCCTGGAATAATACTGTCCCCTAGAAGTCAAATGAGAGCCACGTGTGGAATTTTAACTTTCCAAGTGGCCATGGTAAAGAAGAAACAGACAGGGTATGGTGCCATAGGACCAGTTCAGGACACTGAGGCAGGAGGATTACAAGTTCAAGGCCTGTCAGAGGAACAAAGTGAGGTCAAGGCCAGCCTGTGTGACTCAATGGGACTCTGTCTAGAAATAAAAAGTACAAAGTTGGCTGGCAGTATGGCTTAGTAGTAGTATACTTGCCTAGCATGTGAGCAGAAGCCCTTGCTTCAGCCCTCAGTGCCACAAGAATTAACAAAGTAATCTAAAGGATAGACAAGTAAAATTCATTTTAATCATATATTTAATTGAGCCAAGTCTATTACTCTTTCAATATGTAATCAATATAAAATATTTTACACTACTTGTCCTGACCAAGTCCTCAAATCCTACTGTGTAACTTGCTCATGGTTCTCAATTCTAGCCCTTCACCCTACAGGTGTTCACTAACCCTACCCAAAAATCAGATCAGGTGTCTCCAGTTGTCATATCTGAGGCCATTGGGTCACCTCTCAACATTCAGGTGTTCCTCCATTTTGACCTAATGTTCTTTAACAGCATCGTGCAGTACCAAATGCGTGTTTCCTTAGCTCCTATTTGAAAAAAGGGTCCATATCCCCTCTTCCTGACATGGTCACCCCATCTGTCAAGATAGCCACTTCAGACATCAGCTATGAGCCTCCTGGTGCTTGGTACATGCTTTGACACATGATGCCACATGTGCCCTCACCTGGAAGAGCTGCAGGCTTCTTCAGGTACCTCAGGAAGGTGGTAGGCAGTCTGATGGCTAAATGCCCCTTGCTACACATTTTCATTACCATCGCTGTGAGCCGTACACCTAGGAGATTATGGGAAGTTGAGACCTAGGGACACACGTGCAGTCAGGTCTTCATCATTCTTTCAGTTCCACAAGGAGCGATTCAAGATTGACATGCCGCACAGATTCAAAGTCTACAACTACAAGAGCCCAACCTTCTGCGAGCATTGCGGGACCCTGCTGTGGGGGCTGGCGAGGCAAGGACTCAAGTGTGATGGTGAGTGCCGAGGGGTGGGTGTGGGTCCTGCGCATAGCCTGATGCCGCCTGTGCATCATGGTGGGAAGATGAGAGGCTTGAGAGTGGTGACCTCTGTAGTGCCCACACTGCTAGCTTTATACCCGGAATAATACATGGAAACTGTATTCATTTAAACACTGCTTGGCCCATTAGTTCCAGCCTCTTATTGGCTAGCTCTTACACATTGATCTAACCCATTTCTAGTAATCTGTGTAGCCCACGAGGTGGCTTACCAGAGAAGATCTTAACCTGCGTCTGTCCAGAGTGGGAGAATCATGGCGTCTCACTGACTCAGCTTCTTTCTCCCAGCATTCTGTTCTGTTTACTCCACCCACCTAAGGGTTGGCCTATCAAATGGGCCAAGGCAGTTTCTTTATTAATTAACCAATGAAAGCAACAGATTAGAAAGAAATCACTCCCATATCATTTCCCCTTCTTCTGTTTAAACAAAAAAGGGCTTTAACTTTAACATAGTAAAATTACATATAACAAAACAGTTATCAAGCAAGAATTACAGTTACAATATTTATATCTATTTTATCTTTTACCATAACAAAGGAAAACTATAACTATAACTAACCATTCTTCAATGCCATCAAAGACTCCAGAAGGATATAATATTACCTAAGCAAATAAGAAGTAAGAAAACTCTAGAAATGACAGAGACATCTTGCTGCCTGGACAGTCACCCAAAGTTCTTTTGTACAGTTGGGGCATCCATCTTCAGCCTTCAGGCCCATAGTATCCAGCAGAGATTTTCATCAAGCAGGAAATTCCAAAGACAGTTCAGTCACTTTCTGCCGTGTCCTGCAGAATATCTCGCAGACTCTTTCATGAATCAAGAACCCCGAAAGATCATCTCACCTTTAGGCAAGTTTAGCAGTCCTCTCTCTGCGGGTTCTCTGTGTCCATTTTATGCAACAGTCCAGGCAAGAGCAGTTTCTTGCCCAAATGGCTATCAAATTCTATAATGAGCCTCTTCGATGCCCATCTTCCTCTTGAAGTAGATTGGTGCTGCCAGGAGCAGATGTGTCTCATTGTCATGAAAAGTCCTAAGTTATTAAAATATTTTAAATGCCATATTCTACAGCCCTTGAGAGATATGAAGAATGCCTATCTGAAATATATCTCTATATATCTAGAAAATCTAACTAACATGACTACAAGCTTTACTATTATCCATTAACAACCTATATTTCCTAATTATACATTACATTTTAAATGAACTACACAATCACAATACCTTAGGCAAGAACAGAAATACATATACATATAACAAAATTGACCTTAAAATCTACACCAATGCAAATTATTCATATCTATATCATACCCCCCTTTAAATGTAAAAGAACATTTATAAACAATATTTGGGAATATGGGTGCAGTTATTTTTCTCCAAACTGCTTCCTGCTGAATGGGGGCATCGTTAATTAGGTCATTCATGGTATAACCTGTGTGCTAGTTTCATCTCAGTTGGCAATTGAGCGAAGCAATTTTTTGAGGGTGTTCACAGCAACCCTTCAGGAGGGCGTGGTCTATCATACCAAACCGGAATAGATGCAATCCACAGGGTCACATCCTCTGTGAAAACAAAAGAAGACCCTTTTCAAAGTATCATGTCCTTAGACCAAAATTTGAAGTCATAATACCCTCATGAAATCCATTTTGGTTTAGCTTGGCAGCCCATGTAATGAAATGTCTCTCTGTATTTAGCTCCTTCACAGTCAAAAAATTTAAAGAAAACACAATAATATAAAGAATCCAGAGTCTCTGTGAATTTTTCATTTTTATGTGGCTTATTTTTCTTTATTTCTCTTAATCTATAACTATCTGAACTCTGTCTCTTTAAAGACTTTACCCTTTTTTTTTAAGACATTAACTTTATTCTTTATATTCTTTTTTTTTCTCCCAAGCCTACGTACATTTATCCAACAGTGTCTGAATCTGTTCCATTGTGAATCTGTAATTTTTTTTTTACTATCCAGGAGCATTTTTTAAAATGTTAAGTAGTTCTTAAAAACTTAAGTTGCACCATGTACAGGTAATACGGTACCACCTGTGTCCTGCCCAGCCTAAACCTTAACTGTGCTGTTATTACGGTAATTATGGCAGTTCTTGCCTGAGATTAGCACAGTTCAGCTTGGTGGAGCTGAGCCACTCCTGCCTCAGAGCCATTTGGTGCCCCTAAGCCACACACAGTTCCAGGCATACAGCAGTCCACATTGCCATCAAGCAAGCTGTAGCATTTTACTCCAAATGCTCCATTTAAAAGTTCTGTCTCCTGCAGGAGCCAGACAGAGATCGCGATGGCGGCCCAGCCCAGAAAGCTGGCATTTTAAAACAGCCAGTTTTTTCCTGCCGCTGAGTCAGGAAAATTTCTTTGCAGCAAGGCACCCATAAAACAGCCAAAAGCTGTATTAAACTCTCCCCCCCCTTTTTTTTAAAGCCCTCTCAGGTTTTTAAGTGGATTTAGTCCATCATGTCTGGGTGCCAGACCTCTGTCCCCATCTTTGTGTGCCCACCAAGATGGATGCCGCCTCTGTGAGACAGATTTCCATTACCGTCCTCCTGCCCTGCCATGTCTTCATCTTCATCCTGCCATGTCTCCATCATCTTCACATCCGAGGAGAGTTCATAACTGCTCAAATTCAAAGTTTAGGCCCAGTAGCTTAAGGTCAAAATCAGGGTTCAACAGGTCAAGGTCCAACAGATCAAGGTCAAAGCTCAATAGCTCAGAGTCAGGTCAAAGATCATGACCCCATATTTCAATGTTATACTCAGTAGTCCTGGAGTGAAATGACAGCCTTCCTCTTTGACTTTGCCAAGGACTCTCCACTCTGCCCCAATCTGCTCTCTCTTAGATTCTGGGCTACCCCCATCTTAATTCTAGTAGATTGACTCGTGTGAAGCCCCTGCTCTCCTCTTTAGCATTGGTTAGTGAATTATTTCTGCTGCCTCATTAAGGAGTAAGCACGTGTGTCCCTTTGAGCAGTGAATGGCTCCGGTGAGAGGAGCTCTGGAACTTTAGCTACAGAGTACATCCTCAACTATGGCTGTGAATGCAAGTGCCCAGATGAGACAGGGCCTTCTTAGAGCAGAATTAAGATATAATGAGTATAGATTATCTTTTTATTGTATTTATATGCATGCTGCTACCATTCTCTGAATGTGGAGGTACTCAGACCTACACTGAAAAGAGAAACAAGGCATTCTTGATCTAAAATTCTCACATTTAAAAACTGAAATGCTACAACCAGGGGGTCACGAGGGCAAAAGTGTCTAATAAAGATCAGCAAAGCACCTGCCTTACCAGTGAGAGAGGAGGAGGAGGCGGGACAGTTTCTTAGCACATAAAAAGACCTTTCTGATGGCGAACTATTAAATATATTAGCCTTTTATTTTACTTTGCGGCATTTATTTCTCTTCTCTTTGAAGAGCTGGAGATGGCCTTTTAAAAGTAGATCATCCTCTTCTGTCTCCCTTTCCTTGCCTCAGTACTGTCCATGTACCTGGGGGCCCTAAGTATGGCATCTTAGCTGAGACAAGGAGAGGAGTTAGGTTTACCGATTATTACCACAGTAGTGACTGGCCAGTCAGAACTCACCTTAAGAATGCCTTGATGAGCCCCAAAGTCCTGTTTGTGTCATTTCCTACATATGACTGTTTATAAAGAAAACTTTGACATGCAGGCTTATGGAATATATTATTAATTCTTAGGTAACAATGAAGTCCAAATATCCTAGCTGTAGAAACAGAAAGGCAAATGACCATCTCGCAGTCAGGTCTCACTTCCCTGGAACCCCGGTGCCTACTCAGTAAGACAGAATTGATCTTGACAGCATGATCACAAAGCTTAGAACCTCCGTGACAGTTCCTTGGCATTGTTTCACACTGACATGCTTTGCTTTGCTCTAACATTCTTTCCTTCCCATTCCATCCCCTCCCCCTCTCCTGAGATCTGTATTTCATATACCCCCCTTCCCTCTTCTCTTTTATTCCCTCTCTTTCCCCCATTTTCCCTCCCTCCCTCCCCTTTCCCATTTCAAGGTCCATTCTTGTTTGTCATATTCCCGTTTTCTCCACCAGGACTCACATTTTTTTCTTGACTGTTCTAAGTTATCCTTTCTTGAGTTATCTTTAGTTCTCTCTCTTTGCCTTACCCTCTCCTTGCCTCATAGTCGTCTCCTTGAGTGTCCTGCCTCCCCAGCCTCTACGCTGTCTTCTTTCCTTCTCTGCCATAATTCCCATGAAAATAGTCATCCGAAGGGACTGTTTGCGATCACAGAGGTCAAGTTTCCACCTGATAGGTTAGTAACAAAGACCCATGGTGTTACAAAGGGAAGGAAGGTCTCTTCCTGAGCATCAGAGTCAAGCTTAGACCTGGCTACAGTTTTAAGGAGCAGAGTAAAATAAAAATCCCAATGTACCTAATTCTCAACTGGTGTCTTACTTACATATCTATACTCCCATCATGTGGGAAGCTGAGACAGGAGAATGTCTAGTTCAAAGCCAGCCTGGCCTGCATTGCAAGACACTGTCTCAACAGCAACAAAATAGAAGCTTTAACCCCCGCCCCCGAACAAATCCAATGTAGTTATATCAACAAGGCAGAATTTTTACTGCCAATATTAAAGTTTTTAAATATGCCTAAAAGATTTTACTTTAAATGAATTTTTGTAGCAAATGGAATTTATTTGCATAGATGATGTTTTATTTATTTTATGATGAACTATCTAGAAGAATATGGACTATTTAAAAGGTGAAGGCTGCCACAATTTCATCTTGTTCTTTTAAAATTTAGTTTTATCTGAAATTGTGTATATGTGTCTGTGTGTGTGTATGTCAGTGCATGTGAGTCCAAGTGTCCGTGGAGGTCAGAAGAGGGTATTGGATTCCCTGGAGCTGGAGTCATAGGAGGTTGTGAACTGTATGACATAGGAGCTGGGAACTAAACTAGACCCTTTACAAGAGCAGTAAGTGCTCTTAGCCACCTTCCAGTCCCACCTAGATGTTTTAGTATATGATAATGTAATGCATTATAATGATGAAAGAGAAGTTGTGCTTGCTGAACTGCAGTCACTGTGTGAAACTCTGTGCACGTGACTTGTTAATAAGCAGTGGAGACTAAGTTTGGGGTCTTAACTGCCTAATTCTACTAGTGCAATGCTTTAAGTACTTTGGTAGAAGCAAGTAACACCTGAGGTTAGAGTTCCTTTCATCTGCTGGAGCTTAGAATCTGTATGCCAGTTTTTCTAGTGTAAAGTATAAATTTTTCCAAATTTTTCCAAAAGTGGTCTTTACATGGGCTCGCGAGGACACACAAGGACAAAAGGAGGGCCACAAGGTCCCGGGATGGTGTTGTTATCAGGACTTGTGAAGCAGGGTGCTTGTAGGATGTAAGAGCTAGTAGTCCATGTAGACAGCATTAGCCCTGTAAAGAGAGCCATCAGAAAGAGAGGGACACACAGAGAGAGGGAGGGAGGGAGGGGGGAGATTGTATAAGTACCAGAGATTCTACTCAGAAACCCTTGGGACTTTTTGTTCCAGCTCATGCAAGGTCAGCTGTGACCAGGAAACACTGTCCTCCCCACTCATGTACTGACCACTTGTCATTCTTTTTCTGTGGAAAAATTAAAAACTACATCTTATAAGATGTACAAAGTTGAAGGTGTGCTCTGTTCTCTGAGCCTCTTTCTGTTAACTATGCCACAGATGTAAAGTTAAGACTTCAACTCGTATGTAAGAAATATCCTTTTCTTCATGACCTCGATATTAACTGAAGCACAATTCCAATAACTGTAGAGGTCCTCTGCCCTTCCTGTAATTGCACAATATCTGGGGGTGCATTTCTTGGGGGCCTGAAAACTGAGGCACAACCTCCATCCAACTGCCAGGTTGACATTGGCATCACCATCTAAAACCCCAGTGATGAAGTCTGTGACTTCCTTCCGATGGCATCTGTGGAATATGGTCTGATTTCATCAAATCTGAGGTCAGTGCTTAGGTCCAGTCTCTCTAGAGTCACTACTATAACTTCTCCTGACATCGCAACCCATCAAATTGCTTTTTTCACTCCTGGGTCTACAGTTGCTTGAATTGCCCTTCTAAAATGCCATTCAGACTCTGAGTTCTGTTCACAGGAGACTTAGCCATCCTGGATGCCCCACCCCCAGTAGCCAGGGCTCAGACCTACACTCTCATTGCTTGGCCCCATTATCACTAGTCAGGAAGTTTATTAACAAAGAGGCCATGATCTCCTGCCCACTCCTATCCCCTCACTTACACAAGTACCACCTCATCCCTATCCATTCCCCTTCTTCAGGCTGAGGCCGAAACTTAAACTTCACCCCAAAGAGCAGAGAAACTCCACCAGTGGAGCTGGGAAAGGGGGTACTTAGTCTCCAGACTGGAGTGGAAAGGCACCCTCTTCTCTCCTAGTATTTTCTAGTCAATAGACCCATCCATAGATGATTCAACCGAACCAATGTCAGCTTAGGGCTTCTATCCACAGTCCATCTCAGATGCAATGCCAACCACAGACTTTCTTGCCTAGAAATGAGATTGTAATGCTCCCTCAAGAACATGTCACTGTAGAGCCCCCAGGGCTTCTTTTCCTGCTCCTCACCGGCTGCGTTCTTCCTTTCAGCATGTGGTATGAACGTCCATCACCGATGCCAGACAAAGGTCGCCAACCTCTGTGGTATAAACCAGAAGCTAATGGCTGAAGCACTAGCAATGATTGAAAGCACCCAACAGGTGAAGCAGACAAGGGGCTGTTGAGATTCTCCCTGTGTCCACTCAACAAGGGCCACTCAAGTACAGGATGTCCCAGGGTGTCCTTCTAAAGTCTTGCCTCTCTCTTTTCATCTTCCTGCCCATATTGCCACCTTTGAGATGCTTACTGCCTTCATGCATCTATGGGACTATTTACAATATCTTAAACTCTTCCTAGAATTCATTAAAATTATTGAGGATTTAATAATATAAATTATAATATTTGATATATATTTAATANAGCTCCAGGGGTGAGCTCCAGTAAATGAACTCCCCTATAATAATATAAAAGTATTGAGCCAAATATCTAAATATTAGAACTACCTACAAAGCTGGAGGAAAAGGATCTGCTTCCTGGAATCATCTTCAGAATTCTCTCAGGACGCTGAGTCTAGGTGACTTCTGCCTGGCCATTTACACCTTGTCAGGGGTTCAATTCCCATCTCTTAGAACCAGTTCTCGTTGAGGCTTGGAATTACCTTCTATAGAAGCTTCTTCATCATTGACCTTCTTTCCTGCCCTTACTTGTTATGGAATGAGTTCACTTGTATGGAAGATTCCAGCTAGTCCCCTTGAAAGGTGAAAAGGAGCTAAGTTCCTGCTGCTGATGCATTAAATGCTATAGATGCTTGCAAGACAAAGAATCCTAAGGGAAGAAAAGCTTTGGCTGTCCGGCTCATTTAAACGTCTTGAATGTCCTTTGTCCCGGGGACAAGCACAGCACACTTTCTGTGAGGGGGAGATGGTGGCAACTACAGGTGGTTGGGCTCACTGACCCTGTTTTTATGGTGCAGGCTCGCTCCTTAAGAGATTCAGAACACATCTTCCGAGAAGGCCCAGTTGAAATCGGTCCCCCATGCTCCATCAAAAATGAAACCAGGCCACCGTGCGTACCCACACCTGGGAAAAGAGGTAGCTATCACCGTGGTTGACTGGCAGTCAGTGGCAGCCACTTGTTCTGATCAACCTGACCCTGTGTTCTCTGGATTTGAGTTTTTCATGATAAGCTTCCTTTTTCTCTATTTTAAGATTACAGATCCAATTACAAACTTTGAAGTCCCTATTTTTTTTCTCAGCTGAAAATACATTCATTTCTCATACAATACATCCTGATTACAGTTTCTCCTCCTTCTATTCCTCTTTTTAAGAGTAAAACCAAAATGCTCCGAACTCGGAGTTCTTTGTGAGGGGGTTGCTGGTAGGGGAGTGTGTGTCTAGAATGTCACTTCCTACCCATGTTAAATGGTTTTGCAGACATTAATCTTCTGTAAAGCAAGATGAGGAGGGGGGCATCAGTGTTGTTCGAGACTCTTCTATGAGGTTTCAAGACAGGAAGGAAAAGAGTCAGGCCTTCAGCCTTAACCTTTGCCTTGTGCCTACTGCTTAAAAGAACTGCAAGGGAAAATACACCTGTGTGATTCTGGGAACTGAGTCCTATCAGCAAACATTATCAAATATGTTCTTTGGACTAAGAGAATATTAAATAAGTTATCTCTATGTCTGTCTCTCTCTCTTCATACATAGCCTTTGATTGAGTCTAGCCTTTCTCAAGTTAGACCATTTCTCAGGCCATTGACTAGAAACAGAGGCAAAGTCCATACCCAAAATGGCAGATTTACAGACAGCTGGAGAAGTGTTAAACTGAATTAGACTGAATCTCAGAATGAGACATGAGAATTAAAAAAAAAATGTATGGGTATCCTAAGTGACTACAGTAAACATAGCCATTCCTGTTTAACAACTATTCGCCATTTGCAGAACCCCAGGGAATTTCCTGGGAGTCCCCTTTGGATGGAATGGATAAAACGGACCATCCACCAGACCGTCCTCCTGAACCTGAAGTGAACGTGCCAAGAGCCTCTCTGCAGCTGAAACTGAAGATTGATGACTTTGTCCTGCACAAAATGTTGGGGAAAGGGAGTTTTGGCAAGGTATGCTCTCAAGGACTCCAGACTAAAGCCCCTAGTAGGTGATGCTAAATTCCTAGGACTAGACGGTGTGGGTGCATGCCAAGAGAGCACCCCCAATGTGTTGGGAACGAACAGAGAGCACCCAGCATTAACTGGGAAGCTGAGTGATTCTGTGTTAATAGCAGCCTCTGTTTTCTGGCTATTTGGCCCCAACGCTGTTTGCTTTAAGTCCACATATATCACATGCTCTTGAGTTTGACATCTTTGAGCACCAAAGAATCTAGGAAGTGGCCATGTTCATTCTGGTTCTGTTGTTGTTGTTGTTGTTTTTATTGCTTATTCCCCGTGCCTAGAGTATTGCCCAGTAGCTTCAGGTGACCTTAATACCCATTTAAAGGCCCATCTCCAAACGTTTTCACACTCAGAAGTGCTAGGGCCAAGATTTCACCTTGGCTCATAAAGAGGAGAAGGGAGAAGACACAGCTCGGGCACTAACGCTGTAGTTAGGGGAAGTCTTAGAAAATGTACCTTGGGGAAAGTCCCTGTTCCCTACCCTTCTTGCCACTCACAGGGCAGGGATAGGGGAAATAACTTGCCTCTGTCAGTCATAGAGAGCAAGTACAGGCTGAGGAAAGGAAAACTGAGAGAAAGGAGATGAAGAAAAAGCAGCATCCTCAGGCCCGAGAGATAGTTGGTGAAGCACTTGAGTTGCAAGCTGAGGGGCCCACGTTCAGTTTCCAGAACCCACATGCAAACATCAGGTTTGGTGGCAGGTGCTTGTCATCCAAGCACTAGAAGCAGAGAGACCAGAAGATCCCTTGGGCTCACTGGCCAGCCAGCCTAGCCAGTTTAGTCTGCCCCAAGGAAACAAGAGACCCTGTCTCAACAAAACAAAACGAGACAGACAGCTCCTGAGGAACAGCGTGTGAGGCTGACCTCTAGACTCCCCTGTCACGCTCCGCAGTGCATGCAAACTCGCGGACACTTAAAGAAAATTCAGTCATTGGTGACAACAGAAAATTTCCAAGTTAATGACTATAAAGGGGGACATGATAAAATATAGGCTTTTGGGTATCTTCAACATTATGGATATGTAATTTATTACTACAGTTCCTAGCTATTTTTAAAGCGTTAGACAGAACTCCTAGGAAAATTTTAACCAAGGGCCACTCTCCCATGACTGCGGGAATCCAAAGCCAGCTAAGCACCTGCTGACCAGATTTTGGCAGCAGTGTCTCCCCAGTTTACTTAACAGTAAACAGGTTCAAGTGTACTGGAGTCTCCACCATGGCTGAGTCATACTGTGTTCCGACACGTTTGCATTTGAACGCTAATGTGTTTTCTTCTCACAAAACCTACTCTGCCCTGCAAGTAGTAGCTGGGATCCATGAACTCTTTTCAGTTCCACAATGATGCAGACCACAAGAGTTCTTTCAGTGTTAATCTGAGTGCAATAGGCAATTTTACAGCCTATCTTTATTATCATTTAGCAGCAATTAATGCGCAATTGTAACCTGATACAAAAATGGAAAGGGCATTATGTAGAAGGCAATTGCCTTCTTGGCTCTTAGTTTATGGCTGGTTTTAGGACGGGCTGCTAAAAGAAACAATTACCAACAGAGGACTTTTGTTAATGAAATGTTTATCTCTTTTTGTTCCCTTGTGGATCTCTACATTTGAACAAAGTTAATAAGCTAAACATACATGTCTTGGCAAGTATCCCTGGGGACATCCTGGATTCTCTCTAGGTACCTCCCTACTCTGCGGAATGCATGGTGCCGCTTTGCCCTGAGATGCCAGACCCTGCACACTGAGAAGGCAGAACCCCAGCTGACCCATTTCTCTTAGAATACTGAGAGTTCTCAAGAGTTTTCATTTCATAATTTTTCTGGCTCTCTGTGGAAAACATGGCTTCTAACCAAAATGGTAGTCTGCTATGGTTTCCAATCTGCTTTTAAGCCAGTGCTAACAAATTACATATTTTCTGGCCATATCAACACCATGTATGAGTCTGAGTTCTCATTCAAACTCCAATCACTCTACCGAGCGATAGGTCAGAGTCAACTGTGTATCTCTTTTTTAAAACAAAACAAACAAAAGACCCCCAAGGTTTCAGGTGATCCAGGCTGATCTCAAACTCACTGCACAGCAGAAGAATGACCTTGAACTCCTAATCTTTCTGCTTCCACCTCTGCAATGCTGAGATTACAAGATTGCAGGCCATGCCTGGTTTTTTGAAGTGCTGAGGATCGAACCCAGGACTTTCTACATGCTAAGTAAGCAATCATGTTACCAACTGGTCTACATTCCCAGCACTACACGCATAATATCATTTTATTAAACCTAGACCCTTGCATTTGCAGTGGCACCATTGCGTTCAGCCCCATTGCATTTTCAGTTTGGCGCCATTGCATTTTCAGTTCAGCACCATTGCATCCAGTTCAGCACCATTGCATTTTCAGTTCAGCTCCATTGAATTTTCAGTTCGGCACCACTTATTTTGACATTTTCTAAAAGTCAGTAAAAGAAACAAAATGGTCAGAGTTTTTGTAGCTCCCAGGGCTTGGGAGATGGCACAGTGCTTAAGAATATGTATTGCTCATACAAAGGACTGGCATTCAGTTCTTGGCACCTACGTCTGGCACTCACTACTGCCTGTAACTCCAGCTCCAGAGTCTCTGGAGGCCTCTTCTGGGCTCCTTGGGCACTTGCAACACACACACACACACACACACACACACACACACACACTCATCCATACCACACATTAACAAACAAAAATGCAATGGTGCCACTGAAAATGCAAGGGTCTAGGTTTAATAAAATATTATGCGTGCAGTGCTGGGAATGTAGACCACTTGGTAACATGATTGCTTACTTAGCATGCAGAAAGTCCCGGGTTCGATCCTCAGCACTGCAAAAAAACAGGCATGGCCTGCAACCTTGTAATCTTAGCATTGCAGAGGTGGAAGCAGAAAGATTAGGAGTTCAAGTTCATGTGACATCACGGTTTTAAAATGATACAAAAGCTTTTATGTCTTTCATTTGGAAAGCATTTTACAGCTGCTGAATCACTCCACTCCATCATGGCTCACCTGAGGGTCACCATAGTCCTGTGAATCAGTGAATAAGGAAGCCCCACACCCAACCCTTTAAAGCTGGGAAACAAAAGCCCAAAGAGGTCAATGGCTTTCTCACATGCTCAGAGCTACATAAATGCCGTGTCCTTTCAACTGCCAAGAGTCCTCTCCTGTCTGCTTCACAAGTCTAAAATTGTTTACACTCTCCGTTATATGGCATCTGGTGTCTGGTAACATCTGAGACAGGAAATCAAATGGGAAAATAAACTCTGGGGTTAGATCATCCCCAAAGTAATTCCATGAATTTGAGCAAGTTATACCTATCAATATCATTGATACCTATCCTGCAGTGTTCAGAACTAGGAGTTGTTCTGAGTCCTATTGTGTAGCTCAGTATAGTCTCAAACTCATCATGTAGCCAAAGATGACCTTTGACTTCTGATTTCCCCATCCTTCCTTCACCCCCCAAATGCTAAGATTAAAGACATACACCGTATTTGGTCTCTGAAGTGCTTCTTACATTCTAGGCAAGCACTCTACTGGTCGAGCTACAACCCAGCTTCATGATTCTCATGCGTTAGAATAACCTTCCAAGCTGAACTGTGGTGGTACATGCTTTTAATCCCAGCACTTGGAAGGCAGAGACAGGTGGATCTCTGTGTTCAAGGCCAAGCTGGTTCCAGGACAGTCAAGACTACGTAAAGAGAAACCCTGTCTCAAAAAAAAAAAAAAAAAAAAAAAAAAAAAAAANAAAAAAAAAAAAAAAAAAAAAAAAAAAAAAAAAAATAATAGTAAAGAAAATCACCGCCAAATGCATAGCAGTTTTGTGAAACCTTTGGAAAAGTAGGATGATCTGAAACTTTTAAGTGATATCCTAAACAGTTAGACACTATCCAGGACAGAGACCAGAGGCCTTTCTTTTCCCCTCCTGGCACAGATCTCTCCTAAACCCTGTTTTGTCTTTTTTAATATGTGAAAAATCCATATTCTAAAACCAAGTTGCTGCCTCGCTTCCTTCTAGGTCTTCCTAGCAGAGTTCAAGAGAACCAATCAATTCTTCGCAATTAAAGCCCTAAAGAAGGATGTGGTGTTGATGGATGATGATGTCGAGTGTACCATGGTGGAGAAGAGGGTTCTGTCCTTGGCTTGGGAGCATCCGTTTCTCACTCACATGTTCTGCACATTCCAGACCAAGGTATGCTTCTCTTATGCTCTAAGGATTCTAATCGGATTCCTTTTCTCTGCCAATTAAAGAATTAAAATGTGTGGAAAGTCCAGAGATCAACAGGGAGCAGCAGAGGAATCTCAAACCCAGTAGGCAGAATCATCAGTTGAACAACGGCTTTCCCTGAAGTTGATCAAACACAGACACACAGAGAAAAAGACCCTCCGCAAAGCAGAAGCAGACTGGGAACTCGAAAATCCAGACTCTTCGCAGGGCCTGGAGATTTTTAAGTCTCCAAAGGGTCTTTCTCCCCTGATTTAGGGTTAGTTCGTTTATTGTATAAACTGTTTTGCAAACACATCTTGATGGAGCCTTGAACTTGGTGAGTCAGTCCATCAGCAGGGTACCGGCAAGCGGGAGAAGAAGCCCACAAGAGACCTTTGCTTTAAACTTCTCAGGTCAGGAAGTTGAGGAAGAGGCCTGCCATCTTGGAAGGTCGTGACCTTTAGTACCTAGCCATGGCTCCTCTCCCTGTCTGTCTGCCTACCAGGGCATTTGTATAACTCCACCTTCTGCGCAGACTCACTTTCTATCCCTTTGTTTGACAAGTGCTGCCTCTCGGGTGGCTTCCAAATGCAGAGAAATGGGGTAGTGTCTTCACGTTGTTCTCACCACTCAGACTGGCCTCCTTATGTCCGTCTCAGAAAGTTTCATGGCTTCTAAGCACCACGGAAGCATGACTTAAATTATAAAGGTTGTATGCAGGGAGAGACACCTGCTGCCAGGTCTGTCTCTATGCACATCATTTGTTTTGATTTAATTTGTTATAAGGACCAGGCTCCTGCATGGTGTTCCACTCTTTAGTCTGCTGCACATGTATTTCAAGGAGCAAAAAGAAGGGAAAACAGATAAAAACTAATAATCACTATTGAATGAAATGAGATTTACACCCTGGCAATGCTGAAGCATGCATGAGCAGCCCTTATATGGCGGGTCCGTTGAACTTGTCCATATTGTGTTTCATGATCTAAGTTGATGAGGACAACCAACCAGGTCTCTTCCTCAAGAGGGCACCAGATCTCATAAAGACTATCAGAAAAGGTGAGGTGTTAGTATGAGTTTGTGGGTGAGAGAGGTGGAACAAGGTGGACACTGGCCCTCCCTTATGCTAACTTTCTCTGAAGTTGCTCCCATTCCTAGGAAACTCTGTCCCCA
The DNA here is from genome assembly GCF_014885135.2 of Alexandromys fortis. Lineage (NCBI taxonomy): Eukaryota > Metazoa > Chordata > Mammalia > Rodentia > Cricetidae > Alexandromys > Alexandromys fortis. The sequence continues at coordinate 8,101,975 of NW_026067951.1, forward strand.
TCACCTTTTCTCTTATGGACAAAACCTCAATTGTGTTTTTCTGACTCATAGCATTCTAGGGAATTTGGAAGGCTCTCAAAGATTTATAATCCTACCCTGGATAGTCTCACCATTATTACTCTAAAGCCTATCATTCTAGACTTTTCCTCACCCCCATGAGCTCCTTCAGAGAAGTAACAACCCACTGTAAATACCCACCAGTTTATAACCTCCATTTTTAACATCTTGTTGTATTCATTTCCTCAAATATGTGATTATTGCTCAACATATCCAGACTAAAGCGAAGACTTACTGAGCAGACCTATGTCTGAAGCACTGTGGGGCCTACTGGCCCCAAAGCATCCCCTACTTTATAAGACAGTGCTGATACTGTTACCAGAGAAACTGGGCCTTCCTTTTGGAGTTCTTAGTCTCATTAATAAAAGAATTTTAAGAGGACTCAGAAAACAGCCCAAGGACCAGTTTAATCATCTTTGGAAGAAGAACAACAAGGCGGGCAAGCTGTAAATTTTAGCAGTTGCCTGTAGAAGGGAGACGGAGAAGAAGAGAGGAAATCGTGCAGGAATAAGAAATAGTTTATTCTAGAACCAAATTTGAGTGACTGTGGCCCAGGAAACAAGGAGCCAGCTTAATGTTCCCAACAAAGAAGCAAATTCATGGAGCTTTATAGTAGCAGAACAAAGAAAATCATCAAGACATTTCTTTTAAAATACATTGATTGGAACAATAGAGAGGTAATTACAGCACAATTGAGGGGGGATGTGGAATGTCTCCTATAGGCCTCAAATGCTATCAGACAGCATCCTCTGCCCTCCCATTGGTGGAGAACAGGGTTTTGTGAAGTTAATGCATTTGTAAAGGCTTATATCTATTTGTAGAATGTTAGGTCCGATACACAGGTGGGGAAGCAAGGGTTCTTCAGAAGCTAGAGACAGTCCCAAAGATGCTTTAATTAGGCTGTCAGATCAGCAACATGCCAAACTCTTCATAGCCACTGAAGTTTTTGTTGTTGTTTTGTTTGTTAGTAATTTTAGCTATGAAGGTCAGCAAGCAGACACATGGTAGGAGGGACCAGGCCTCAGGGAATGAGTGAGAAATGCCCAGGGAAATCATTATGACAGGGTCTGAAAGAATAAGAGAAGGAAGAAGGGAAACAATGTTTTTCTGAGTTAAGACTAAGGAAAGGGATCAGGCTCAGCAGTGACAGGAGCCAGAAGGCCTACAGGCTGTTCCAGAAGGGCCCCTCTGAAAGGAAAAGGCGGTCATCAGCCCTGCCCACTCCCCAGATTGGTTTCTTGATGCATCAGACTTCTGGGGGTGTAGGTCTCCCTCCTGGTCAGGTGATCAACAACAGAGACAGTCAGATTAACTCTCAAAAATAAAACAATATTATATGATGCTTTGGGTAGTCAGAAGGTCAGTTCTCCACCCAGGCCCCTCCTTTTCATATGATGATCTAAATCCTAAGGAGGTGCCTTACTTTCTAGCACCAGGGAGACAGGAGGGGGGTCCGAAGTCAAGCATGCCCCAGGTGGTTCTCCATGCCTCAAATAATGCAACCTAGCTACCTGACCACAGCTCCAAGCTTGTAATACTAAATCAGAATACAGATCTGAAGTGGCAGATCCAGAAGAAACCGGATATTAGAACTTGAAACACAGAAAGGACAGGAAGTTGGGCCTGGCAGGTATGGGGGTGCGGAAAGTTTGAAGGGGAAATGATAAGGCTCTAAAGCAGTGGTTCTCAACCTTCCTAATGCCCGGTGACCTCTAACACAGTTCCTCGTGTTGTGGTGACCTCGAACCTTAAAATTATTTTCGCGGCTACTTCACAACTGTAATTTTGCTCCCTTTATGAAACATAATGTAAATACCTGATATGCGGGATTTCTAACACGCGGCCCCTGTGAAAGGTCATTTGACCCCCAAAGAGGATAAGGACTTATGATCCAAGGGAAAGTAACAAGGAGGGTGAGATTCCTGATAGTGAGTGTTAGAAATTTCCTAACAGCATCTTCCTGTTTGTCTGGGTGATGTAGGTATGTTACCCGAAATCAGAGCCACAGACTGTCCCTCTCTCCCAGGGGAAGCCCCAAACTGCTGTCTACCCTGGGAGTGTTGTCATGGCACTTTTCCCATTGCGTTTTTTTCTGAAAAGTGCGTGTGTGTGTGCATACGTGTGTGTGTGCATGCATGTGTGTGTATCATATGCACATGTGTGTGGCTTATGTACATATATGTGTAGGTGTGTGCAGATGCCAATGCTCCTGGCTACGTGTGGAGGACAGAGGAGGCTGTTCAGTGTTCTGTTCTTTCACTCTCTGCCCTGTTTCCTCAGAACAGGGTCTCTCACTGAATCTGGAGCTAGTTTGTCTCTTCAATCCTCTGGTCTCTGCCCCACCAGTCCTCTAGCACAGGCTTGATTTTTTTACATAGGTGCTGGGGATTTGAACTCAGGTCCTCATACTTGTGCAACAAGCCTTCTTATCCACTGAGCTCTTTCCTCAGCCCCTTGATTTTATTTTTATCTCTAAGAGTATATTTGTAGTAAATGGGTGAAATAAAAACTGAGGCCTCCCTTTTATAAAGGATGGTGGTATATAATTTGTGCCACCTACTTCCTGTGGCAAACTGCCAGTTACCCTCCAAACAGCCTTCCAGGGATGCTTGAACTTCAAGATTAATTTAGCATCTTTTATATGCATATATAGCATATGCATCTAGTCCCCTGTGGGAATGCATGTATATTTCCTGTGTGAATGTTGGAACTTTTCACGAGGATACTGCTCAGTTTGTCTATCAGAGCCACAAGTCAATATTTTTCAGATTCCATGCAGTTTTGATACTTTAATGTAGCATGATTAATAAAAACCCAGAGACAGATATTAGGGTTCAACCTGAAGACCAGGAAAGCAAAGCAGCCAGCCACTGGCTCTTAACACTACCTTGTCCAAAAATGGTGATCCTGCCTCCAGGAGCCCTCAGAATGAGACTGAGCCTGAAACCTGTCACAGTGCTGGAATCAAAGGTGTTTACCACTACTGCCTGGTTTCTATGGCAAACTAGTGTGGTTACTGGGATAAAGATGTGTGTCACCACTGCCTGGTCTGTAGAGCTGATCAGTGCAGCTGTTTTACTCTCTAATCTTCAGACAAACTTTGTTTATTAAAATACAAAATGAAATATCACTACACATTAACAAGACCTGAGAAAAGTGATTGTACCAGCATCTCCCTGGCCGCAAAAAAAAAAAAAAAAAGACGGAAACGGTGGCCAAGAATCTGCACATCAAATGTAAATGTGCCTGGTTCACTTGGATTTTAAGGACTTGAGTCCTTTAAGAAAAAGATAAAAGAAAGAAAAGAAGAAAAGCTGTCATGACACCGAAAGCCGCAGGACCCTGAGCTTTTGAGATGTCCTGATTTATTTTTCAGACCTTGCCCTGTCAAACAAAGTAACTAAGTGCCCCACGTCAAGGAAGAAGCACAAAAGAATCTTCCAGATTAATTTTCTTGACCCTTGATCAAGATGACTTCATATTCCCATCAACCTCTGACATAAGCCATTGGCCCCACAGTACAATAGCGTTGAGGGTTGTGACTGACAGAGGTAAAGAAAAGAATGGCTTTTAAATTATCTGATTTACCTTTTGTTTACATTTCTGTATTATTCCTTAATATTGGTATTTCCTGTGCCTAATATGGAAGTCCACAAGGCACACTCCCTCCTCAGTATGTTCTTTAATGTGTGCAAGCGTGTGACTCTGATCTTAACCCTGTGTGGAGCTGAGTGGGTTAATGTTAGAGCGCTTGCCTGGCACACACAAGGCCCTGGGTTCTCTCTTCAGCAGAAAGGGAAAAATAAAAATAAAGGAAGATGCAAAGGAGAACTAGAAGGAGGGAAGAATGGAGGCAAAGATAAAAGAAGAAGGAAGGGAAGGAGAGGAGATAGGAGGGAAAGAATGAGGAAGAAGGAAACTAGGGGAAGAAGGAGGATCAATACCTACTTTTCCTTATTAATTTTTACAGTGTACAAGATGGGGGCTGGAGAGCTGGCTCAGCAGGTAAGAGCACTAGATGCTCTTCCAAGATTGGCGTTCGAGTCCCAGCACCCACATGATATTCATTACCACCTGCTCTCCAGTTCCAGGGGATCCATCACCCTCCTCTGGCCTCTGCTGGTAATAGCACACACATGGTACACAGACATGTTTTACCCAGAGTGTGCCCCCCCCCAAAAAAAAAACCACCAAGAGACCAGATCCAATGCAAAAGCAGAGTCTTTTCAATTACAAGTTAACTTGGGTCCTCCATCCGTCCAACACAGCAGATGGAAGAGGAGAGACCCTGAGCTGCAGTGGGGCAGGGCATATATTGGGGGCAGAGCAAGGGGGGCATCTGGGGTTCTGCTAGTTGCATAGTAACAGTCTCAGGAGAGGTCCACCGCTGGGTTGGGGGAACACCTCTGTCCTGAGCTGGTTGATCGGCTGCTACTGTAAAACTGGAGGGCATCTTGGGGGCAGTTCTGCATTCCACCATTCTCGGTAATGCACATCCAGAGCCCACCAGCTAACTTCTGATTGGTTCCTTACCACATGGAGGATACCTGGCAGTTTCTTCTCTGTCGTTAGGGCAAGGTCAGACAAGCTGGGAGGCTCAGCACATCCTGCTAAGTCAGGGGCTAAATCTTGCTGGATCTTTTCTGTAGCCTGTCATGGCTCCTGGAGAGGGGGTGAGGTTCTGGACCCTTCAACACAATTTATTTTCATAAATTAATCTTTTTTAAAAAAAAGATGAGAAATATGTAATAAAAACCATCTACAAGAACAATTGCCATGAATTTTTCAGCTGAATTCACTCATGAATGAATTAAAAGTAACTGGAAAACACAGAAAACTTTGAGACCTACAAGTGAATTAAAAACAACTGGAATAAATTAAATATGAACTTTAAGACTCCATCTCATAAATTTCTCTCAAAAGTCCCTGTTAAATCACAAATGGTTCTCAGGGAACTACTATCTATGAATTCTGTGTTTTTCCACAAAAGAAACAAAACTCAACACTTTATAAACTAAAAACTATATTTTTACTTTATTTTAATTAGTAAGAAAGGAAAATAAAAAGATCTACCTAATTTTGAAAACATCTCTGCTTCCTTGACTTTCATTTTTAGATTGAAGTATTGTTTAAATGTTATTTCCTTTTCTTTTCTGGGGGCACGTTCATGCCAGGGTAAGTGTAGCAAGGTCAGAGGACAACTTTCAGAGTCAGTCCCTGCCTTTTTCTTGCTGAGGTAGGGTCCCTCCTTCATTTCTGTCGCAACCTCCCAGGACCTCTCCTGTCTCTGCCTCCCATCTCACCAGGAACCTTGGGATTCCAGGGCACTGCCTCCAGCTTTTTGTAGGTTCTAGACTTTAACTCAGCCATAAGGCTTAGGCCTGGAATGCTTTCTCTGCTGAGCCACCCTCCAGACCCAAGTTCCTTGGATTTAAGATATGCAGGCATGGTGCCACACCCCCTTTAATCTCAGCACTCAGGAAGCTGAAGCAGGAGCACCACCAAGTTGAAAGCCAACCTGGGTTATAGCATGAGTTCAAGGCCAGTCTCAGCAACTTTGTGAGATCCTGCCTCAAAATAAAAATAAGAAAAGGGCTGACAGTGTGGCTTAGTGGTAGAGTGCTTGCCTGGTATGCAAGAAGCCCAAGGTTCCATACCTATTGCAACAGATAATAATAATGATAACAACAATGAGCTGAGAACCCCAAGTTTCCCTGCTCTATCTCCCATAAAACCAAGTCAAACAGGCTGGTGTGGCTCTAAAACTAGTTTGAAAAGATGCACCTAATACAATGAGGTCTTCGTTTCCCTTTTTATTGTTTTTCATTAGACATTAAAGTGAATCATGATCTGGCTTCATTTGAGTCTCCTATGAATTAAAGGAATATTAATTAATGAAAGGTCTGTCAATATTCAAATCTGCAATTTTACTTTAAGATGTATTAACAGCACTGGAGAGATGGCTTTATGGTTAAGAGCATCAGTTACTTTTCCAGTGGACACAGGTTCAAATCCCAGCGCCTACATGGAGGCTGTTTGTAATACCAGTTTCAATCAATCTTCTACAGGTACTGCACTCATGGGGTACATGTAGCTGCAGGCAACTCATCCATACAAATTAAAGAAAGAAAGGTTAACAACCACAGACCTTGAAGAGGCTTTTAATCCTATAAGCACAGCTCTGGGTCCTTGCTAGTGTATTTGAAGGACAGCCACTGTGAGTGTTAGAGGTCTCCATGAAGATACATCATCCCCACTACCGCATGATGAATGCTGGTGTTCAAAACTGTATACTTATACATAACTTTGTTACATTAATCTTTGAAAATCTCATACATCTCAGTTGAACTCACCTCTCATTTCCACCTCCAGCTCTCAGCAGGACTCCCCATCACATCTCCACCAGTTTCATGCCCTCCTTCTATAGCTTTTAATTATCAGAGTAAAAAAAGTTTTATAAAAAGACAAGACCCCCCCAAAAAAACTGTTATATGAGTTTCCTAGTCATTAAAGAAAAATGATACCTAGGAAAAAATAACTATAATTATTCTTTGCTTTTGTTCCCACCTTGCTTATCTGGTAAAAAAAAAGGTTAGTGATCTGATGTCATTTGTGTGACATTTGTCAAATTCCCATGCATTTTCAAAGTTAATTGTTCCTGCTTTGAAAAAATCACTAGCTAATTTCTTTGATGCTGTGAAATTCTCATTTATCCCAAACATTTGACAACTGTTCCTCTGGCTACATTTTCCATTCTCTTTTTACTTAGAAAATGTCAGCATTGCAGCAAGAATACGCTATACAAGCCAGAGAGCATCAACTAGCTTTAGTGTCTACTTTTACAATCTGCCTTTGGCTAATGGAAAGCTCACAGACTGCCCTCTGCCTCCTCTAAGAATGAGTTTGTGTTTTATTTTTTTTCATTTTTTTTATTTTATTGAGAATAAGAAAAAAAAAGTTTCCGCCTCCTCCCAGCCTCCCATTTCCCTCCCCCTCCCCCCAGTTTTCCCCCCCCTTCCCCCTCTCTCCTCCCCCTCCCCCCACTCCTCTCCCCCTCCCTCTCCTATCCAAAGAGCAGTCATGGTTCCCTGCCCTGTGGAAAGTCCAAGGTCCTCCCCCCTCCGTCCATGTCTAGGAAGGTGAACGTCCAAGGCTAGGCTCCCACCAAGCCAGAACATGAAGTAGGATCAAAACCCCTTGCCATTGACCTTGGCTTCTCATCAGTCCTCATTGTTCGCCATGATCAGAGAGTCCGGTTTTATCCCATGCTGTTTCAGTCACAGTCCAGCTGGCTTTGGTGAGCTCCCAATAGATCAGCCCCACTGTCTCAGTGGGTGGGTGCACCCCCCGTGGTCCTGACATCCTTGCTCATGTTCTCCCTCCATCTGCTCCTCATTGGGACCTTGGGAGCTCAGTCCAGTGCTCCAGTGTGGGTCTCTGTCTCTATCTCCATCCATCACCAGATGAAGGTTCTATGGTGATATGAAAGATAATCGTCAGTAATGCTATAGGATAGGGTCAGTTCAGGTTCCCTATCCTCAGCTTCCCAAGGGACTAACTGGGAACATCGCCTTGGGCTCCTGGGAGCCACTCTAGGTTCAAGTCTCTTGCCAACACTAAGGTGGCTCTTTTAACTAAGATATGTGCTTCCCTGCTCCCCTATCCAACCTTCCTTTATCCCAATCTTCCTGTTTCCCCAAGTTCCCCCAATCCTCCCCTTCTTACTTTTCTCTCCCTGTCCCCCCTTATCCCCAACCCACCCCACCCCCAAGATCCCAATTTTGTCCCCGGCAATTTTATTTACTTCCCTTAGCCAAGAGGATAACTATATGTTTTTTCTTGGGTTCACCTTCTTCTTTAGCTTCTTTAGGTTCACCAGGTATACACTCTGTGACCTTTATTTATGGCTAGAAACCAATTATGAGTGAGTACATCCCATGTTCATCTTTTTGGGTCTGGGTTACCTCGCTCAGGATAGTGTTTTCTATTTCCATCCATTTGCATGCAAAATTCGAGAAGTCATTGTTTTTTACCGCAGCATAATACTCTAATGTGTATATATTCCACACTTTCTTCATCCATTCTTCCATTGAAGGGCATCTAGGTTGTTTCCAGGTTCTGGCTATTACAAATAATGCTGCTATGAACATAGTTGAACAAATGCTTTTGTCATATGATAGGGCATCTCTTGGGTATATTCCCAAGAGTGGTATTGCTGGGTCCAGGGGTAGGTTGATCCCGAATTTCCTGAGAAACCGAAACACTGATTTCCAAAGTGGTTGCACAAGATTGCATTCCCACCAGCAATGGATGAGGGTACCCCTTCCTCCTCAGCCTCTCCAGCAAAGGCTATCATCGGTGCTTTTGATTTTAGCCATTCTGACAGGTGTGAGATGATATCTCAAAGTTATTTTGATTTGCATTTCCCTGATTGCTAATGAGGTTGAGCATGACCTTAGGTGTCTTTTGGCCATTTGAACTTCTTCTTTTGAGAATTCTCTGTTCAGTTCAGTGCCCCATTTTTTAATTGGGTTAATTAGCATTTTAGAGTCTAGTTTCTTGAGTTCTCTATATATTTTGGAGAACAGACCTTTGTCTGTTGCGGGGTTGGTGAAGATCTTCTCCCAGTCAGTAGGTTGCCTTTTTGTCTTAGTGACAGTGTCCTTTGCTTTACAGAAGCTTCTCAGCTTTAGTAGGTCCCATTTATTCAATGTTGTCCTTAGTGTCTGTGCTGCTGGGGTTATACTTAAGAAGCGATCTCCTGTGCCCATCTGTTGTAGGGTACTTCCCACTTTCTCTTCTATCAGGTTCAGTGTGTTTGGACTGATATTGAGGTCTTTGATCCATTTGGACTTGAGTTTTGTGCAAGGTGATAGATATGGGTCTAATTTCAATCTTCTACAGGTTGACATCCAGTTGTGCCAGCACCATTTGTTGAAGATGCTTTCTTTCTTCCATTGTATACTTTTAGCTCCTTTGTCGAAAATGAGGTGTTCATAGGTTTGGGGATTAAATTCCGGGTCTTCTATGCGATTCCATTGGTCAACTTCTCTGTTTTTATGCCAATACCACACTGTTTTCATTACTGTAGCTCTGTGATAGAGTTTGAAGTCAGGGATGGTAATGCCTCCAGAAGATCCTTTATTGTATAGGATTGTTTTGGCTATCCTGGGTTTTTTATTTTTCCATATAAAATTGATTATTGTCCTCTCAAGATCTGTGAAGAATTTTGATGGGACCTTGATGGGAATTGCATTGAATCTATAAATTGCCTTTGGTAGAATTGCCATTTTTACTATGTTGATCCTCCCAATCCAAGAGCAAGGGAGGTCCTTCCATTTTCTGGTATCCTCATCAATTTCTTTCTTCAATGCTTTAAAGTTCCTGTCAAATAGATCTTTCACTTCCTTGGTTAGAGTTACCCCGAGATATTTTATGCTGTTTGTGGCTATTGTGAAAGGTGAAGCTTCTCTCTGATACCAAAACCACACAAAGACTCAACCAAGAAAGAGAAATACAGGCCAATCTCACTCATGAACATCGACGCAAAAATCCTCAACAAAATACTGGCAAACCGAATCCAAGAACACATTAGAAAAATTATCCATTATGATCAAGTAGGCTTCATCCCAGAGATGCAGGGCTGGTTCAACATACAAAAATCTATCAATGTAATCCATCATATAAATAAGCTGAAAGAAAAAAACCATATGATCATTTCATTAGATGCTGAAAAAGCATTTGACAAAATTCAACATCCCTTTATGATAAAAGTCTTGGAGAGACTAGGGATACAAGGGTCATACCTAAATATAATAAAAGCTATATACAGCAAGCCGACAGCTAACATCAAATTAAACGGAGAGAAACTCAAAGCCATCCCACTAAACTCAGGAACACGACAAGGCTGCCCACTCTCGCCATACCTCTTCAACATAGTGCTTGAAGTTCTAGCAATAGCAATAAGACAACATAAGGGGATCAAGGGGATTCGAATTGGAAAGGAAGAAGTTAAACTTTCATTATTTGCAGATGATATGATAGTGTACATAAGTGACCCTCAAAACTCCACCAAGGAACTTTTACAGCTGATAAATACCTTTAGTAATGTGGCAGGATACAAGATCAACTCCAAAAAATCAGTCGCCCTCTTATACACAAAGGATATGGAAGCAGAGAGGGAAATCAGAGAAGCTTCACCTTTCACAATAGCCACAAACAGCATAAAATATCTCGGAGTTTGTGTTTTAAATACTGATATATCCCCATACTTCTAAACCCTGTACCTTCTCTAATAATGTGTATCAAAGCAGCATGGTCCTATGATATTTATGCAATTGATTTTGTTAGATTGATCAACTTAGTTGCTCTTTAATCATCTCCCCTTTATACCGTATATTTAGATTTGCATTTTAATGGTGTTTATCCTTTTAGAACTTTTGGGTTGTATTCTTTTTGGGAAAAACTATTATATTTGTCTTACTTTGATTCAAACAATTTTTAAGCCTTTTTAAACCCCAAGTTCTATATGTGTGACAGTCGCCTATAGCCCAGGCTGGTCTCAAACACTCTGGGTAACTTAGCGTGACTTTACACTTCTGGTTCTCCTGCCTCCATCTCCAAAGTGCTGTGATTATACATTTGTCAGCACACATCTGGGTTATTCCTTGCTTGCCTTGAACCCAGGGCTTCGTGCACAAGAGGCAAACACTCAACCTCATCCCCAGCCCTCCAAATGTCTTACAGATATGGTTTTTGACATCCCGCAGATCACTCTACTAATTTGTACCTGTCCACATTTTCTTTTGTGCATCTTCAAGGTAATAAGATCATTGACGCAGATGAGTTTTGGGACTAGGATCTCAATGGCTTCAAACACCAGGTCTGTTTCCCTGTCAGCTCTAGAACCACCAGTAGTTACAAGAATTGATCAATGAATCAACTTCAGCTAAACCTTCTTTATTGACCTTGACACTGATTGGTCTGTAAGGCCTTGAAGTCACGGTAGTTCTCCTTCCTTAGCCTCCTGAGTGCCGTGGGTAAGGTGTGTGCCACACCCAATGTTTTTGTAATTTCGTACCAGTGATAACTTAATAACTTTAAATGGTCAACCAAAAGGGACATTTTCACATCAAACCCCAGTTTCAGACAACGCACTTTTTATGTTAAAACCCAGACTATTCCTGGGACATTCATTCTCAATGTGTGAGGATTATAGTTAATAACTACAGTTATATATATGAAAACACCTAACATTATAGAGCGTTACTATGTGTCCCTCCGTGTTCTGGGCACATTGCATATTTGAGCTCCTTTACTCTTCATAGCAGTCTATGAAGTAGACATTATTAACGTCCATGTTTTATAGACAAGGGACTGGAGGAGCCCGGAGGGATAAGGAGCCCATTGAAAGTCAGATCGCTGTGAAGCGAGGGAGCCGGGATGTTGCTTCACCGCCTCTCCTCAGAGACTAAACACACCAAGGAGAGCGCTTTAAAATTCATGAAAGGGAGTTTTAGCTGCACTTTGATTGCAAAGGAAAATAATTGGTTAGTTAATGCAAGAAGACCCCCACGGAACAATTAAGCCAGTAAATACAACTGAGCCCAAGTCCCTGCTGCAAGGTACCAATGTCTTGAAATTCAGGCCAGATATTTCTGACTCACACTAATGAATCTACAAAGGTAGTGAATTTTACTAATTAAAATTTACAGTAGAGATATAAACAGGCCAGAATAAATGAGCTTGCTAGTTTGTAGAGAGCCATTTATCTCCTATCTCTGCCTCCCTTGAATATGTACATTCGTGCATGTGTATGCACACACACACACACACACACACAAACTGCACCTTTATATATCTAGTTGTACAAAGGATTTTTTGCTGGATCCTTTGTGTTATATATTTATGAAAAGGAAATAAGCTTTGTTTCTTAGAACATCTCAATTTGTACTTGAGTAAATTAAAATGAAAGAAAGAGCCTGGTGAGGTGACACAGCCCTGTAATTCCAGCACTCGGGAGGGAAGCTGTGACAAGAAGATTGCGGGTGAGGAGCCAGTCTGGACCACATAGCAAGACCTGTTTCCAAGAGAATATGGACACATTCAAAATTGCTCCAATCTCCTACAATACCACAACGTCTAAATTCCGATTTATCGACACCAATACAGGGTTTAGAAGCACAGCAGAAATTTTGGAGTGAACCTCCAAAGACAGCATGGAGTATGTTAAAGAGAGACCAAAGTGTCACCCTGCCACCTCTTCCCACTCAACATCAGGTCCCCTCCAGCGTGTGTTTGAGCAGCCCTTGCTCTACAGTGAGATACACAGGAAGCTCCTCTCTTTTCCCTCCATGGAGGTATGGATGTGGGAAAGGCAGTGCCTCACCCCACACCTTTCTCTGCAAGGTGATAAAGTCCCCTTTAGTAAGTAGGCTTAACTGAGCCTTGGATGTGTCGGTCCACAGCTGAATGGAATCTTTAGCTCTTCTAACACCAATGGAGCCTTATTGTACTGACAATGTAATTTTAAAAACAACAACAAAAAAAGAGATATAAGAAAATAATAAAAAAAAAAAGATTGGAAGTCACAAAAGAAGATACTGAAGATAATGAGTTAGAATCAGCTCAGAATAGAGGTTTACCTTCCTTGAGGACCTGACTTCAACCCCGAGAACCCACTTTTTAAAAACCCAGCATTGTGGCATATATTTGTAATCCCCACTCTGAGGAGACAGAGAACAAAAAGGAAAGCTACTGAAATTATTAAAACTTTTTTATAAAAAATACTTTTTCAGTTTTTTGATTTATAAATCTGTATTCTTGTATATATTTTAGCCCCTTTTCATCATTACCTAAAAAAGAGTTTTCACAGGTAAAATTTTAGCTGTATGTAATGAAGAAATTGAACACAAAGAAATTTAGATTATCCTGTGATAACATATGTTTTCTCCAGCGAAGGATAAAGACACCTGTAGAAGCTGTAGGTAACGTGATCCTTCACACACAGACCCCTGCAGGTCTTTGCAAAGCCACTAAGCTGTTTTTCAGTTTTTTTCAGAGTACTCAAACTGTATACTGAAGTAATTCTGTAAGAGTATAGTGAACATATGTGTGGCATGTGTGCAGAATGGAGGTCAGGAGATAATCTCCAATGTTGGCTCCCATTGTCGTGGCTGCATACTCCAGGCTAGCTGCCCTGTGAGCCTCGAGGAATTCTCCATCTCCACTGAGATTGAAAATTGCTGCTTCTCATTTTATATGCATCCAGGGAGACCTGGGCATCCTTCCATGAACCCTCCTAGTCTCTCTGGGTGGGTGGGTTGTAGCATAGTTATCATTTATCTTACAGTTAATATATTCTTATGAGTGAGCACATACCATGTTTGTCTTTCTCAGACTGGGTTGCCTCACTCAGGATGATTCTTTCTAGTTCCATCCATTTGTCTTCATATTTCCTAGTGTCCTTGTTTTCAACATCTGAGTAATACTCCATTGTGTAGATGTACCACATTTTCTTTATCCATTCCTTGGTTGAGGGACTTCTAAGTTGTCTCTAGTTATTACTAATGAAGTTGCTATAAACATAGTTGAGCAAGTGTGCTTGTGGTAGTATGGAGTGTCTTAGGGTATATATCCAAGAGTGGTATAGATGGGTCTTGTGGTATTGACTCCCAGTTATCTGAGAAACTTCCACACTAACATCTAAAGCGGCTGTACGAGTTTGAACTCACACCAACAATGGAGGAGTGTTGTCCTTGCTCCACATCCCTTCCAGCATGAGCTGTGACTTGGGATTTTGATCTTAGCCATTCTTATGGTGTAAGATGGAATCTCAGAGTCATTTTCATTAGTTTGATGGCTAAAGATGGTGACGATCTCCTTAAGTGTTCCTCAGCCATTTGAGCTTCTTCTGTTCAGAATTTCCTGTTTAGATCTATACCCCATTTTTAAATTGGATTTTTTGGGGTTTTTTTTTTTGGTATCTAGTTTCTTGAGTTCTTTATGTATTTGAGAGATCAGCCAACCCTCTGTCGAATGTGGGGCTGGTAAAGATCTTCCCCCATTGCTGTTTTATTCTATTGATGGTGTCCTTTGCCTTACAGAAACTTTTCAATCAGAGGTCCCATTTATTAATTGTCATTCTTAGTGCTTATGCTATTGGTATTCTGTTCAGGAAATTGTCCGTTCAAGATTATTTCCCACTTTCTCTTCCATCAGGTTCAGTGTATCTGGATTTATGTTGAGATCTTTGATCCACTTGGACTCGAGTTTTGTGCAGGATGATAGATATAAATCTATTTGCATTCTTCAACATGCCAACATCCAGTTGGACTAATACCATTTGTTGAAGGTTGCTTTCTTCTTAGCATTGTATAATTTTGAGTTCTTTGTCAAAAATCAGGTATTCATAGGTGTACGGATTTACGTCTGAGTCTTCAATTCAATTCCATGATCCACCTATCTTTTTTATGCCAATACCAGGCATTTTTTATTAGTGAAGCTTTGTAGTAGTGCTTGAAATCAGGGATAGTGATACCTCCACATTTTGTATTTTGTAAAGAATTGTTTTAGCTATCCTGGGTTTTTGTTTTTCCATATAAATTTGAATATTATTGTGTTGGAATTTTAATGGGTATTGTATTGATTCTGTACATTGTTTTTGGTAAGATGGCCATTTTTACTATGTTAATTCTATCGATCCATAAACATGAGAGATCTTTCCATCTTATGATATCTTCTTCAATTTCTTTCTTCAAAGATTTGAAATTCTTGTCATATAGATCTTTCACTTGCTTGGTTAGATATCAAGATATTTTATATTATTTGTGGCTGTTGTAAAAGGTGTTGATTCTCTGTATGTAGGAGGGCTGCTGATATTTTGGAGTTAATCTTTTATCCAGCCACATTATTGAACTCAGCTGCATGACTTCCCTGATAGTATATTTGGGGTTAATTATGTATATAATCATATCACCTGTGAATAATGATGATACTTTGACTTCTTCCTTTCCTATTTGTATCCCCTTGATTTTCTTTAGTTGTCTTATTGCTCTAGCTAGAACTTCAAGTATTATATTAAATAGGTATGGAGAGAGTGGACAACCTTGTCTTGTTCCTGTTTTTAGTAGAATTGCTTTGAGTTTCTCTTCATTTAATTTTATGTTGGCAATCAACTTGCCATATGTTGCTTTTATTTTCTTTATGTATGTCCCTTGTATCCCTGGTTTCTACAACACTTTTATCATGAAGGGGTGTTGGATTTTCTCAAAGTCTTTTTTGGCATCTAATGAGATGATCATGCTTTTTTTTTTCTTCTTTCAGTTTGTTTATATGGTGGATAGCATTGACAGGTTTTTGTATGTTGAAACATCCCTGAATCTCTGGGATAAAGCCTACTTGGTCATGGTGGATGATCTTTTTTGATGTGTTCTTGGATTTGGTTTGCCAGTATTTTATAGAGTACTTTTGCATTGATGTTACCTGAAAGCTCTAGAACAAAAAGAAACAGACATACCTAAGAGGAGTGGATGGCAGGAAATAATCAAACTAAGGGCTGAAATCAGCAAAATAGAAACATAGAGAACAATAAAAAGGATCATTAAAACAAAGAATTGGTTCTTCAAGAAAAATCAGCAAAATAAATAAACCCTTAACCTGACTAACTAAAAAGCAGAGGGAAAAGATCCAAATCAACAAAAGCAGAAATGAAAATGGGGATATAACAACAGACTCAGAGGAAATCCATAGAATATTAAGTCATATTTCAAAAACCTACATTCCACAAAATTGGAAAATCTAAAAGAAATTGTCAAATTTCTGGATAGATATAACTTACCAAAGTTAAATCAATATCAGATTAATCCCTAAAGAAATAGAAACAGTCATTAAAAGTATCCCAATCAAAAGAAGCCCAGGACCAGAATTTTTAATGCAGAATTCTACCAGACTTTAAAAAACGAGCTAATACCAATACTCTTCAAATTACTCCACAAAATAGAAACAGAAGGGACATTGCCAAATTCTTTCTGTGAGGCCACAGTCACCCTGACACCCAAACCACCCAAAGACTCAACAAAGAAAGAGAATTACAGACTAGAAGCACCATTTAAGGCACCAAGAATACAATGGCACAAAGCCACAGGGACTAGAGAAGTGATGGAGGCCCAGAGGTGGCACATATCTTTATTCCCAGCATTTAAGAGGCAGAAGCAGGTAGATCTAAAGCCATACAGATCTACATAGCAAGTTTCAGGATTAGACAGAGTTACATAATAGAAAGACTTTGTCTCAAGCAAGCAAATCAAAGAAACAACCGAAGCACATACTGCTCTTACAGAGTACCCATATTAGGTGGCTCATAATTGCCTGTAACTCTAGTTCCAAGGAAAACCAATGTTTCTGGCCTTAGAAGGTATCTGAACTCTCATGCACATACTCACACACAGATACACATACACATACACATAATAATAATAATAATAACAATAATAATAATAATAATAATAATAATACAGCTACAGAGGTTTTAGCAACCATCTCATAACAGAACACCAGTCACTTGTCAGGAAATCACAGTAAAGCAAGAAGAAATGTGACCTGCTCATTTTTAGGCCTTAGCATTAAGGACTTCGTGCATATCATGACTGCAACCTGGAAGTTGGACAGTCATTAAACGTCATTGGATGACACATCAAACCCTCTCATGTTAGCCAGGACCCCTCAGCATTAGTCAGTAAATTCCTGATTCTGAGACACCTTCACTCTCAAGTGGGCTGACTCTTGCTAACCACAAACTGGGAACAACACGGTATTGTCCTGTTCTGTTAATAAAGTCAGCGGACAGTGGAAGGACATTCGGGGGTTGCATTCTGAAGAGTGTAGCGTTAGTAGAAAGCCCTGGAGGAGTGCTCACTTTGTGAGTCAGTGTTTAATCTGATACTAACAGTGATGCTGATAACTGTAATGTCTTTCCTCCTTGGAGAGCAAATTGAACAGAGACCTTTCTACATATGTGTTTGATGTTTGTGTGTGTGTCTGTGTGTGTGTGTGTGTGTGTGCTGTGTGTGTGCGCATCAGCTATGGGATCTGGGAATCCACTTTAGGTCTTCACTCTTGGCAGCAAGTGCCTTGACTGACTGAACCCATCAGCTCAAAGATAGCTTTCTAATATAAAGGTCATTCTTTTTAAGTGTTACGTTTTGTTACTTAAAGAGATCCTGGATGCTTAATAGAGGCCAGAGTTCCAGGGATCACAATTGGCTCCCTTGCTTCAGTCCTGTCCTCTGAGCGAGCACCTCATATTGTTTTTCTCAAAGAGATGCACATTTTAAAAAACCATGTAAAATGACCAGTCAAAATGGCCTTGTCCTACCACTTTGGTTATTTATTCTAAACATCACATTCTTTTGCCTTTCCATCCTTTGCCCATGGAAGAACTAACTTAAATAATTTAAATAATTCAACCAGGACCCTGGGTACCCTACATATCTATAATAGATACAGCCACCTGCGTTCCTCTAAGAGCCAAGCTCTGTAAGTATACCCTAGTAGCCTAAGCAGAGGAAGCCCCGCCCTTTGCTCCTTCTTCCTTGGGAGAACGTGGTAGTCTTTAAGGAAGCCAACTGTGTGTCCCATCTCACTTGAGGGACGTCCACAAAAGAAAACTATTCACTTTTTCTTAATTATACATCAAATGTGTATTATGTCTGGGCAGCCATCTCTCCTGGGAGCTTATAAGCTTGGCATCCTCTAATAGTTACTACCCAGAAGTCTTATGTAGATCTTAGTACAATGTGCTGAAAGGGCATTGTCTGTTAGTTTCATCTTTTCCCCAAGAAAAGAGAAAAATATGGAAATATGTGGTGTTTAGTGAAGGTTCTAGCAAATAGTTCTCACCGAAGCTCGGGGTTGGCAGGGCTCCATCACTCGGCTGGTTGGCAGCAGGCTGGGCTGCGCTCAGATGCTATACCTTCCACTTGATGGATGCTGCGCCCAGAGCTCATGAGTTCTAAACGGGGGCAGAGCTGTAGTGTTCCATTCCTCATCCTGTTAACGCTCAGCTACTGCACACCTGGGAAGATCCTTTGTCCCAGTTAAGGGTCTCACAGACATAAAGTCAGCCCAACCCACATCCCTCTCATTGAGCTCCTTTGTGTCTCCCTCAGCTGGGGAGCAGAACCACAAGACCAGCCTAGGAGAGGACATCCAATTCTGTTTTCTTCTTTCTCTCATGGGACTGTTCAGTCTTTCTCTAAAAAGCATCTCGTTATGTTTGCTTGTTAGTATTAACTAATTTCATTCATTTTCTTGTTTTGCTTTTTTTTTTTTTCAGGTTGTTTTGTTTTGTTTTGAGATAGGGTTTTTCTATGTAGCCCTGGCTATAGAGCTCACTCTGTAGACCAGGCTGACCTCAAACTCAGTTCTGCCTGCCTCTGCCTCCCGAATGATGGGATTAAAGCCATATGCCACCTCCACCCGGCCATTTGTTATCTTATGACTGCAGCTACCAATTACTCAATGCATGCAAGGTGCTCACTCGAAGTTCGCTTTCTACAAGGATCCTTTCATCTCATACTTAGAACAATCCTATGAGGTCCAAACATTAACTTCCTGATTTCAGAAACGAAGTGAAGCCCAGGAGAGGTTAACGAACTTAGCCTGAAAATAAAGGTGACTTGAAATCAGCTCTAAGCAGAGACAAAGGCCATGCTTTATTGGTTACACTGAATCTCCCACTCTTGGTTAACTCTACCTTGCTGAGTCTGGACTTTTCCAGTTGGCAGAGCTTTTGATAGCAACTCTGAAGGGGTTCACGTCAGACAAAAGTCATTTTCTGAGCCCTCCTTCCCTGGCCACTGATGAAAGTTGTTTGTACCAATGTTGCAACAATGGCTTCAAGTTTTAAAAGGGCTATCAATGCTCAAAAAACGGAATCCCCAAACTCCAAATCCCACATAGTACTACGTAGATGATTGGCTTTGAACTCACTCTGTAACCCAGGTTGTTTCTATAGTGATCCCCTGCCTCGGCCTCCTGATTGCTGGAATTACAGGTCTGTGCCACCACACTGGGATTCTGTCATCAGAGAATTGATGGGAGCTCTAGGATCTCACTGGAGAAAGACTGAAGCCGGCTCTTGACCAAACTAGTTTGGTTGATCCTTCCTGAGATCTGGGGGTGCTGGGGAAAGTCATGAATGCTTGTAGGCTGTCAAGACTGTCCTCGACCACACAGCAAAGCTAAAGAAGAAAGGACTCGGGGACACAGCAGAGTAATAAAACAGAACTTTGCTCGGGACCAGTCAGGTCTAGCCGACCTGAACCCCTTCTGAGTTGCTATGAAAAGCCCTGCCAAGTGGAAAGGTTCTTCCTGAGCTAAGAAGAGTGAACCCAGAGGACAATGACCAGGTCCTTCCTTAAGCCCCCAACCTTCACAAAGCCCTGTCACAGGAAGAATGTGTGAAATATGAGGGGTAGAGTTACATTTTTTTCCCACCAGTCTCCTTTATCCACTTTTTCCAAATCTAAACTGACGGTGTATAAACTGTGAAATCCAAACAAACATTGCAGGGCCCCGTTCATATCCTGACATTAAAAAGGAACAACCTTTGCCTTTTCAGATGATCTTACCAACTGGTTTTAAGTGTGGGTAGGTGTGTAAGGGTGAATGTGTACACAAGTGTGCATGGGGACATAAGTGTGCACAACCTGTGGAGGCTAGAAGTAAACCGGATGTTTACTTACCAGAGAAGTTAGACCGACCAGCCAGAGAAGCCCAGCAATCCACATGTCTCCACTTCCATGGCACTGGTATGGCAAATGCATACCACCAAGTCTGGCTGTTTTACATGGGTACTAGTATTTGAACTGAGGTCTGTGTGCTTGCATGCAGTGTAAGAACTTTACTCACTGAGCCATCTCCCCAAGCTCCTGGCATGTGAGTTTAATCATACATATGAGAGAAAGATGCCAGTGCCATGGCTTGTTCAAGGCCAGTAAAGTTCTGAGTGAAAATGGTAAAGGCTGGAGGTGGTTTAAATACTAATCACGGTGGGGAAAATGTGTGCCAAGGAAATGCAGGTTCCTCCAGATGAGGGAGATGGCCACTCTTGTTTGAAATGTCAGGGCTAAATTACAGTGATTGAATTGGAAATTCTGGCTTGTGTGCAGCAGACCAAAAAAAAAGTGTGTGTGTGTGTGTGTGTGTGAGAGAGAGAGAGAGAGAGAGAGTATTTGTGTGTTGCAGTTCAAGTAGTAGAATCTAAAAAGTTTATCTTAGTCAACTTTGAAAGAAGAGAATGGATACATTACTTGAATTATCAAGATAATTGCCATGATATTTAGCTTTTTCTCTTTCTGGGGAAATGTGGCCTCAGTACAGATGACAGGCAATGAATGTTAGCATGAGGCCAGAACACTTTGAACCATTACCTTGTCTGCCTTAATACCCAATTAGTCTCAGTTCCAGACATAAAGTTAACTCTGGCTTCTTTAAAAAGTCACTCAGTTGAGGTTAAGTGCAAATTCGTGCATAAACACACTGTCTCCACACTTCATGGGTTGGTGACGCCGTGGCTCTTAAAAACTCTTAAGCATCCAGGTGTTCAAAGATCTGTGACTGTTTTTCTGGAAGAAATGGCGTCTCACAGTATTGGTGAAACATGATCTGGTTGGTATCTAGGACCTCTGATAGCTGGTACTGTCACCTGAGGATTTTCCAGGCTTTCTGTTGAGTACTGCCTATGAGAACTGGATTTCTAATGCCAGGCAGGGCCCTCATTCTATGCTAGGAGCTACATGCTCAAAAACTATGGCTACCTCTGCCACGAGTGACGTGGACGTGAGTGTAATACACGAACTTGATGACAAGACTGAGGACTCTTTGATGGAAGACCTGGGATATCACTCACAGGGCATGCTCACTGAGTGTTGGCTGAACGTCATTTAACATGGAGGTCCCCACCCTGTTCCTGGTGTCAGAGACCCAGACACCATCCTCCACATTGTCTCTTGTAGCAAGTGGGTGATCCACACCCACTAAGTGCTCCACGCTGCCCAGAGTTCAGCAGACAGACCCCATCCCGTCAGATGGGTCACAGCGCACAGTGTGTTACCATCCTCCCAGGGGATTCCACACATGCCCCGGGGTTCAACAATATAACTCAGCTGAGAAAAATGTCATGATAGAATTCATTTCTCTAAAATTGTCTAATCTCTTTGAAAAGTCAACTTTTCTTTCTTTCAGTGCTAAAACTTGGTGTTTGGCTTTTTTTTTTCCCTAGGAAAACCTCTTTTTCGTGATGGAGTACCTCAATGGGGGAGATTTAATGTACCACATCCAAAGTTGCCACAAATTTGACCTTTCCAGAGCCACGTAAGAGCCTCACTTGGTATTTGGGATGTTCTGTATTCTTGGTGTTTATGTGGACCCAGCACCCACCGACGGATTGCTTTTCTCATGTGGTCTTTTACCATTTAGTTTTTGTGATTGTGTGTGTGATTGGATTTGTGTCTGTGCACATGTGCATGCAGTGCCCTTGGAGTCCAAAGGAAGGTGTCAGATGCCCTGGAACTGGAGTTCCAGGCAGTTGTGAGCCACCTGCTGTGGGTGCTGGGATTCGAACACGGGTCCTCTGAAAGAGTAGCAAGTACTGTTAACCACTGAGCCATCTCCCCAACCCCCTCATAGATTATTTTTCTTACTTTATTGGTTGGCATGCCTAAATCCCAGAACAAGGTAAATACTTGGGAATCATGTCAAACAAGCCAACAATTTTCCCATTTTTATAAAACTGAGATTCGCTCCTGTCTTATTTCATGAAATAGATCAACATGAATCAAACAGTTCATTCATTTCATAGGAACCCTCTCCAGTCCATCAAGTTCCTAACTCATTGAGCACAGATGCAAATATGAATCCTTTGGAAAGAGCAGTGAAATGGAACCCAGATGTCTCAGGTGACCCTGGGAGTGGCACTGAGCTGCAGCCTGTCATCGGGAAGCTCGGTGGGAAGTTACAAAGCATTCAGCCCTTCCTGTGTTTGAAAATAACCCCCCCCCTTCTCTGGCATCAAACAGCTGGAGATGCTAGTGGAGCCAGCTGTTTCCCTGGTAGGAGGGCGGGTCCTACCAGCTGTGTCCTGCAGCTCACCTGCAGGTGTTGTTTTTCCCTTAGCCTTGGTCCTGCTTCCCTCCTGATAAACCCACAGTGACATACAAGCAGTGGACTTAGCATCATTTACAAATGATAGCTAGGGCTGGCAAGATGGCTCAGTAGGTAAGGGCGCCTCATGACCTGGTCCCATCCTCTGATCTGCACACATGCACCATGCACCATGATACACAATAAATAAATATATACATACATGAATGCACAATAAATAACTACATACTAACTTTTTTCCCTCGATGCTCGGCAATCTATCATATACCTCTTCATGACCACTTAAAGTGGTTTAGGCAGAACTGGGCTGAAAGATGGACTGGATCCACCAGCTTCTGCAAAAACCCAGCACCGTGGCTGTTTTATCAACTCGAGAAGGGGGCACTGGCCACTCCCAGCGTCTTCAGGCACCTTCAGCCAAGAACCTGTGATTATGTTATCAGGTTTCTGCAGCGTTGAGCAGAAGTCCCTGGGCATTGCACACTTGCACGAGAAGAGGGGCGAGTCATTCTGTCCCCCCAGGGTTCTATAAAGCTTGAATGAAGCTAACCAGAACACCTGCTGCCCCTATTGTCCCCTAAATGCGTCCTTCCTAGGACCCAGCAAATTTCCCCTTCCAAGAAGCTCTCCCTTATGTCTGACTTAATCCCACTAGAGAGACATAGCCTGTCACCACCGATGAGGAGGAACAGCTTATCACCGTCTGTCTTCTCATATCCTCCTATATATGAGAGGATATATAGCTCTCTCAGTCTATAGCTCTGGCCCAAGCTTAACAACATCAATATGAAAATATTCTAGCCGGATATGTTGGAAACGGCCTGGCACTGGGCTCTGTGGGCTCTAGGCAGAATGTAAAGTAAAGGAGAAAACTATTTTTCCCACTGCACTGTACTATTTATTACAGTTCACGTTTGCATAGGTTTTGAGATAGTGTGGGCATCGCAGTTTAGGAGATAGGAGCAAACAGCAGATTCACCAGCTCCTAAATGATGCTTTCTGGGCAGACCCCAGGTGAGTTGGAACCTTTGTGTTACCTGCAGAGTGGGTGACATCTTCCTGCCTGGAATTCAGCAAAAGCGCATGTGTGCCATTTAGTTGAATATACATAAACTATCACAAGGCTTGGAGCTCTTGCCCTGCTCCTCCTATACTCATGCTGTGTCCTGACTGTCTTTCTGACAGGTTTTATGCTGCTGAAATCATCCTTGGTCTACAGTTTCTTCATTCCAAAGGAATTGTCTACAGGTGAGCCATTCTCTGGGTTGATTCCACCGCCCGGTTCATTTCAGCACTGCAGTTGATTGGTGTAAAAGTGTCCTGGGAGGACAGCCCCCACCCAGAATCCTTCCCTCTGGGATTCTAATCCTAGAAG
Organism: Alexandromys fortis; assembly: GCF_014885135.2. Taxonomy (NCBI): domain Eukaryota; kingdom Metazoa; phylum Chordata; class Mammalia; order Rodentia; family Cricetidae; genus Alexandromys; species Alexandromys fortis. Next base: position 8,125,571 of record NW_026067951.1, read on the forward strand.
CCAGAGGTTCTGTTTTATTTCATCCTTCTTTCTTCTGGCCCTTGTGTGGGCTTTCCCTCTTCTCTTCCTGCCTTTGCTTCAACTCTGATGCTTTAGTTCTGCTTTCTCTAGCCTTTGTGTCTTTTGTACCTCTTCCTTTTGTTTTACGTCACCTGGAAATGTTTATGCAATATTTCCTTTTGTATGGGAGAAGGAAGCTCTTTCAACGTCTATGAAAACTCATGACTACACCCTACAGAAGCACACAGACCACCTCCACTGCCCTCTACGATAAAATTCAAAATTTCTCTTTTGCATGGTGTTAGTTCATTCTCTGCTGCCAGAGCTCTTAGATGAATACTATACTACACTCAAAACACAGTTGACGCATATTTAACATAAAATCTTCAATGTTAGTTTTCAGATGTCCAGTTTCCAGACTCACTGTTGGGGGGGGGGTGAGGAAAAGGAGCTGGAACGAGTTGGCTGAACTGCCAGTAACCAACACAGGGGCCTGGTCTGGAATAGCCATGACCTGGAGTCACCATTAAAAGTTCCATTGTCCTACACTTGGCTTTTTGCAGACAGCAGGCTGAATAGAGCCTTGGTCAACACTGAGGCTTTGGTATTTGCAGAATATGGTTCTGCTATCAGAAAAAAAAATCATATCATAAGAACACTCCATTTCCAGATATGTCCTGGTGAGGGTACTCTCTGCAGCATCACAAAACTCAAGTTTTTGAGATGCACACTCTAGAGTATAAACTTAAGCTTCTTTTAAGTCTTTTGTGTGTGTATGTATGTGTGTGTATGTGTGGTGTGTGTGTATATGTGATGTGTGGGTGTGTAGTGTGGGTGTGTGTGGTATGTGTATAAGGTGTGTGTGTGCATTGTGGTGTGTGTATTGTGTGGTGTGTGCATGGGTGTGGTGTGTGTATGTGTGGTGTGTGTATGTGTGTATAAGGTGTATGTATGTACATGTGTTGTGTGTGTATGTGTGTGGTGTACGCGGTATGTGTATAAGGTGTATGTGTGTGCATGTGTGGTGTGTGTATGTATGTGGTGTGTGTATAAGGTATATTTTTGCATATGTGATGTGTGTATGTGTGTGGTGTGTGCATGGGTGTGTTGTATATATATGTGTGTGTGTGGTATATGTGTAGTGTATATGTGTGTGGTGTGGGGGTGTAGTGTGTGTGATATGTGTATATGTGTGCATGCGTGTGTATTGTGTGCATGGTGTGTATATATGGTGTGTGTGTGGTGTGTGTGTATGTGCAGTGTGTGCGTGGCATTGGTATGTGTATTGTGTGGTGTGTGTATGTGTATGGTGTGTGCCTCTGTAGTGTATGTGTGATGTGTGTGTGTGCAGTGTGTGTATACGGGAGGTGTGTGTGTTCTTGTGTGGTATGTGGGTGTGTAGTGTGTGGTATGTGTGCAGTGTGTATGTATGTGTGTGGTGTGTGTTTGTATGATGTGTGTGTATGTATGGTGTGTATGTGTGTATGCTATATATATGCAGTAACTACGGAGGCCAGAAGAAAGTGTCAGATTCTTTGGAGCTGAAGTTACAAGTGGTTGAGTTATGCTCAGCATGGATGCCAGGAATTGAATTCAGGTCCTCTGGATAAGCAGCAAACACTATTAGCCACTGAGTTATCTCTTCAGAATTTTTTTTCTAGCTATCTAAAAGGTGGTAGGTTAAGGATAATAACTTTCATTTTTTTAGTTTTATTATAATGCCTGTAATGTGTAAAGCACACTTGCACTTAATATTGCATAGTTTGTATGGTGATATGTGGACAGATTGATAAGAAGATGAATGGGGAGAATGAATATCTTGATAAGTGGATGAGTGAACGGATCAACAAATGAATGGATTGATGAGCAGACTAGAAGGATGTGAAAGAGGGGAAGTCAGGAATTTTGGAAAGAGAAAGAATTGAATATTGCAGAGTTGCTAAGGACCATAAACTGAAATCCATATTCCCCAGTGCTTCTCTTCCCACTCAGCATGAGGCTTCCATCTTGGCATGCTGATGGAAGTGCAGGACAAAATGACCAACAAATGTCTTCCTATGACAAACAGCATGTGCTCATCTTAGATCTTTATCCACACGTGTGAGTCATGGTTTTAAGTCTTATGTACCAATCAGGAGAATATTTGACTCATTGAGTGAGGTCATTGTAGATCTTTGAGAGGCATCCTAAGATAATTAAAATCAAGACGAGGCCATTAGTCCTGTCCCCACGCTGCTTGGTGAAAACAGCAAGCTGTTGATGGGGATGCTGGACCCCAAACTTCAGCTGCTGATGACACTGAAGTTGGCCTGTTTTAAACAACATTTCAAGTGCTCAGGTGTAACTTGACCGGTAGGTGGCTGAAATGGCAGAGTCAGCCTATTCATTCCCTCCTGTAAGACAGGGTTGCACTGGTCTGTTTACAAACTCCAGTTCGTAACTCTGAAAGGCCACCCAAAAAAATTAACATAACCCTGGCAGCACATTAAAAACAAAACATCACTCTGTCATAGTCCTAGAGACTAGAAGGCTTAAATCAAAGTATAGCAGAACCTTTCATCAAAGGTTCTAGGAGAAGACCCTTCTCCAACATACCCAGCCGGAGAGCCTGCAGGCATTTGTAGCTACATCACTCCAATCTCTGTCTCCACCGGGACCTTCTCTCCCTGTGTGTCTCTCTTCTGTGTGAGATGAGAGTAAGGCATGATAAATTTAGTCTGCCTTCACCACACATGCAACTCAGGATGAGTTCATCTTGACACCTTTAACTTAACTATATCAGTAAACACTCTTTTCTTAAATGGGTTACATTCACAGCATTATAGGGAGTACGATGTGGATTATATTCTGTTTTATTATTTTAAAAATGCACATGCAAAGTCAGGCATAGTGGTACATGCCTGTGATTCTGGCAGTCAACAGGCTGGAGGCAAGAGGATTAAAACTCAAGGACAGTTTAAGCTACAAGAGAGTTCCTGCACGCATGCATGTGCTGCATGGGTGGGTGTGTGTGTGTGTCTGTGTGTCTGTGTATGTCTGTGTGTTTACGTGTGAGTATGTATATATGCATGAGGTAGGCACCATTTACTGCTCTGTGTCATGAATTGATAAATGTCCACTAACGCATTGTCCATGGTGAAAGACCATGATGGGCAGAAAATATGTAGAATTCCAAACTGTAAGATAACAAAATAAAGGCACTCTCTAGATTTTCTTGGAGGGTAGAATTACATGAAAAAAATAGAGACAGAGCATACTAAAAAGTTCAAATAAATAGGATTCCAGTTTTAGAGAGAGAGAAAAGAGAAGACCTTGTGAGACCGCTAGCACTCCAAAAGCAAAGACTTCTTATCTTGGTAATGTTTTGTTTTGTTTTGTATTTAAGGGAAGAGAATTTTCAGATAGAGAAAATGACTAAAGAGAAGCCACCCTTCCTCACCCACACCCCACACACATGGAGGAAATCAGGCAGAAAGGGACAGGCTAGTTAGCTCTTAGAGCTGCTCACTGCCTCCTGTAGAACAAAACTAAATTCACAGGTTCAGAGCCTGTTGTGGTTGGGCAGCACAGAACTGAAGAAATGAGATGGGGATATTGTTCATCTTTCAACACCATCCAGTAGAGCCTTCTCATGGGAACAGCGTCATCTTAAGAGATGCTAATTTGGACGTAATTTAAAACCAAGGACTCAGAAAATACACAGACATGGCAGGAAAATTCAGAACCTCAATTCTGAGAATGTCAGAGACAAAGAGTGGCTGTACTTCTGAATGAGGAACTAGACCTCACTTCCATATCTGAGGCCATTTCCAAATGCTTTCACATGGCCTGTATCAGTAGATGCCACAGGAGATAAGCAAGAGGCATCATGGGCCTTGTTTGTTGCTTAGTAACAAGAGGCTCAGCAAGGTCCACCATGAAACAACTGTAACTTGGCTTCTGAATAGAAGATCTTCTCTAGAACTGACCACACGCCAAAGGGTTCCACTGAATTTTCCAGTATGCTTGACACACAAGTGCCACGGTGGCAAAGAGTGGCTTTGGACTCTCAAGCGCTTCCCTTGAGTCTTGATGTCCTAGAGTGAAGAGTAAGTTAAACGACTGCCTCAGAATGTTCTGGATCTTTGGGTTCTATACAGTATCTCTAGTTGGCTCCAAAGAACCTGACTAGTTTTCTGCCTCCAGTCCTTACTTCCATGGAGGTCTAGCTTTGAGAAAAAGAAGAAGTCTTTTAGGGCCTTTCCATCCCTTAGGTCTCTCAGACCTTCTTTCTCACCATCCCAAAGACATCTGTACTGCTTTAAAAAATGGACTGGGAATTGGACATGAAGCTTATTTTTCCTAGCCAGAGGCACAGAGAACATTTATTTTTAGAATCAGTTAAAATACATCCGTGTATAGTTTCATAAGACCAGTTTGATGAGAAAGGCCAGGTGTAATGTAAGAATGTAAGAGAGATGGCCTAGGCTTGCATCCCAGGCCACTGACTAGCTATGTGGTCTGGATAAATAACATCATGCATGAGAAACTTTTATCTTACCTAGGGTGAAAAAAAAAAAAGAAACTACATCAGTAGTAACTTGATGAGGTTGACAAGATGTCTCAATGGGTAGGAAGGAGCGATTACTGTTCAAGCTTAGAGACCTGAGTTCAAATCCCAACACAACCCCACAAAAAATCCAAGTATGACCGCATGCATTTGTCATCCCAGTGATGAAGGGAGAGGAGGCAGGAGGCTCTATGGAGATTGCTGGGTACCAGCCTAGCTCCAGGTCCAGTAAGAAACACTGTCTCAGGGGGGAAGGATGGAGAATGACAGAACAGGATACCACCGTCTTCCCCTCTCCTCCACATACACATTCCAGTGTGAGCATCCACCCACACATGTACCTGTATTCCACACTACACACTTCACATATACTCATACTGTAACACTAGTAATAGTAGCTTGATATCAAAGGACTACTGTGAGACTCAAATGATGAAATAAGTGTGTGTACAAGCAAAAGAGCCCAGCAAAGTATTAGATACTGTGGCCATTGTTCTGGTCTTTTCTAAAGCATCACAGCTGGATCCAGCTCTCTGGAGATGACGGCATCAACTTCAGCCAAATTTTAGAACTATACAAACATATCTAAAAATGACAAACTTAAAAGGACACCAATATGGCATAGCATATGGACTAGCTAATAAGCCTGAATTGTTAGTGTGTGAATTTAGATCAGCCTGTAACTGGACTGAACGGATAAAGCTGGTAAGTCATGTATTTAGCACCAGTGACATATCAGAAGACAGAAGACCAGCACTGTCCAATGAGAAAGCTCAGACACAGCAGGCATCTTCTGTCCTGACCGTGAAAGTGTGGCAGGGACAGAGAGAAGCAGGTGCTGTCATGAATCTGAGACATGTCTAGGGATTCCCAGTCACACAGAAACTACTGCTGTCATGTGGTTAGTAGAGATGACTAAGATGACTCAACTGGACCAAATGGAAGTCAACTCGGGGGACATCGGCTAAGTCTCAGCTGCAGCAGCATAGCTGGGTTCCACTCTGCTTCTCTCGTCTGCTTGCTCTCTCAGGAAGTGGAGCTAGCAGTTAAAACAGTTACTCAGGTGTGCTTCACAGCTATTAACCATTGGTTGATGGTGAAGTGATTCCATAAAAACCAGTGAGTGTGTCATGTGTTGTCAGAACTGCCACTGGAGCAATGGCTCAGGACGCTAATACAACCACTCTCCAGCTGGGACAGCCACATGGGACATTGATGTTCTCACTCTCCTGCTGACCTATCCACACAGGAAATATGGATCGAGCCCCTAAGGTGCAACAAGTATTCAGAAGGCGTGGGAGATATGGTGATCTGTTGCGGTATCTGTCCCAAACCAGATGGCCAGGGAAGCAAGGGCCTCAAGAAAAGCCCTAAACATGAGCCACTGATAATGGGGAGGCGGGACATTTGACAGCAGGCAATGAGCCACTTAGAAGATCCACGTCTGGTCCAGAGGATTTGGTGGCAGCAAAACCTTTCCTCAAGCTCTCCCATGAGCTATGCTGGCACAAGCTACCATACCCCCACTAGAATTTCATTTTAACAAAACTGTGTTTATTCAAGTGAGATTGCACTTTGCTTTTGTTTTCCAGGGACCTGAAGCTAGATAATATCCTGCTAGACAGAGATGGACATATCAAAATAGCAGATTTTGGGATGTGCAAGGAGAACATGCTAGGAGATGCGAAGACAAATACTTTCTGTGGGACTCCTGACTACATCGCGCCGGAGGTAAGGACACACTTTCGTGGGCGGTCCTCTCACAGCCTCTGTGCTGAGGCCACGGGATTCCTCCCCTAAGCTTCAGTGTGGTTTGGTCTGCGGAGTGTTTTCCAGATGTAGATATGCATATGGGTCTTTTGAGCTTTATAGAAAATGCCACCCTACTAATGACATCCCTCCATGGTCAGAGATCTAGACTCCGTTTGCGTTAGAGGTCTGAATCACCCCAGCCTTAAAAATGATCTCTTTAGACCCACCTCAAGGGACACCTGGCAAAGAGCCAGGAAGAAGCAGCGCTCCACCTAAATCAAGTTTAAAGGTGGGGTCAGAACACCTGGATAGAAGGGGAAGGTGGAAGGGCTGTCGGCGCCTCTCAGCCCCGTTTCTAACTGAGTGTGGGTGCTTCTCTGCAGCGAGGATAACTCAGACTCACGGTGTTATTGAAGCTGTTAAAGGAGGGAGCATCTTCATGTCTGACAATTTCATAATGAAATCTATTACTCTATATGATTATTGATTGCTTTAAAAAGCTTTAAAGGATAGTGGAGCTTCTAAAAACTATGCCTCGTTCTAATCCCATAAAATAGTACGGGTTCCTGGTGATCTTATGACCAGCGTTTTCTCAGGAGGCATCTGCTCTTTCAGTTAAACTCACTTTCCCACTTTGGGGGATTCTCCTCCTGCTGCCACCCCAGGGAGATTAGAGACCGCCGTACTGTGCGGCCCTTGTCATAGCATGGAATATCTGGCGCCGTTGCATTTATTTTATTTTTATCTTTCAGTCCCCTGCGCAGCTGCTTGTTTGCTCTGCAGTCTGGTACTGTTGCTAGCTTTTAAAGACATTTTTTAAATTCTGAAATAATGATATGTTTGTAAGAAGTTCCAAAAGTAGCACTGAAACACCTGCACCCGCCACCCAGCTTCCTCCATTGTTATAACTCAAATTGTTCAAGATCTGGAGAGAAGGCACAATGGGCAAGAATCTTTCTGTGTGAGCATCTGGACCTGAGTTCAAATCGCCTAGCACCCACCGAAAAAGCTAGGCATGGCCATGTACACCTATAACCTCAGAGCTTTGGAAGGTAGGGACGGGACAGTCCCCAGAATTTGCTGACTGCATGCCTAGCTCCAAATTCAGTGAGAGTCCCTGTCTCAAGGAATAAGGTAGAGAGTTAAGCAGCAGGCTACTCAATGTCATACATACCATCATGGCTGCACACACCCACACACCCGCATTTGCATCTGCACATAAGCCCCCCTCCACTATCCCGCGATAGATAGATAGATAGATAGATAGATAGATAGATAGATAGATAGATAGATAGATAGATATTAGTTCCTTTTCTACTGCTCCGATAAAAACACAATGACCAAGCAACTTGTAGAAGGAGGGTTTATTTGGGCTTGCTGTTCCAGAGGAAGAAGAGTCCATCACCGTCCCAGAGGGGAAGTACGGCAGCAGAGCAGCAACTGAGAGCTCACATTTTAAACAACAAGCAGGAAGCCCAGGGAGTGGTGAAAACCTTTGAAACCTCAAAGTCCGCCCTCAGGGACACACTTCCTCAGCAAAGCCACACCTAAGCCTCACCAAACAGTGCCCCCAAAGCATTCAAATGCTTGAGACTCTGAGGGACATCTCGCCAGTTCCCCTCATGGATAGATTTGGGTGATCTTCCCTTTCACTCAGTGAGGAGACTGACACAGTACGATGAGCCAAATTAGCCTTTTAAAGTGAATGAATGAATAAATTAATGAATGAATAAATGAATGAATGAATGAACTTATGAATGAAGGATGAATGTCTAGTACGGACAGATCTCTGATTTCCCTGGTAAAGCAATGTCAGCAGCAGATCCCATGGCAGCTGGGGCTAAGAACCAAGCTGCTTTCGCTGCACTACCATGGTTTTCATTTTAATTTAACCTCATTGAAAGGTTCGGATGGTGGCTGTTCTTCGAGAAATTGTGGGTATTTTAGCTGTCTAGTTCACGGCTGTGATCCCTTTCTGATATAGATCCTGTGTGTGAGCACAGATACTGTCTTTGTGGGGGTGCAATAAAGCAGCTTTAGCTTGAGGGGAAGCCAAAGCTAATCACGGCACGAGCGTAGGAGACCTCAAAGTGGAGCCCGTTCAGCACAGAGGCCCTCCGGTGATTATCCCAAACTGTGTGGACTCCGCTCAGATATGCTGTGTTAGTCTCAGCAAAGGTTTCCTGTGTCTTCCTCTTTGCCACACCGACCTCCTCCACACCCATGCCCACCCCTGACTCCATCCAACCCCCACCCTCACCACGTGAGACACCTCCAATTCTTTTATCTCCATCTTAGGATGTCTAAATATCTTTGTGTTTGTTCTTGTCCATCCCTGTCTGAAAAAAAAAAAGGTTTTGTTCTTTCTTGAGCAGTTAAACAAGCACCCTGAAGATATGTGTGTGTCTACATTACATATGAATGTCATGCATTGCTACCAACTAACATGATCTAAGTGTTAAAAATAAGTCTAAAATGTGTAAGAGCAAAGTGAACTAGGAATGAGACAAAAACGGGTGCTGAGTAGCTTAATTCCTCTGTCTTAATAGTAAAAAGTAAGTATATGTCATGAAAATTAGGAGACCAAATACCTTATTAAAATTATTTCTTTTCTTTTTGAGATTTAATATAATGTACATACTTCCCTTCCCTTTTTCCTCCAACCTTCCCTGTATTCCTCCTTGCTTTCTTTTTCCATTAATTGTTGTAATTGATGCTGCTGGTGGTGGTGGTGTGCATACGTGTGTGTGTGTGTGTGTGTGTGTGTGTGTGTGTGTGTGTGTGTGTATTCCTAAATACATAAGTAAACCCTGTTCAGTCTTTATACTATCATTTGTGTTTATGTTTTCAGGGCTAACCATTTGGTATCAGATAACCAGTTGGTGGCTCGTCCCTGGGTCAGACAATTTCTCCTGCTCTCTGCATTCCTCAGTTGCCTGGGTTGAGGCCTCATGAGCTTCCCCCGGTCCACTTTAGCATGGTGATTGGTTTGGCCATTGTCCAGCTTGTGTTTAGACAGTCACGTTAGCGAAACTTCACGGGTGTAGCTTCTGACACTCTGAGGAGAGACAATGTTGCAGCAAACTCCCTGCTCTTCTGGCTCCTCCGGTCCTTCTTCTCCTTGGCCGGGATCCCTGAGCCTTAGGTGTGGGAGTCAAGTTACAGAAGCCTCAGCTGGGTCTGGGCTCCACACTCCAGGTTTGATTGTTTTTCTGTAATTGTCTCTCCATCTGCCACTAAGAGAAATTTCCTTGTTGATGGTGAAGACTATACTTAGGAGATAAATTTTTAAAAAACCGTCTTGGTTAAAGGATCCATGAGATGACTCAGCAGGTAAAGGCACTTGCTCCCAAGGCTCACAACCTGAGTGCCATCCCTAGGCCTCACGTGATGGAAGGAACAGACTCCTAGAAAGTTGCCCTCTGACGTGCGTACATGTGCCATGGCAAACACATGTCCCCACACAGACACACTAAATAACTGTAATTTTTAAAAATTTTTTTTTTTTTAAAATCTTGGTTTAATACTCTAGGTCTCTGGGCATTGAAAGGTCTTCAATGTCCTTCAAATTCTTGGTTCTCATAGTATTGTGGCAACTGGTAAAGACTCCTAGCAAGTACAAAAACGAAACAATTTATAATCAAGAGTTAGCAAGGACTATTGCTGATGATAGCAGATGCAAGTCCATTGTCCAAAGCACTGTTTTTAAGATTTTTTTTTTGAAAGGAAGCTTCTTTTTGGCCCAAAGCACAGTTAATGAAGCCACTGGTTTAGCTTCACACATGGCTGATAAACAAGCTGTCTGAAAGGGACGGTGCCACCACCATCTCCTACCGCCTACGTATTTATAATCTTGTCATTTACTTAAGCTCTACCTCTAGCCCAAATGGCCTGTGTGCTACAGATCCTTGTGTTCACTAACGAACTACATGTTATCAGGAGCTATTCATCATCCTCCCAGGAGTGTACACTCCTTAACACGCTTGCTCCAAGGAGCTGTTACTGTCACCCATTACAAGGGACAAAGAGGGACTGTGTCAGACAGTGACAAAGCCGTTATTATTATCATTATTACTTGGCTAGTTTCTCCACTTTGAAATTGTTGAGTCTCAGTTCTTGGAGTAAGGCAGAGCTAGGAAAGGGGACAGACCCTCGACCTGGCACAGCTCCACTGCCCTGCCCGTCACAGAACAGTGTGCAAAGAAGCATGCAGGAAGTGATAAATACCAGAAGACAATATTAACTGTGATTGAAATACTCAGAGACTGGACTTCAGAACCAGCTCTCAACTCACTATGAGATTTTAAATAAGGACCACAGTCCCCTAAGTCCAGTCGTCACCCTCCAGGGATAGCAGCAGAGGTCCTGGGTATTCTTAGAAATGAAGACATAATGTACAAAAAAAAACAAAAAACAAAAACAAAAACACCTGGTGGCTGTTAGCGTTCCTTCTCGAAGTGCCTGTTCCCTTTGTGAATTTGCAGTTTGCTCCTCCCTCCTAACGTAAGACTGCTTACTTTAACTAACATCACCTAGCCTCAATGCTCTAATTTCTGTGACAGCTGTCCCCTGGCCTCCTCCAGGATGACATTTGTTCCTCCAAAATGAAGTTGTTTACGGAGATGTTTGTTGTTCGGGAACAGTTCTGGTTGCTTTGGCACCACCTTATGGCTGGTCTTGGGAATTGCGTGTGAGCCTGGTGCCTAATACCCTTTGTGTCTATGTAGGGCTGAACCAACTGATCATACAAATTAATGGTGTATCTTTTCTTCTTCGTCACTCTCTCTGGGTCGTTAAGACAAATGTAGTTGACTTTTTTGTTTGTCAAGTTTAATGTGAGCTTTTATATTTCCATATTGACTTACAGCTATCAAGTAGCAATTTATAAATGGTGGCAGATTGCAAAATTCTGTTTGCTAAATGATCTTTGCTTTCATGCACAGGGATAAAGTTTATCCAAGCAGCTGTTCAGCATGGCACTTACAGCAATTTCCAGGCCCTACTTTTCATGGGACCCTGGAATTACCCTGTTATTATAGCCTTATTAGGTATCCAAGCATGAACACCCTTTCTAACAAGGGAGGTTCTGGAGGAGTAAGGGGGCTTCCTCGAGCTGTGCCGTGAGGGATCCAGCCCATGCAGAGCATGTGGGGCTTTGCATGGTTGGATAGCATCCTGCTGTGTCTAAGTATCACAGTTTCTTTGCGCATTCATCTCACGGATGGGATCTTTGGCTGATGCTCTCTCTCTTAGTCACCATAAGCCGTGCTATATTAAAGAGTGCCCGTGTCTCTTAAACTCACTGGCTTCATTGATTTTGTTAATACATCCACCGCCGCATCCTCTTCAGTCATTCATGCAGTCGTGGATCCCACTGCGCACTGTTTTCGCAGTGCCTGCTGGCATTAGGATGCTGTGTGGTGACACGGTGACTTGTACAGCCTTGGCAGCTTGCACAGCCTTGGCATTCCAGCAGCAGAAGGAGCTGCTGGAAGTCAAAGGACAACATCTTTATTACCACAAAATATAAACTGATAAAAGGATAGATTTAGTGTTTTGTTAGGTAGAATTTCTACTTTTACATCCTCCGTCCTAGAAGACAGACCAAATCTGTTCTCAGAACCTATCCTTAGCTGTAGGTCTGAGGAGTCTCTGATCTGACTTCTGGGTTGGAAGAGTCTTGAGAGTCTTGCTGACCTCTCTCATGATAGTCATATGACTTGATTCTGCATCCCAGCGGCCAGTCATGTGACTCTTGACATGAGCTGTTGTGACTGGCTCTTTTAAAGATGTCACCAGATGGAATGGATTTTGTGTACTCCATTACCTTGGTGGTTTTATGCAGAGCTGGAAGAACAGAAGCCAGTAAAACACATAGGTTTCATTTAGCTAACCGCATCAAAGGTAATGGAGAATTTAGGCTCAAGCCAGCTCTGTAAGATACAGTCCCTGGCCCCCAAGAACCTCACAGCCCAGATGGAAAAATGAAAGCTACAGACTTGGTTCAGTCATTACATCAAAGCCAGAGGAGAAAAATACAGAATAAAAATGAGTGTGAGTCTCTACTTCCACTCAGAAGCTTGGGCACAATGTAGTCATCTCTTAGCAGTCGTCAGCAGGCCAGAAGGTACCGCTCTCAGTCTAGACTACAGGCTATCACAGCCAGTCATTCACCGCTAGACTCGCAAATGTTATCCGTCGTCAGACTCAAGTATTAATGATGCTTCTGCCTGTTGGTCGTGCAGATCTTGCTGGGTCAGAAATACAACCATTCCGTTGACTGGTGGTCCTTCGGGGTCCTCCTTTACGAGATGCTGATTGGCCAATCGCCTTTCCACGGCCAGGACGAAGAGGAGCTTTTCCACTCCATTCGTATGGACAATCCCTTTTACCCGCGATGGCTGGAAAAGGAGGCCAAGGATCTTTTAGTGAAGGTAAGAAATTAAAGCCAAAGCCTGGGGTAGTGCCTTGAGAGGGTGCTTGCCTCAAGTGGGCAAGACCCTGAGTTTGACTCCTCAGTTTGAAAAAGCAAAAAAGGAAAAGAAACAAGAAAACGGCGCTAAGAGAGGACTCATTAAATTGGTACTAGATTCTGCTCAGTAGTCCCATTTGCTCCCAGGTCCTGACTCAGACATGACCAAACACCACAGCATGCAGTGAAGGGTTTAATGGGATGTTGCTGTCTGTGTTTCAGCTGAAACACTGATGCTATGGGCTCTGGTATCAAAGTCAGGGGATCAAGACAGGGGTATGGAGGAGGGGGGAAATACTCATGTTGTTTTTCATAGGCAGATTCTAGATTGTGTGTGTGCGTGTTCGTGTGTGTGTGTGTGTGTGTGTGTTTAAAAATAAAAGGAAAACTATTGGAGAAGAAAATAAACCAACCAGAGACGGAAGAGTGAAAAAAGAAGGATATTAGGGGCACACATATGAACTAAGCATGATGTTACATATGTCTGAAAATATCACAATGATTCCATTATTTTCTATACTAATTAAAATAATAAGAAAATTTAGCTTTGAAAATTAAAACAGCCATAATAAAAAAACAAACCAACAAAAAACTAATATTTATAGGCAAACATGGTGGCTTAAAAGGTAGGCGGATCAGGAGTTCATGGGGGCCAACCAGGCTATATGATTACATGAGACCCTGATTCAAAAAAGAGGTGGAGGGTGGATGAGGGGAAAGAAGAGAAAGAAGGAGGAAGTAAAATAAACCCTCTTTACACCATTTATAAAAAGAAATTCCCAAAAAAAACTTTGGTGGATCTGGGTGGAGAAAGCCTTGAAGGATCTGGGTGGAGGAAACCTTGGAGGATCTGGGTGGAGGTATAGTTGGTTCTTTAAGCAGTCACAGTATGTGACTTACAAAAATCTTTGTCTCTTGTATATAATGCCCTACGGGCCAGCAATCCACTCATCCCTAGCAGGATGCAGACTTCCCCACTCAAACTGCTGAAAGGCAAACCTCTAAAGTCCCAGACACCATCTCTGCCATCTCCATTGAGAAACGAAGCAGGCCACCCTAGGCCCAATCAGCATGTCAGTCTTAACGTTAATGCAAGACTACTGCCCACCTCTGCTCAGAGGTCATGGTGAGCTTCTGGCCCGTGGAGATGGGACCGCAGCCATGCTGAGGTTGCCTGCATCCTTGTTCTCTTCCTTTCCAACCCTTGAGTCTTCTTAGGCCTATCGTGATAGATATAGATACAGATGATATAGATATAGGTAGGTAGAGATAATATGCTATGATAGGATATTTAAATATTATTAATTCTCTATTATAATCATTTAGATATGGTAGATTTATAATAATTAAATAATAAGAGATTTATCTTAATTTTTTGTGGCAAGGTTTCCAACTAAGCCTGAATTCAAGACTCTTCCTCTCTTTAATTATTATGGTTATACTCTGGAGTGTGTGTGTGTGTGTGTGTGTGTGTGTGCATCCTGATGAGTCCATTATGCATTACTAACCAAAAGCTATTTCTCCAACCCCTATTAATAAGTTTTCAACCAAAAGTTTGGAAGCATTTCCATGGACAGGGTACAGCTTCTACGCTTACAGAAGTTCTAGGTTTCCTTCCCAATACCAAAAAGAAAGAAAGAAAGAGAAAAGAAGGAGAGAAGAATGGAAGGAAGAGAGGGAGGAAGGAGAACAGGGAGGAAGGAAAGAAAAAATAGAGAAGGCAGGGAGGGAGAGAGAAACAGAGAATAAGGGATTTCCAGGCTCATCTTTCGCTAGTCAGCATTTTTCTCTTAAAAACTATTTAGGATTAAATCTAAAGGGCTTTATACTTCCATGTCCCTAACGCAAGTGACAGCTTGTCTGAGGTATTAGAAATTTTGAGACGACTCCAGAGCTCTCTCGGGGAATCGGGATTGTGAATCTGAGAGGTGTTGACAAAGCCCCATAGGAAACTCGGCCTGAGGTTAATGGAATAGGTATTTAAAACCAGAGCCTGTTCCTTGCAGCTCGCATCTTCTGACTTGGAGCCAAACAAGCGCCAAGCTTAGAAAACTCCCTGAATGGCCAATTAAATTCACTTTTAATGAGCAAACAAAACACATGGATAATGAAAGCTAATTTAAAAATTAGCTAGTTTTTTTTTTTTTAAAAAAAAAAAAAAGGACAGCAGTAAAAAGAAGCTAGTGGGATTCCAATGCAAAGTCCCTCTTACGGAAGGCAAATTCAGACTTCATGACAACCAAGACATTTATTTTACACGTGGCTGTATGACGCGCTCAATGTGAATTGAACACGTCAGCCCCGGCTGCTGTAACATAATGTACCCAGACTGATCAGGCAACATTTCCCTCTCATCGTTTCTTAACTGCTTGACATAGTGTCAGAGGCAGTGTTTAAATGGACACAGATCAGTCCTTACCCCCTCCCCTGCCCCAGCAAGCCCTACTTATTGCACACTGAAATATGGATGCGTCTCACATAGCAGACATTTATTTCTTACCAAGTTAGACATCGAAGATCAAGGGTCATCGGGGTCAGTCTTGGTGCTGCCTTCTTCATAGGAAGTATATAGGCACCTTGCTGTATCTGAGAGAAGAGGTGGGTCAGAAAAATACTCTGTATCTCTTAATTTTAAGGACAATAATCCTATGAGATTTGGACTCCATCCCTGTGACCTCATTTAAGCTTCATCACTTCCATAAAGTTCCTCTCCACAGTCACACTGGAGTCAGGACTTCACTGGATGAGTTTTAACATAACAGCTATATGGAAGCATCAGGACCAACAGAACTTTCTGGAAAAAAGAAAAATGAGGAAGAGCCTTGTTTTTCCCGTCATCAGAGATTCAGTCACCTTCAAATCGAGCCTGCCAGTCAGATGAGTCCCCAGAATTCGTTGCGATCCCCCAACACATGTGTGTTATCCATAGCCAGCCTTCCCATTGTACCTTCCAAATGCTGAGTTCCCACTCAGCATCAGGATATCTTCAGGCCACTAGGATAGGTGAAGTAGGGACAGGCCAGCAAAACCAGAAGTAACCTTGAGAGGAAAGTGGGGAGAGCTAGTTGCCAAGATAAGAGGAAACCATGACTTTAGTTGGGAAAGGAAGTAGAGCCTGTATATCAGATACCCACATCTCATTGAAAAGAGCAAATTATCGATATCTCATGCAAGCTGTGTGGATCCCAAAGGCAGAAAGTTAATCAATGCAATGTCCTTAAAGGGATGGAATCATGTTGTTCAATCAGGGGAAGGAGCAGGTATCGGGGCGGGCGTATGGCTGCAGCTATATAAGATAGCAAGAGGGACAGAACTTGCCATCATTTCAAACAATAAAATACTTAAAAACAGCCAGGTAATCTGGTACACACGTGAAATCTCAGAGCTGGGATGGTGAAAACAGGCTGTTCCCTGGGGTTTCCTGGCCAGCCAGCCTGGCTGGACCCATGAGCACCAGGTCAAATCTCAAAAGCTAAGGTAAACAGGCTGGAGAGATGCTCAGGGATTAAGAGGACCTGCTGCTCTTGCACAGGACCTGGGGTTCAGTTTCTAGCACCCACGTGGCAATCCACAACTGTCCTTAGCTCCAGTTCTAAGGACCTGACCCCCTCTTCTGACCTCCACAGGCACCAAGCACACACGTGGCACACAGACAGACTTGCAGACCAAACCCCAAATATACCAAATAAAAATTAATGATAAAAATGTTTTCTAAGAGAAATAAAGCCAGGACGAGACACCTGAAGAACACACAAGGCTAGCCACTGGTCTCCACAGAGGTGCACACCCTCACCTGCTCACCCACACTCAGAAAAATTAAAAGCAGAAGCAGGGGTGAGGGGGCTCAGCAGGTAGAGGCACACACCCCATAGCCTGATGACCTGAGACTGATTACCAGGGAGTCACACGGTGGGAGGAGAGAATCAACTCACACACACAAATAGATAGAGGTAATAAATTAAAAAAAAAGTAAAAGTAAGACTAAATGCCATGTAAATACCAAAACATATGATATACATTTCTGCAGATTATCAGCGGCAGAAGAAAAGTGTGTTATGAAAATAGGCAAAAAACGTGTTGAACAGATCAAAACTTAAGACAACTAAGGATAAAAACAGAGAAAGGCTACAAGCAAAAGAGACTTTAAAGCCACTTGGAAGTCTTTGTGATTCCTGACATGGATTTTAACAAACAAACAAAAAAAATGTATGTCCTTCCTCTTGCACACGCTGTAGCAATTCAGCTGATAAAAATTAATTTCCATTACACAATTTGCTGCTAATGTGGCTGATTTGAAGTTTATCTTCCCTTCTGGATCACTTTAAAGCCTAATCCAGCAGCCTTCACAGCCTTGGGCTCCCTCTGCTGCAAAAATCCAAAGAAAACACTATTTCTCAGAAATTCCCTGCGGGGACTTTCCCATGAGATAAAACCAAGGTTCTTCACGAAGGCTGAACAAGGCAGTGCTGTGTGGCACCCCTGAGAGTGGTGGGACCAGACTGTCCCCTTGAGCTGTCATCGGACCCGGGCACACATAACCCACCGAACAACTCCATGTTGGGAGAGGCCACGGCTGTGCTCCACCAAGAGTCACAGCTGAGGTGTTGTTGCTGTGCAGCTGCCTAGGAACAAAGTTAAAAGCAAGCACCCTTTCTCCCCCGTTCATTTATCCAGGATGTCCGGTCGCTGTGTTTGAAAATGATGGGAAAGTAATGATCTTAAACAGAAATCCATCTCCCTTTTCCCTGTATCATTTTCCTGAGGAGGGACTCAGGAAGGAGGGTGGGATCCAGGTACAACCCAGCACAGCTGCTGGTGGCTATGAACTGCTTCCTACCCAGGCTGTCAAATAAATTTAAACAAACTCCAGCTATATCCCAGCCTTTTACTAGAGTGTCTGTTTCCTGTAAATATAGGAAGCTTCTACTGGCAAAAGCAGTAGTGTCCTCGCGCCCTTGGGGTGCGCAAAGCCCTTGACCTTGGTGTCCTTAGGACCTGTCTCACCCTGGGGACATTAGTGAGTCTGTTTGCTCCTGGGAGAAAAGATAAGGACAGAAAGAATATTGAACATAGGGGCTGGAGACCAGATTATCTTCTTATTTTCCATTTTGCTTTTTTAAAAAAGCATTATTTTATTTCACAGGTGCCTAAGCCAAGCTCAGAAAGCTCTTTGTTAGGATTTTCTTGTTTCAAATGTCACAGGTTTGCTAAGAAAATCTAATGGAAAACCAAGTGTGGTTCACAGTTGGCCCAAGGCAGTGACTTCTAATTTAATTCTCTAAAACATTTCATTATACCAGCGTCAGCTAGATTTGGGTCCATTCTCAAGACACTTAAGATTGCCATCTCATCTTGTCTCATAAAAATATTCTTGAGAGGTAGAGGTCAATCGTTTATTATGATCATCTGGGGAGGGGAGAAAAGGTGGGCAGGCTGCTTATTTCCTCTGTTTCAAAATAATAATAATAATTTAATCAGGGCTGGAGAGTTGGCCCAGCATTTAAGAGCACTTGCTTCTAGAAAACCAGAGTTCAGCTCCCAGTACCCATGTTGGGCAGCTCACAAGCTTCAGTAACTCCAGCTTGAGAAGGTCTGATGCCCTCTACTGGCCTCCACAAGTACCTACACTCACATGTATACCCACACAGAGACGCACACACAGACAGGCAGACAGGCAGGCAGGCAGACACACACATACACACATACATAAAAATAAAATAAATATTTTTAAACGACTAAAAAAAAAAACAATGTGTTTTTCCATCTGTCTACTCTCTGGTTGTTGAGTCCACAGAGAAAATCATCTTACTGCAAACTTGGTGCCTCTTCTCCAGGACAGAGTGTGTGTGGTCTGCAGATAACCTACGAAGACAGCATCTTCAGTTATCCGGCATTGGCTTAGGAGCTTCTTAGAACTGGGGATGGTGCTAGACTCTGTGGGTAGTGGAAACACAAGTGGTGCCTGTCCCCAGAGCTTACAGTCCACAGAACAGGACAGACAGACTTGAAACACAGACAGCAGGCAAAAACAGCTGGGAAACGTTCTGTGAGGCACAGCAGAGAATGGGAGGGAGGCACTGACCATGGCACCCTGCTGCTGGCTGGTTCATGACCTTGAGGAAGTGACAAAGCTACTCTGAGCCTCAGTTTCCTCAACCAACAAGTAAGATAGATAGTTTCTATTTTTCTTTAAAATTTTACTTTGTTTATGGCTATTGTGTGTGTCCACAATGCATATACCTGAGTGCATGTGTGTGTGCTAACTAACACACAGGCATGTAGTTCTGCGGACAACTTTGGGAACCAGTTCTCTCCTTCTACTGTTGTTTCCAGGATCAAACTCAAGTCCTCAGGCTCTCATGGGAAGTTTTTTACCTCCTGAGCCATCTCACTAGTCCAAGTACTTGTTTTTAAAAGTATTTTGAAAATTAGGATGAAGTTACATCATACCACTTAATTGCAAGGTTTGAGTTCTGGAGATCTGTCGTCTAGCACATAGGCTGTAGTTAACATGCTATCCAGCATGTTGGCCGCAGTCAACATGCCATTCACTGTGTGGCCTGCAATCAAGATGTGGTCTAGCATATGGGCCATAGTCAACATGCTGTCCAGCGTGTGAGCCGAAGTCAACACACTGTACAGCGTGTGGCCTGCAATCAGCATGCTGTCCAGCGTGTGGGCTGCAGTCAACATGACGTCCAGCGTGTGGTCTGCAATCAAGATGCTCGCATCCAGCATGTGGGCCAAAGTCAACATACTGTACAGCATGTGGCCTGCAATCAACATGCTGTCCAGCGTGTTGGCTGCAGATTGAAAGGTACGGAGCAGATTTTAAATGTTCTCATTCTCCTCCTAAAAAAGTGAGGTGATGGATGTTCATTACCTTCATTATCATTCCACATAAATCAACATATCCTGCTGTACCCCCATAAGTATATACAATTGCAATAATCAAAACAAATCATGTGGACCTGTCTGAGACAGCCAGCACTGAGCGTGACTCTCAGAGAACACTGGTCAGGATGAACGGGGTAGCCAATCAGATGACCTCGAAAAGGAGGGTGAGCTCTGTTATAGGGGGGTTAGTCAAGGAATTATGAAGCTGGGAGGGACAAGTGGTCTGTTCATTGAGCAAATTTGTGACAGAAGAAGGGACCGGAGTGCTGGCACCAGAGTAGAGTCTTGAATGTTAGTAGGAGTACAGGGGCACCAGGACTCTCTGGGTCCTGAGGTCACCTGAACTAACCTTCCATTCTACAGGCAGAACTGCTGTAGTTTGGGTCTGAAATACCCCACAAAGGCCCACGTGATAGAGGCTCAAGAGGTAATGGAACAGTGAGGCGGTGGATCATAGGGCAAGGAAGTTAGTTTGGGGAGACTGTTAGATCCTGGCCCCCACCCCTTCTCTCTTGGTTGCCCACATCCTGCCTGAATGTTCAGATTCATCTCAGGCCCAAAAGGCATGAAGCCAACTGACCATAGGGCAAAACTTCTGAAACCATGTGCCAAGATAAAACTTTCCTATTTTTAAAATCAATTATCTTGGGTATTTTGTTACAGTAATGGAAAAATGGCGAAATAGGAGGTAAAGATTCAGAAAGCTAACCCAAGGCTACAGGAGCCCTAAGTCAGACAAACAGATTAGTCACTCATTCCGTGATGCAAATGTGGTCAATTTCGTACATGATACCCTCGGCTTACTTCTCCTGGGTAGTACTTCTATAAAGCACTTTGGACCCTCAGGATCTAAGTAAGAGTCCTCCATGGCTGATGAGAGCAGCATCGGGACTATGCTGAGGACTCATCGGTGGGTGTGCAATGGTTCATAAGCCTTATATGTGGCCCTTGTTTTCAAGACAGGAATCTCAATCTGGCCACCAACTCACTCTATAGCCAAGGCTAGCCCTTTCCTCCTGACCCTCCTGCCTCCACCTCACAGGTATTGGGATTGCAGGTGTGTGCCACCATACCTGACTGCACCTGGAACTTTAAGTAAGACTCTCTTATTTAATTAGCTAATTAATTGATTAGTAAAGAAAATCTCCAGGTTTTGTTTTTGCAGTTTTCTTCAGCACACCTTTATGATTTAGGGAAGAGCTGAGAGCTGAGGCTCTGTACATTTTCAAGTTACAAGATAACATCACTTAAAAACATTTTCAGAAGCCATATCCTGGCTCTTCTTAGAAATAGTGAAAGCAAGAAATGGGGCTGAAACCCTTGTGGGAGATATTTGGAAAAATCCCTACATTTTGCCACATTTTCCATGTTAAAGGGTCAAAATCTCCTTAAAACACCCGAGCTGCGACGTTTTAGGCAAACATCGTGCTGGTGCAGAAATAAGAAGTAACTGCTTGAGACACCTGGGGAACCTATTACTTCCTGAGTTAATGTCTAGACTCTCCTTCTCCAGGGTCCCAAACAGGTTAAAATTTAAAAAGCTTCCGGTTGCTCTGTTGTCTTTCCAGTATCCACTGTGACTGTTAGGTGAAGCGACAGGAGAGAGGACGGTGGAAAGGGAAAAGTCACAACGCAGGCTGAAAGGCTGGGGGGACGAGCATGGTTTGAATAATAGCATTCGCCAGAGGTCTGCGGAGGAGATGGTGACTTTCTGTACCCAGAGGCCTTGCGGAGACCTCAGCTGACTGCCAAGGACAAGCTGACAATACACGCAAGCCCTACAACACTGGACACCTAAGATAGGGCATCTTTATAAGAAATGTCACACTTGGAGGGGCAGCTAAGTCAGACAAATAAGTTAGTCACTCATTCTGTCTTGCTGAGGGTTCCTTTTTCCCCCCCTTTGGGACTTTTTCAAACAGCACCTCACTGTAAAGCCTAGGCTGACATCATCCAGACTGGACCAGACTAGCCTCAAACTCATTATCCTCCTTCCCTGGCCTCTTGAGTGATGGGTTTCCAGACACACACCATTGTGTCTGGCTTAAGCTGCTGGGAATACAGAGCAGACTTTACAAAGGACAAGTATGTGTGGAGGGGGTTTGCAGTATGTGTATATTTGCTTATGTACGCATACATATATGCTTAGCCATGTCCATAGACATGCATGTGTGTATGTGATTGTATGCATGTTTACATGCCCCTCTATGTAAAGGTGTATATGTATATATACATGTGTAAGCTTGTGTATGTATGGATTCTGTTTAATTTATCCCTAAGGACATCCCTATGAGACAGACACTTGATATATGTTCTAGTTTATTTTCTGTTGTTCTGATAAATAGTATGACCAGAAACAACTTGGGAAAGAAAAAATTTATTTCAGCTTAAAAGTTACAGTCCATTATTGAGGGAAATTGGGGCAGGGCCCCACACAGAACTGAAGCAGAAGCCGTGGAGGGATGCTGCTTACTGGCTTGCTCCCTGACTCATGCTTAACTGCCTTTCTTACATAGCCCAGGACCATTTGCCCAAGGATGGTACCACCCACATCAGTCATCGGTCCCTCACAGACACAGGCATAGGCCAGGGTGAGTGAGGCAGTTCTCCACTTAAGGGTTTCCTTCCCAGGTGATCAGCACAGCAAACGTCACAGGTTATTAAACTGACGTAGAGTCAGAGACCACGTATGTAACAAAGCAAAGTTGATTCCATGCCAGGCCTATAGAAGTCACAGTACAGCCTGCCTGGGCAAAGAGTAAGGAGGGCTCAGAGAGGGCGTCAAGTTAGTATGAACCTACTCCATCTCAGCCAGCTGCTCATACCCCAGTGAGTGAGCACCCTCCTGACCCAATGCCTCCTCGCAGAAGTGAACCTACTCCCTCTCTGCTCCCTTGCAGCTTTTCGTGAGGGAACCCGAAAAGAGGCTGGGCGTGCGAGGGGACATCCGCCAGCATCCTTTGTTCCGAGAGATCAACTGGGAAGAACTTGAAAGGAAGGAGATTGACCCGCCCTTCAGGCCAAAAGTGGTAAGGACTCTCCCACTGGATGGTGTGGCTCCTGCCCATCTCCTTTTGTCACAGGCTGTCACCTGCCCCAACCCCACCCTCGGGAGAAACATGGGACATGCTTCTTCAATCCACACCATTTGACTAGATCAGAGGTTGGAGGCGGGGGTCCCGTTGCCTGCCATTTTTAAACTGAGTCATTGGAATTCACCTAGGGGAGGAATAAACTGCAGAACATTCCCAAGTTGAACATCTGTTGCTGACAGGAATGGTCAAGAGATGGGGCTTTACATGAAGCCCTTATATTCTTAATGATCACAGTCCTGGTGACTGAAACCTGTACAATGTAATTCTTTCATGTGAAATTAATTATTCTAATAAAAGAACGGATGACTCGAGACCCACTGGGTGGTGCCCACACTACAGCCTACATAAGCAAAGTTAAGATAATGAACTTGACTAATTTTCTCCCCCCTTTTTATTCTCTCCTCTTTAAACTGCGACCAAGAAATCACCATACGACTGTAGCAATTTCGACAAGGAATTCCTGAGTGAGAAACCCCGGCTGTCATTTGCCGACAGAGCGCTCATCAACAGCATGGACCAGAACATGTTCAGAAACTTTTCATTCATTAACCCAGGGATGGAGACTTTCGTTTGCTCCTGAACCTCACCCTCTTCCCCAGACCAGAAGGGATTTGCCTTCTCTCTGGGAACTAGTTTGAATAACACTTCTGGGGGTCTCTTTTTCAAGTTGGAAAAGAAAAGAAACACTCAACAGCAAAGGCGGGGAGACCGTCGGTCTCCTCACATGACGCGTTACCTGTAGCAGAAACCAAGTCTACTTCACTAGTGACATCACCCGTCATAGCTCCTGGCATCTTTCCCAGCGGCCCTTGAAGTTAGATCGCTGTTAACTCTTGTTGTTTACTGGAAAGATGGTTCCTGATAATGTGAAAGAATCGAAACCTAATTCTGCCTTGCCCTAGACAGCGATTGCTGGTTGGTGATGAACCAAGGTGCAAATGGAACCCGTTTCTCAAGACTGGAACAGCAGATCACCCCTTATAGAAGTGGATCCCACTCGACCACAGAGAAGGAGCCACTAACCCACGTTGCTCTGTGCACGTCTGCAGAAATGTAAATGGCAGAAGGGAAGGAAAGGGGAAGCCCTGAGCGGGTTGTGATGGGATTCTCTCCAATAAACATAGCTTGGAACTTGAGATTTACAAATCTGTTCATTCTGGCTAACCCTGACATTCACAAAACAGAGGAGAGTCCGTGGCATTGAGCAGAGCTCATGTCACCAGCTTCGGGGAAGGGTATGTCTGTCGCCCGTGTGGAGCATCTTGTCCGCACAGACGTAAATGCAAGCGACAAAGATGGGATCCTTGGCTGCCGCCCATCCAACACTGCCTTCCCTCTGTTCTCAGCTGATCTCTTTATCAGCACAGTCATTCATTCCCAACTCCCCATCAGACAAGAAATAAATGCATGATTCTTCTGAGATAAAGAAAACCAATCCCTTTACCGTGCTGTTCCCGGTGATATGATGACAAAGAAGTCCCTCTCTAGGTGTCCCGCGAGATAAAAGACCCGTGCATGCCATCAGCGGCAGTCCGTCCTGCTGGATTAGAGTACTAACTACACACTGAAGGTATTTGTGCTGTTTGTATATTTTGATGAGATGTTGTGACAATAACAAAGAAGTTGTTGTGTAAAATAGAATAAAAGAAGAAGAAAGAAAAAGATGCCTCTTAATGGTTTGATTCTCTACGATGTCCCTCAAAGACATTCTTCCACCACGGTGACCATCAGAATGCAGCCAGGGTCGGGTTTGCTTTAAAACTGAGGAACTGAAAAAAAGAGGTGCTCAGAGGGGTGAGACATTCAGGAAAATAAACCATCATTGCAATACGCTCCTCTGTCCTCTCCCCTGAAGGCTTTCCTAATGGAGGGAGTCGCACAGGCTGCCTTCAGACCCTGCGGGGCCTCACTTCCCCATGCTGCGCTTCTTCTATCCCTGGTGGAGTGCTCTCCTTCCTCGTTCACCTTTGTGCGGCATTTTGTATAAGAACAATGCTCCGGTCCAGCCTGCCTTCTGGAATTTTCTGATGACATTTTCCTGCATTCTCTCCTGCTTGCCCCTCTGTTGACTTCTTGTCCTTCCTCCCACGCTACATCCCTCGGAACACCCCTCCCCACCCTTGCCTCGATCGCCCCCTTGTAATCTCCTTTCCCTCCTGCTGCCACTCCACGCAGACAGTCACAAATCTAATCTCCAGCTAAAGCCCCTCTGCTAGCAGACTGCATTAACCCAACATGCCCAGAACGCACTCGTTCCATGATTAGGAAATAGTTCTGCCTTGTATTTCCTATTTCTACGGATGCTCCCCGCACCATAGCCTCTATTAGCCGGACCCAGAATCGGAATTATCATTAGCAATCCCTTCTCGCCTTCTAACTTCCTTGATTTTTACTTTAAGACCAAATCCTATGTTCACGATCCTTTGTATAGTGTGATGATTAGCGTGGTCAACTCGATGGGTTTAGCATCGCCATGGAAACAGACCTCCACGCACCTCCAAGAGTTTCTACGGTTCAGGTTTTCTTGATTCAGCGAGATGAGGTGGGAACACACAGCATTTACTAAGTTGGGCTCTTGGACTCTCTGAAAAGCAGAGAAATCACAAACAAACATCTGGTTTCTTTTCCCAAATGAAAATTAACATCACAGGGCAAGCACACATGTTGAAAATCATAACGCTCCCTGACTGAGCCCCCATGGACCAAGTTCCTGGACTTCCTCTTTACCTTGAGCCCCATTGCAGCATCCGAGTTTCTCAACACAGTGCAGACACATGAATGAGTTCTCACCGCTCTGTCTCCCTGATACTATTTTATTTGCCTCCCATGCCCCATTCCTGCTTATCCAAATCCCCCTTGTCTCTCGGATGGAGATCAAATGGCTGGCCCACCACATCGCATGCTCTGCCTTAGCTCTCTAAGCTCTCCCATCATCCCCTGCTTCCTTTGGTACATTCATCATTTTTCTGGTAAGCTGTAAACCCCCAGTGGGAAATATCTCTGTCCAGTTTATCTGTGCATGTTCCATAGCTCCTTTTCCATTAGTGCTTAAAGAGCTGCCAGGTGAAGGGATGAATAAGCAAATAGGTTTTATGGCTCTGGTGTATATGTGTACCCCGTTTCCCCTTACCCTTCATCCCTAGATGATAGGCATCCAGGCTTACTCCATACTCGCCTACTGTGGCTGCCACAATAACCATGGGTGTTCAAATATCTCTACTGTCTATCACCTCATTTGGCTATATTGTAGCCTCTCACTTCCTACAGGACTAAAGCTCCAATTGCAAAGGAAGCAGTGCCCTCCACGTCCACGACCTGCCTTGCCTCTCTGGCTTCATTTTCCACCCTTTGTCCACTCGCTTCCTAATTTTCAGACACTGGAATTCTCACAAGGGGCTGGGTCCTCCCACATCAATCACTAATTAAGAAAATGCCCTACACCATGGTGATATGGGGCCCTAGCTGCCACCGAGGGCCATGTCTGGGTCTATGGTCCTGCTGCAGCTGGAATCTGTGATGATGGCCATGGTCTGTGTGTTAACACAGGGGTCATTAGAACCATGCTGTGTTGAGCCAGCCCCATGCTTCTCTGGCCCTGCCTCTTGCGGATGATAAGAGAATTGGAGCCACCCCTCAGGGAAGAGCTGGCACCTGCACTAGGGAAAAATAGCCCATCTCTCACCACAGGCATACACCCCACCTGGGCAACACACGAGGACTGGCCCTGTTGTCAGGAACACAGGTGAACTGGCTCTGAAGTCATGAGAGCAGCAGAGCTAACCCCCCAAGTCTGTCTGCCATGCAGCATGGGCGGGGGAAGATGCCCTTCCCCGTTCTGCCCCTCCCTCGCTACCTGTGGCAGGTGAGAGAGCTGGCCCTGCTCCTTATCAACTGTAGCACACCCTGCCTGGGCAACAGAGTAGAGCTGATCCTGTTGTTGGGGGCGCAGGGGAGCCAGCCCTAAGGGCACGAGAGCAGGAGAGCTGACCCCACCTCCCCCTCATATGTACCCTACAGCAATCATAAAAGAGCCCTGCACCTTGCCTGTGCAAGGCAGTGGAGCTGGCCCTGGTGGTGTAAGTGTGGCTGGGCAGGATGTTAGGACCTGAGCGCAGGAGAACTAGCCCTGGTCCTTGCTGCGGGCGGTATTGGGTGAGCTAGCCAAGGCACTGCTGAGCTTGCCCAGGGAGTGGCAATGAGGGAAAGCTGGCAGGCCCAGAACCAGGGCTAGGAGTTAGCCCACGCAACAGCCACTTCATTTATGAACTACTGGAGCACGAGAAGGTGCCAGATCTGTAAATCCAAACCAGCAGGCTTGCCATGACATAGGACAGCAGGATATCGAAGAGGAGACCCAATCAGAGTCCATTATCAGTGCTGTAAGCCTTGACCCAGACCAATGACTCCAATGTCTCACAGCAATGAACACATGCAGTAAAGATGAATGGACTAAAGGGTGAACTGTGGGACTCAGCAGGCCATGCGGCAGCTTTCACGACAAAAATTCTTCTTCCTTTTTGGTTTGTTTGTTTGATCTTTGGTTTTTCTTTTAAATCTTGTTTTGTTTTAGGGGCCTTTGCAAGGGAGGAAGGAGAATTTGAGGGGACTGGGAGATGAGTGGGATTGGAATACATGATGCAAAATTCAATCAATAAAAGTTAAAAGAATTTTTAGAAGGGAGGAAGAGAAAGAAGAAGGAAAAAAGAAGGAGGGAGGGAAGGAAAGAGAGAGGGAGGGAGGGAGAGAGAAAGGAAGGAAGGAAGGAAGGAAGGAAGGAAGGAAGGAAGGAAGGAAGGAAGAAAGGGAGGAAAGTAGCCAGCACACTAAGCAAACACTTCCCCACAAAGCTCATATGATTAAAAATTCCCTTTTAAACTTAAAATCCTCTCATCCCAGACAGGAGAGGAGGAGGAGGAAGGGAGGAAGGAAGGAAGGAAGAGGAGGAGAAGAAAAGGAAGAAGAAAAATGCTAAAAGGATAGAGGGTAAAGGAACTTTATATATTGTTAATAAGGATGAAAATTAGTCATAGTGATTCCTCAAAAACTAAAATTAGAATGAACCAGGTAGACTACGCTTAGGTATATATCATACAAAGTTAGTATGCACAACACATGTGCTCAAGTATCTTCGACTTGAAAGTAAGAATAGGTTTAACCAGCAACCAAAAAGGAAACCAGAGTCAAGAGAAAAGAATGACAGAGGGTAGCTGGGAAACGGATGCAATTAAAACACTACTTGCACGTGTAGAACTGTGACAGGGAGCCTACTGCTATGGATAAATGGTGTGAATTAACAATTATAATAAAAATAAAATTCCCTTTCAACCATTTGCTTTGATCTTTTTTCCTGTCAACCTTTTTGCCAGGAGCATATGGCTAGTGCTGTCTAGACTGAGTCTCTGGAGCCACCCTGCAGACTGTGATAGAGATGACCCCTAGAAGAAGAAAAGGCAAGCCGTGGATTCGGGAGTCAGGAGAGCTGTCTTTCATTCTACTCTATTTTTTGTGAATGAAGAAAGGCCCACTGACTTGATTAAAGATGTCAGTCAACATGGTGAAATATTAACCAAGTCAAAAATCTCCGTTCTGAGATTTGTAACGTACTGGAAATGCCAATAGACTCCATGAATCCGAAGACTCGTTCACTCGTGGGAGCAATTAGCCTTCATGAAAGCAATAGAGCAGCCTTCGCAATTGGCTCATTAGTCATCACTTCAGGGGAAATTGATTGTAACAGGAATAACGATGAAGTGGCCCGAGAGTAGATAGCAATAAGAAAACTATAAAGCAGCAATCATTTGGCTACATTTATAGAAAGTCAGATCCAGAAAATTCAATAGACTAATTCCCCTTTAATGTAAACATAAGCATGAAGTTATTAGGAAAAGGTCAGTTTGCTTCCAAACAATTAGAGGAACAAATAGAACAAAGGGAAAAAATGTAAAAAGCAATCACAAGCAGGCACACTTTTAACCATGTCATGAATCAGGGTGTTAGTGAGTTAAATCGCTGATAAAAGACAGTCTCCCGTCGATGTTTTTAATTCTGTGCTGTTCCGCAGCAGACACAAACCAGGTGACAAGAACTTCTGACAAGAAATAGCTAAGAAAGATTTTGTAGCTGAAAGTAGAAGAAAAGAAAGATAAAGGAAACAAGGAAATGGGGGAGAGGGGTAAAGAATTAGTGTGCCTGTAAAAAAAAAAAAAAAAAAAAAAAAAAAAAAACAGAGCCTGACAGTCAAGCAGCAAAAACAAGGACAGAGATCACAGGGTGAGGAGTTGGAATCTGTGGCCAGGGAGCAAAGTGAGATCAGAGAGTGGAGAATCACTGAGTGATGCTGACGGGTTAGCTGAGAGCCAAACCCAATCCTTGAGTCAAGGTGGCAGAGCCTCGCTGAGGGTCTGCGAGAAATAAGAGATCTGATCAGATATCAACAGTGGCAGATTCTGGCTAAACTCGCCCGATGTATTAGTTATAGTGCAAAAATGAACAGGGAAATCCAATAAAGGTCACGGAGTGTATACCTGGTGAACCTAAAGAAGCTAAATAAGAAGGTGAACCCAAGAAAAAACATATAGTTATCCTCTTGGCTAAGGGAAGTAGACAAAATTGCCAGGGAGAAAATTGAGATCTTGGGGGTGGGGTGGGTTGGGGATAAGGGGGGACAGGGAGAGAAAAGTGAGAAGGGGAGGTTTGGGGGAACTTGGGGAAACAGGAAGATTGGGATAAAGGAAGGTTGGATAGGGGAGCAGGGAAGCACATATCTTAGTTAAGGGAGCCACCTTAGTGTTGGCAAGAGACTTGAACCTAGAGTGGCTCCCAGGAGCCCAAGGCGATGTACCCAGTTAGTCCCTTGGGAAGCTGAGGATTAGGGAACCTGAAATGACCCTATCCTATAGCAATACTGACGATTATCTTTCATATCACCATAGAACCTTCATCTGGTGATGGATGGAGATAGAGACAGAGACCCACACTGGAGCAGTGGACTGAGCTCCCAAGGTCCCAATGAGGAGCAGATGGAGGGAGAACAAGAGCAAGGATGTCAGGACCACGGGGGGTGCACCCACCCACTGAGACAGTGGGGATGATCTATTGGGAGCTCACCAAAGCCAGCTGGACTGTGACTGAAAAAGCATGGGATAAAACCGGACTCTCTGATCATGGCGAACAATGAGGACTGATGAGAAGCCAAGGTCAATGGCAAGGGGTTTTGATCGTACTTCATGTTCCGGCTTGGTGGGAGCCTAGCCAGTTTGGATATTCACCTTCCTAGACATGGACGGAAGGGAAAGGACATTGGACTTTCCACAGGGCAGGGAACCCTGACTGCTCTTTGGATTGGAGAGGGAGGGGGAGAGGAGTGGGGGGAGGGGGAGATGAGTGGGAGGAGGGGGAGAAGAGTGGGGGAGGGGGAGGGAAATGGGAGGCTGGGAGGAGGCAGAAACTTTTTTTTCCTATTCTCAATAAAAAAAAAAAAAAACCTAGTTGGGAAGAGAATTTTGAGACCAAACTCCTGACAAGAGTTTGGACAAGGGGAGAGTCTGCATCAAGACCCAGGGAAGAAATAAAAAGAAAAATAACAGTTTCAGTAATATTAATGCCAGGCAGAATGTAGTTAAAAATAAAAACCAAAACATTGCAATTTGAATAGAAATATCCAGAATACATAAAAATGTAGAGACTTTTGAAGGTATAATAAATTAAACTGATTTAAAGACAGGTAGATTCATCATCATAGTGAGAGGCATTAAAATACCTCCTCAAGGGTTCACCCCCTGAGACAGTGTGCCTGAGCTAATGGGAGCTCACCAACTCCAACTGGACTGGGAATGAACGAGCATGGGATCAAAACTGGTCCCTCTGAATGTGGTTGACAGCTGGGGCCAACTGAGGGGGCCAATGACAATGGCACTGGGATTTGTCTCTACTGCATGTACTGACTTTTTGGGATCCTATTCTCCTTGGATGCATACCTTGCTCAATCTGGATGTAGTAGGGAGGGCCTTAGACTTCCCACAGGGCAGGGTGCCTTGCCCTCTCTTAAGATTGGAGGGGGTGGGAGGAGGGGGTGTGGAGGGAGTGGGAAGGAAGTGGGAGGAGGGGAGGAAGTGGGAATTTGGATTGGTATTTTTTAAAGTAATAAAATAATAATTATATCTCCTCAAAAATCAAAACGTTAGTCATAAAAGAATACTGGCGACCTGAAAAAGTTTAATAAGCATAAACTAATAGAAAATTCAAGTCAGAAAATTATATATTTTTATATATATATATATATATATATATATATACCCTAAGTAAGAAAGTATCTGATCTCACAGGATTTAATAAAGCTTACTGAGTTAAAATATGGAAAATGTGTCTGGTACATGGTAAAGAGAGGAAAGTGTGGGGAATATTGTTATTTTCAAAATCTAAACAAAACCACCAACACACCTTCAACAAGCCATAAGTTAAAAGACTTGAGCTACTGACAAGAAAAAAGTAACAACAGGGGGGCACTGGCGAGAAACTTCCATCTGGCAAGGTGAAAGCTCACCCGGAAATACGGCTCACTGCATTAGAGAGCAAATAAAACACAGTTCACGCGCTATGTATGAGTGAATAACAATAGGACGGCATAGATGGCTGAAACGGTTGGTCTTCACCTAGGAGGTACTGTCGTGTCTGTGAGGCTGTTTTAGGGAGTTTCATCGAGCAAGGAAGACATACCCTGAATGTGGCTGAATAGGGGTGTTGCAATCCTAACTGAATGAAAGAAAAGGGGTAGGGGAAGCAAGCTAAGCACCAGCATTCATTTCTGTCTGCTTCCTGACTGCCGATGCCATGTGACTAGCTGCCTGGCCATATGAGCTCAGGGGTGACTTGGATGAGACTGGCCCCCATATGTAGGACTGGGGCTGCTTGTTTGTCCTGGCCGCCCAGCACCAAAATAATCACACAGAAATTGTATTAATTAAATCACTGCTTGGCCTGTTAGCTCTAGCTTCTTATTGGCTAACTCTTATATTAATTTAACCCATATCTATTAATCTGTGTATTGCCATGTGGCAGTGGCTTACCCAGTAAAATTCCCAATGTCTGTCTCAGGCGAATCTCTGGCTCTGCCCGTCTTTCTCCCAGCATTCAGTTCTGTCTTCCCCACCTACCTAAGTTCTGCCCTATCAACAGACCAAGGCAGTTTCTTTATTCATTAATGGTAATTGCAGCACAGAGAGGGAACTCGCACACTACCCATAGGCTCGTATATGTGAACACTTGGTCCACGAGTGGGTAGAAGAATTAGAAGGTGTAACCTCATGAGAGAAGCTGTGTCACTGGGAGCTTTGAGGTTTCAAAAGCCCATGCCTGATCCTCTCTCTCTCTCTCTCTCTCTCTCTCTCTCTCTCTCTCTCTCTCT
>NW_026067951.1:8168051-8238300 GCF_014885135.2 Alexandromys fortis
CTCTCTCTCTCTCTCTCTCTCTCTCTCTCTCTCTCTCTCTCTCTCTCTCTCTCTCTCTCTCTCTCTCTCTCTCTCTCTTCCTGCTGATGAATCAGAGGTAAGCTCTCAGCTGTTGCTCCAAGGCCATGCCTGCTTCCTGTTACCACGTTCCCCATTGTAATGACTAGGTGTTGGGAGCAGTGAGACCCCCGATCCTGAATTTTTTGTAAACAACTTGTTTTCCCCTGATCTGAGTGCCTACAGCTGCTCTGAGCACAAGACCTTCAGGAGTTCCTGATGGCAGGAGAGTGGTTTCTGGTGGTTTGGCTGGGGCGTGGCTATCTCTATATAATCTGCCCCTGAACACAATAAAGGGGGCATTCTTGGGGAATTCAAGGATGACCCGTGTCACTGTCTCTCTGTCTGTGTGTATCTGTGTATTTTAACCTCCAGCCCCCTTGCCCAAAGCTCGCGAACTGGGTGCCAGCGCACAGAGCGCAGACATGGGGGTGCGGTGCACTGCAACTAGGGACTTAACCTCTGAAACTGTAAGCAAGTTCCCAATTAAATGTTTTCTTTTCTAGTTTGCCTTGGTCATGGCGTCTCTTCACAAAAACAGGATAGTAATTAAGGCACTCTTCAGAAGTGAGACAAATAAACCTTCTTTCCTTGAATTGCTATTTTAAAGCTTGTGTCACAGCAACAACAACAAAACTAATGAATACAAAAAAAATGCTGGTGTTGAGAAGAGGGGCTGCTGGGATGACCTGACTATGTGGCTTGTGACTTTGGAACTGGTTTTGAAGAGGAATGTGAAGAGAGTGGCCCTTCTGACTGGAGAAAGCAGAGTTTCGTGGCTGTTACAATGGGAATTGGAAAACCAGAACCCTAACGTGAGTACAAGCAAGAAGGGCTGGGCTCCAGGTAATCCTCTCGGGGAAACAACCACAGACACATCCCAAGGTGTTCTAAGGGATTCTAAATCTTCAAGGTCAAAATGAAGAAGTAGAGGCTGGAGAGATGCCTCGGTGATTAAGAATGTTTGCTGCTCTTTCAAAGGACTGGAGTTGGGCTCCCTGTACCCACACTGGGCAGTTAACAACCACCTGTAACTTCAGCTCCAGAGGACCCAATGCCTTCTTCTGACCCTGTAAGTGTACACACACTTACAGAAAGAAAGAAAGAAAGAAAGAAAGAAAGAAAGAAAGAAAGAAAGAAAGAAAGAAAGAAAGAAAGAAAGAGAGGGTGAGAAGAAGGGAGGAAAGGAGGAAGGAAGGAAGGAAGGAAGGAAGGAAGGAAGGAAGGAAGGAAGGAAGGAAGGAAGGAAGGAAGGGAGACATAGAAATTAACCAGGACTACAGAGAGAGAACTTATCTGAAAAAAAAAGTCTTGTCTTAAAGAGGAAATAAAGGATGGAAATTTTGGAGAATAAAAAATAAGACATCTAGCAGAAGCATTATCCGAGATGTTTGAGATGGGTAGTTTATGCCTTGGTTCACATCTTCTGCAAATAGGAAAATTTCTACATTAAAAATATTTTTAAATGAACAAACCTTGTAAAAAATCACAAAAGGTCTTATATAGAAACTGTATAAATTGGGAAACAAAGTTTTAAAGACGAATACTGAAAAATACTGAGAAACATGTAGCAGTGTTCACCAATAAACCCAAGTTTTGCCGTTCTCAGTGAAAAACTACTCCTTACCTACTTGTCATAAAAATAATCGAGAAACTATTGTCTTAATTACAGGAACAAAATGGAAGTGATACATTATGAAGAATAAATACCTATGATTTCATGTCAATATATTTTAAAACTGAGGTAAAATGAACAGTTTCCTAGGAAAAAAGAAAATATAAATTTCTAAGATTTGATTCATCACATGGGTTTTGTGTTTGTGTGTGCATATCCATGTGTGTGTACACAAGTGTACAAGGGTGTGCACACACATGTGAGCATGCATATGGAGTCCAGCAGCTGATATGAGTTGGTCTCCGTCTATTTTATTTTATTTTATTTTATTTTATTTTATTTTAGATAGGGTCTCGTGCTGAGCCTGAAGCTCACAGATTTAGTTAGACTGCCTGTCCAGCAAACCCCATGTTAGGGAGAGACCCTCTTTTCAAAAGCATGTGCTGGATACTCCTGGAGAAATGATACCTACGGCTGACCTCTGCTCACTACAGTCGTCTATCCACCCCGTTCTCACCCTCAAAATGCGTTCAAAGCCTTAGCAGCATTTCTATATACTAAAAATGAACAATTTGAAAGATTAAGAAATTTATTCCATTTACAGTAATCCGGCAATGCAGAGATAACCAGGCCTGGCTATAATGTGTGTTTTTAAGATAAATTTCAAAGAAACATTCCTTTGTCAACATTTAAAAAAATATTTATTATGATTACATTTTCTATTAAAACAAAGACTTTGCATGCAAGTCCATGCTCATTTGCATGGTCTCTGCCTGGGTGCAGATGGTGACTAACACCTCCAACCACTGCGATTAATCCAGACACACCACCGTCCCATTAACCATGCAGTGAGAAATGAGCTTAGCTATTCTCTGGGGTTACAAGGAAAAAGGCATCCATTTCTGAAGCACTCAATTTCCTTTCATCCCAAGTCCAACCTGAGTCCAGAGGCTGATTTATTTCATAGCTCTAATACTTTTTGCCGAGTTTCAACTCCTTTCACTGTGTCAGCTAATCCCTTTCAAAGTTCTCAGTTAAAAGGGACTTAACGGGGGGGGGGGGGGGGGGGGAGACCGACTTATTGACATTTACTCCACAGGTTTGACAAGAGAGTCACCAGGGAACTTTTTCCCCTGCGCTACTTGGAATCAAAACAAGTGGTCCCAGGTGACCAGACATATCAAGGGACTGTGGGGGCCTGGAGTCTTACAGGAAAAGACAATGTGTATCTTACATTGGCAGTGTGGTCCTGGCCCCATGGATGCCTTCATCTGTGTCCAGAGGTTCATCTTCTGATTTCCCTCTCGGATGTCAGGAAAAGAAGTGCAAGGAAGCCATGTTGTCCACAGCTCACAAACACAGACACACACACGCACACACTCCAACAGTTCTCCTGTGACATTCACAGGAAACCTGGCTAATGCCCTTGTTATATTCTGTACCATTTTGCTGCAAATATTTAACAAGCTGTGGGTGGCTCTGTCTTGTGTTAAGGCACCAAGAATATCAATGAGGTAATGAGCTGTAGGAGTGAAACCCTCCAGGGGCAGGACTCATCAATATTCCTCCTACCATGTCCTCTAAGGCTAGGTTAGCTGTGTTTATTTACAGCTATGGTATTTGTATTCCCACAGATGGCTTTGGGCACCCCCTGGGTCTACCCAGCCCATCTCCATTCTCCTCTTTCTTGGGTGTTTTTGGGTCAAGCATGTCTGTGACCGTGGGAAGCTCACCATGTGGGTCTGAATTTCAGTGGGTACACACAGTATGTCTGTCTACATTGTTTATGAACCGGTGACAATTCTGTTGGCTAGTGACTACGAGGGTATGTTGGGAATATAAATATCAATCCTGAATGCAGGTAAATAATGTAGAGTAATAATATCTACTAAACAAAAGAGTTCTTAGTTTCCTTTCTTCTAATGTTAATATCCATAATCCAGCAAACTGTATAAGGACAGTTTCATGGTACATAATAAGGGCTTTGGTCCTCTTTTGGATGACTCAGATAAGGACAGGTTACCTGCCTTTCTCCCTCTAGAATGATCAGTTGTGGCACTCCTCAGGGAGCAACTTGCCCTTGAGTTCCCAGCAATACTCATTCTGGAACATTTTTCAAAAACAAAATAGAACAGTAGATCTTCAAGGAAGAAATTCTGTGTGTCTCACATCTGCTCTGTCGATCTCTTCCAACACCAGTGCCCTACACAACTCAAAAAGTCCCCCCCAATCCTCACGTAAGACACCCACATTGGAAAGATAGTACACTTGCAGTGCTTGGAACAAGAGTGTCCTCCATAGGCTCATGTATTTGAAGGCTTAGTCATCAGGAATTGGCCCTACTTGAGAAGGATTAGGAGGTGTAGCCTTGTTGAAGTAAGTTTGACCTTGTTGGCATAGGTGTGGCCTTATTGGAGCAGCTATGGTCTTGTTGGAAGAAGTTTGTCACTGGAAGTGGGCTTCGAGGTTTCAAAAGTCCAATCCAGGCCCAGTGTCTCTCTCTTTCTGCAGATCCAGATGTAGACCTCTCTGCTGCTTCTCCAGCACCATGTCTGTCTGTGTGCTGCCATGCTTTCATCATGATGGTAATGGACTAAACCTTGAAACGGTAGGCCAGTCCCAGTTAAATGCTTTCTTTTATAAGAGTTGCCATGGTCACAGTGTCTCTTCACAGCAATAGAACAGTGCCTAAGACAGCACTGAACCAAGAACCTGCTAGAGCATTCAACAATGTGAGAGGAAGGGTATGTCCTTCCTTAGGCTGCAGTAGAGTGGTTCACATTGCTCCATAACATATCTTTCAATACTAGTTTTGAATGCAACTATTTTTTAATTCATACTGCTAAATGACTGATTAAAAGAATAGAGTTGAAGAATAGAGAAATAGCTCAGGTGGTAAAGAGTTTCCTGTGTAAGCCAAGACATGAGTTTGAATCCTCAGGATCCACGTAAAAACTGGACACTGTGTTACACGCAAATGTACCAGTCCTGGGGGGGGGAGACATAAATTCCCTGGGACTCTCCAGTCAGTGGGCTCCAGATTCAATGAGGGACCATGGTTCAAACAATATGGTGAAAAGCAAAAGGACAGCTGACATGTACCTCTGACCTCCACAAGCACACACACACACACACACACACACACACGCACGCACGCACTCACACTGCATACACACACATACATGCACTCACACTGCATACACACACATACATGCACTCACACTGCATACACACACATACATGCACATGCACTCATGTGCATACATACACACATAACACGTATGTATACTGACACACTGACCTGCATAAACACACACACACACACACACACATGCACACAGAGTACAGAGAAGGAACCTGTTTTTTGCTTTCACTCTTACTCGGTGCTTGTCACCAGGTGCACACATGCCTCCCTATTTCTCACTGTATTTCTATTCATTTTTGCCAATCAAATCTCTATTCTCTATTCCCTGCCATGCCAGACAGTCCCCTACAAACAAGGCTATAGGCCGATTTGATCTCTCCAGGTCCTCAGTTGAGACTTTCTCTCGAAGGACTTCCGGCTGTGTCAAGTTGACAGTCAAGGTTAACTAGGACACTGAATCTCTGGCTCTGTTCGAAAACAAGCGCTTGAGCTTCCCTTGCTCCAGATGAAAATGTTCACAGATGTTGACCAAATCCACCCACACGGGAGAGAAAGAGAATCCATATCCTGGAGTGGGTAGCCTGTGGGGAGGAATGGCCTTTGTTCTTGAGTTTGCTGTGCAATCTCGAGCGAGTCATTTTGTCACCCTAGCTAAGAGGGTCAGCGCAGACACATCTGAGGTTTCTTCTGACTGGAAGGTTTTCTGGTTCTCATGTGACTCAAAATCCTACGGCGCTAAAATGTCAGTGAGCAATTCTTTCCGCACACGGGTGCCCACTGAGACCACTCTCCAGATGTGGGGCCAACCCCAGCACGCTCAGTTCCTTTCAGCCCCCCTCTCGCTCACAACCCCTGCCCAGCCTCCTGCTGCCACACAGAAAACCCCCAGTCTCCCCAAGAGACAGACAAGTGTATGAAGACCGTTGGCCCCTAGGAATAATAACCTACCCCCTTTTATTCCCTCTCTACTTCACTGGAAACAGTGCCTCGTTTCCTCATGTTTTGTAACAGATATTTCCCATATGGTTTGTTGGACAATTAACAATGTTAATATTTGTTTCATATTTTAGCCTGTAAAGTGTTCTTACATATGTCCTCTTATTCTCACAGAAACCTCTGGAATCATTTATTAATATATCTACTTGGAAAGCAAAAGAACTGTGGTGGCGGGTGACAGCCACTAACCTCAGATCATACCAGAAAGTTGACACTGGAAATTTGAACCCAAATCTCTGGACATGAGGTTCTATTCCACTATGATACACAGGCTTCCGGATGCATCTTTCCATCAGTGACCACTGACTATGGTTGACTGAGAGTTTTACATGGGCTCTCTCAGCTTTAGGTCATAGCTGGTTCCACATCTAGGGAAACCGAGTCAGGGACGTAGTCTGACGCATGCTTGGTAGAGCTTTTAGCACACCTCCAAGTCCCTGTCCATCTTGTGCTTACACCCAGACTCCATCTTGACAACAGAGATGAGGACTGTTCCTTGGACCCCGGCCAAGGGTCCTGGGAATAGAAATATGTTTACTTCTTTTGAAGGGATAAAGATTTTTTTTTTCCTTTGGCTTCCTTCATTCCCTTGGCCAAAAGTCTAGCACATTCTGCAGCCTCCTCATTTTTCTTGGTGTGTTGTTTCTTCAGAGCAATGTGTGGGTATTTGTGTTGCAATACAGGCAGAGTAACAAGGTGGGTGCTTTAGTCTTGAAAATCTCTCTATCTTCTTTGTTTAAGGACTTTCTGATAACATGTTGACAGACAACATCTTCTTTAGAGAGACTTGAAAAGCTTCCAGATTTTTCTAGCTCTTTGGGGCCCCAAGGAGTACAGAGTAGTACCTGTCAGTCTAGAAACATCCTTCTTTCTTTTTTCCTTTTTATTTTTTTGTTTATTTGATTTTTGTTTCTTTTTCAAGACATGATTTCTTTGTGTAGCTTTGGAGCCTGTCCTGTAACTAGCGCTTGTAGGCCAGGCAGGCCTCGAACTCACAGAGATCCACCTGCTTCTGCCTCCACCGTTCAGCCCTTTTTTTTTTTCTTTAAATAATCAAATTAGAACACTCAAATTGACACCCACAATAGATCCTGAACAAACTTGCACTTCCTCTCTCCGGTCCCCCTTGGTCTATAAAAGAATAGCCTTCATGCAACAGCAGACCCACTCTGCAGTGGGCCAGGACAGTTTGCTTCACATAGAAATTTGTTTGTTGTTCCCGTCACTGATTCAGACCACATAACTCTTCCGTTCTTCATCCAGAGCATCAGCGGCTACTTCTGTGATCGTGCGCTTCTGATAAAGTGCAAAGTTTGGGTTCACCTTTCACTTCACTGCGTTTCTGACAGCCGTGGCCAGTAAGGAGATGCTCAGTTTCACCTTGACACAGCCAAAAAGGAACAAGCATGTGGCTGTCCTCACCGAGCCTGTGCTACTTCTGCACATCCAGACAAAGGGGCATGGATACTCCCTGTGGACAATTTGTGGACTATTGAGAGAGCACTGCCCATGGTGTGCTCATCTTTCAGCTAGCAAGAGGAAGAACTCCGAACTGTCAGCCATCGCGGGAGAGATGCTCTGTGCACAGCATTCTCAGATGGACCCATCCAGGACCCCATGGTGAGTAAGCACCAGTTTGAATCACCTACCAGACCCAGAAATGCCAGCATCCGTTCACAAGAGTTCAAATCCAGGAAGACGTCTCCCATCATTTCTTCTTTCTTGACTTTGCCTTCCCCATCTTGCGGGTTGGGGTGGGGAGGCACAGATGCCCAGAGGAGCAGAAGCTCTTTGAAGAGCTTTTAAATTATGTGCATTCATGACTTCAAACATATATAACGTATAGATTCATACACATACTTATGTAAAGACAAGACATGCAGGCAGAAAAAGAAATAGTGATAAATAAAACAGAGTATAGAAAGATTCTTTTATAGATAAATGAGTAGAATGGTGAATAGCTGATAAAGGTATATGGGTAATGATAGATGATTGATAGATAGTAGATAGA
Source organism: Alexandromys fortis (assembly GCF_014885135.2). NCBI lineage: Eukaryota > Metazoa > Chordata > Mammalia > Rodentia > Cricetidae > Alexandromys > Alexandromys fortis. The sequence continues at coordinate 8,175,876 of NW_026067951.1, forward strand.
TAGATAGATAGATAGATAGATAGATAGACAGATGATAGATAGATAGATAGATAGATAGATAGATAGATAGATAGATAGATGATAGACAGACAGACAGACAGATAGATAGATATAAAAATATGTGCATTTTTCATACATATATAACAGATGACGGATAAGTGACACGTTAAGCAACTCCTTGGAAAGCTAAAAATTTCTTGGATCTAAACAAACACAAAAATATAACTCCTGTATCAGAGGCAGTTAGAGAGTTTTCAAATACATTCATTAACTTATTTCATTCTCAATTGTCCCTCTCACCTCTGCGATTCTGTAAGAAGCCTTGAGAGTACAGCTGGAAAGTCCTGGGCTTCCTGAACTGCACGCCAGGAGCTGGGTAGGGCAGATAGAGTTGTATAAACTGAGGCCGGCAGTGAGAGTTGCTGGCAGGGATGGAGAAAAGAAAAGAGAGGATGGAAACAAAGACGGAATCATACTAGGCTCTGCCTCCCGCCTCCCATGAAGAGCAAGAGACACCACAGGCTGTGCTGGGGCCCTGAGGAGAATGGGTTCCACAGTGTCTTAAGAGTCCTATTTAGCTTGAACTGTAAGCTTCGCACAGCCTTGGGTCATCTGAGAAGGCAGTGTCAACTGAAGGATTGTCCAGCTCAGACTGGCTTGTGGGCACGTCTTGATTGTTCGTTGAAACCAGGGCTTCTCTCGTGTTTTAAATGCAAATAGCACATAGCTAATTTAAAAAGAAAGAACCTTGTCCTTTGGAAAATGACAGTCTAAAGCGGCTGCCTCACAGGCTTTCAGAACAAACACGTTTGCGAGAATCATAGGTGGCTCATAGACACAGAAACAGCTATCTGGGAGACAGTGAAGGGCCTGAAACCCTTGCGAGGAAGCAGTCCACGTCAAGAAGTCAGGCACATAAGTGATAATACAAAGGGCCTTCAAGTTCCATGATGCTCAGGAGGCAAGGGTAGGGGCTGGAGGATGAGGTAGGGTGAAGACAGGAAGGACTCCAGGTGACAGAAATCATCCCACTCTTCCCCCACCAAGACTGCTGATTGCCCACCTGACCACTCATCTGACCACTTGATTGTCCAGCTGTGGTGACCGGGAAATTCAAGGTCTTAACCAACACCAGAGAAGAGGGCCCAGACCAGCATGGATGGATCAGGAGACTGAGCCCTTAGAATCGGGAGGGGGTGCGCATGTGGGGTGCTGTTTCCCAGGCATTTGCCAGTTTTTGTTTGACATGGAGTCTCTCGCTGGCCTCGAACGCCACTAAACAGCCTAGGCTAGCTGGGCAAGGAGTTCCCGGATCTAATCTGCCCACCTCCTGCCTCACCATCACTGGGATGACAAGTACCTGTCACCATGTCTGGCCTTGAACATGGGTTCTGGAGATCACACTCAGGTCCTAATGCTTCATCAATGGAGCCACCTCCCCAGTCCCAGAATCATCTTAAATTGTATACTTTCTAAATAAGAGATCAATTTCTCTGTTACCTCAAGTTTAATCCTGGACTACCAAATTGAAATCCAGAGGGACAATAGTTTCTCAGCAGTTTGTGTAACAGCTGCCACATATTCTGTCTTTGTTGAATTTTGTTTTGTTGTGTTTCCAGGGCTTCAGGCTGTGAGAAGGTTTGGATGCTCAACCAAAGATAAAAATCTGAAAACCAAGTGGAAACTCTAAGTCCCCGGGTATTTACTTAGATTTCAAATCGATATTTCAAAACACCCGCAGGTGACAGCCACCCTCAGAAACCAGAAACGGCTCACCTTTCTCCTCAAACTGTAGTTTTTCTCCATAGCCCACTCCCTTCTTACTCCTCAGAATAAGACACCTTCCATTGTTGTCATGGAAAATGATGGCAGGCCGTGTGTTTTACGATACAGTGGCGACCTCTAGTGTCCACAAGTTGTATTTCCTCCAAAAAGAATTGGATGCTGTTCAAAGTCTTAAGGAAGTACGTTTCTTAACAGAAAAAAATAAGACCTAAGGAGACTCAAGACTAAGCACAAAATTATTTCGTTTAGAAGTCAAGACATTAAAAAGGGGATAGGTGGATAACTCAGCTGGTAAACCTTTTCCTGTGCATACACAAGGATGGGTGTTTGATCCCCAGGTTCTTGTGTGTGCTTCCAGAGAAAGCATGCTTAGAAGGATGGGGCAAGGTAGAGAGAAATGGTTCATCTCAGAACGCTCACTCCTCTTCCAAAGGACCACATGGCATCTCGCAGCTGTCTGCAGCATCGGCGTCAGAGCATCCTGTTCCCTCTTTTGTCCCCTAAGAGCACACAACACATGCGACACATGCAGGCAAAACATCCACACAAGTTTGAAAATTTTTTTCATCTGGGTGTGATAGTGTGTATATGAAATCCAAGCCCTGAGGGGCAGAGACAGATCAATCTCTGGGGCTCACTGGCCAATCAGCATAGTCTATTTGGTGAGTTCTAGACTACTGAGAAACCCGGTCTCAAAGAATTAAAGATAGATGGTACCAAAGGAAGAATACCTTGGGCCTCCACACACATGCACACGTGAGCACACGCACGTGCGCACACACACTCATGTGCGCACGCACACCTGTTTGCACACACTCACACACACACACAAGAGTGAACAACTGAAGAGTCAAGGAAATCCAGGAGGTGCATGGGGTATCAGCAGAGTGAGAGACAGAGACTTCTTCACTGCTTAGAGAGCTTTTGGGCTAAACATTGAAAAGTGGTGAGTCTCTCTGGCGACTCTGAGATTATTGGTGACTGACCACAGAAGTTTTTCTGAGGACGGAGATAGAAGCTAAACTGGACTCTGTCAAAGAGTGAACAAGGATATGGGAGAATAAAATTTGAATGGACCAAAGCTTCAAAATTCTTGAAGTATTGGGCCAGCTTAGGTTCCATAGAAAGAAACTATTTGATTCTAGGAGGCAGAGATTGCTCAAGTGGTAAAGTGATAGGCACGTGAGCAAAATGACCTCAGTTCAATCACCAGGATCTACATTTAAAAAAAAAAAAAAGACACAGAGAGAAAGAGAGACACGCATCTGTAGTCCTGGAACTGAGCGGGGAGGAGGGCAGGAGGAAGTAAAGCCAGGATAATTCCTGGGACACATGGCCAGACAGTCTAGTTGAATCTGTGAGCTCCAAGTTCACTGAGATACTCTGTCTCAAAATGAAAAGTGGAGAGCAACTGAGGAAGACACTCATTCAGCACTGACCTCTGCCTACACGTGTGTGGGCACACACACACACACGCACACACGCACACACACACACACACTCCCTGTGTTTGACAGTCATGAAATTGCTCTGCCCATGCGTGACGCATTTCTCAGTTCCTCATGGAAATCTCTCCAAGTCATCTGGTAAATGTCTTAATTTGTTTATTTTCATGGCTGGCTAGCCTACAGTAAATAATTACGGTTGTGCAGCCATTCTCTCGCTAATGGGCATTCAGCTCTTCTCCCACTCCTGCCCGCTGCTAACAATGCAGTAATAAAAAGCCTCATATATTTGCTTTGATTTGCACGCGTCGGGCATGCTGGAGAGGAAGTTCTGGGCTGGCTGCACGGCCAGCTCCTTGCCAGGAAAGCACTCTGTGACACAAACAACAGAGATGAAGAAAGTGTTCCCACAAGCTGTCTGTTGCTTTTCATCTTTGCCAGTCTGATGGGGAGAACCTGGGTTGGCAGGTTCTGTCCCACTGGGTCCCATAATAAACAGCATCCGGTTGAGTTTTCCCTGCCTAGCTCTATTCTGCCCTAGCACAGGCCAAGGCAGCTTCATTATTCATTAACCAATAAAAGCAACACACAGACGAAGGACTTCCCACACCAAACATGATAGTTCAGTGTTGCTGGTACGGTTTGCATTTCCCTAATTGCTTGTAAGCTACGACATTTTCTTGCTTTTCTTACCCTTTTGGATTTGGTCTTCTATGATATTTTTCCCATTAATGTCATTTATTCCATTTTCTGTTGGCTCATATTATGTGTTCTGTTTTATTTTATTTGTTTCAGAAGTTTATAGTTTATGTAATCTTTTGCAAATAAAGTTCAATTTTATACTAAAATGTCATTATTGTTAATTATTATTTCAAATAGTTGTCGGTGTTGGGAGTCTGGGCTGGATGTATCTAGGTTCTTGGCATCTTGTTCAAGAACTAAAGAGAAGTGAAGCTCAGCTTGAAAAGTAGTATGAATACTTTATTCAAAGCAGAGTGATCATACATATCAGGAATGCACTGTTAACAGGCCTGGGGGCTCCCCCCAAATCCCAGCACTCAGCAAGCAGAGGTAGGCCAATCTCTGTGAGTTCAAGGCCAGGCTGCTCTACATAGCAAGTGTCAGGACAGCCAGGGCTGTATAGTGAGACTGTCTCAAAATGAATAAAGAAAAGAATAAAGAGATTTGCTGTCAAGGTTCACAGCAGGGCCCAGGCAGGGGGCTCGGCGGATAAGGGGGCTTGCCTCTGAGATCGGCGGTCTGCACTGCTCCATGTTCCACCGACATGGTGGAAGGAGAAAAGCAACTGCTGGGGGTCAAGGCGTGAACTCCACGCACAAAGACACGCAATGAAAATAAACAAACAAACGAATAAATAAATGCAATTTAAAAATAGAAGTTTGACAGCAGCCCGTGAGTGAGGGTACTCAAAAGTTCAGATTATTGTTTGGAGAATCTCTTATGGGGTTTAAGAAAAGGAGGAGTTTGCTACTGGGGGTATAATTTGGATGCATCTCCACTTTGGTTGATAGTTTTCCAGCTGTTTAACCATTTCTCTGTGGATGTCTCGTCCCATAATGCATTGGATTAATCATATGTATGCCCACACGCATGAGAAGGCAAATAGGGGTTTCTCCTTAAAAATACATGTTGCAGACACGGTTTGCCTTATTTTACATGCAACCTAAACCGGCGGAGACAGGATTGTCCCGCCTACCCTTACAACCAGACATAAGGAAAGTATAATTAAACAGAACCTGTTTTTTTTTTATTGCCATTAAGGGAAGTAGAAACATATTTCACCATTCAGAGAGGGCTGTGCTTACAGCCTGGGTGGTTCTACGCTGCTAAGTTGCCCAGGGCGTTGTTTAGAAAGAGGGGTATGGATAGTATATTTAGGTAAGAATCTCAGGCTGTCAGGTGCATTGTTAGAAAGTAATATGTACATAGCCTAAGACAGGTAGAGTCCCAGGTACTAAGCTATTCCCTATGTTTTCCTGCCTCAGAAACAATAGGTATCCATTTGAATTTAGAAAAATCATAATTTGTTTGCATACCTTTTTAGGATTGTATGTGTATGGGAAAAATATATAAGATGATATATCTTCAACTGTTTGTCCAAGGACTGGGAATTCCAACTCTGAGAAGGGTTCTGTTTTGACTTGACTTTGTTGATACTGTCTGATTAGATTTAACTGTCAACTTGGAACCTAAAGTCATCTGAGAGGATGGCCTCCACTGAGGAATTGCCTAGATCAAGCTGGCCTGGGTCACATCTGTGAGGGATTGTCTTGATTGTTATTTGATGTTGAAGGGCCCATCCCACTGTGGGTATCTCTAGGCAGCTAACAACTATATAAGAAAATTAAGTACAAGCCAACCCGAGAGCCAGCAAGCAAGCAGCATTCTCCAGGGCTCCTGCCGTCTTTCTCTGGCTATGACATGGGTTCCTTAATTCAAGTCAATAATGTGTAGAGTAGCAAGCAGGCCTACCTTCAAGTTCCAGCCTTGAGTCCCTACCTTGACATCCCTTAATGGTGGACCATGACCTGGGAGTGGAAGCCAAAGAAAGCCTTTCCTCACTTAAGACACTCTGTCAGAGGGTTTTGTCACAGCAACAAATCGAAACTAGAAATGACAGCCAAGGACATTTTTACAGCTCTAAACTAAGAAACAGTGTGTGTGTGTGTGTGTGTGTGTGTGTGTGTGTGTGTGTTCACAAAAGAAACTAAACACAATTGCAATTCCCCCACCACCACCCAGTGATTTGTTTTAGGCAGTCCCTTTACTTTCCAAGCAGGTTCTAACAAACTTGAGTAGAAGACAACTGTCAGCGTATGATATATTTTGACCATGATCTTTGACCCCTTGTCAAATTGGAAATATGCCAGGTTTCTCTACTCCAAATATTTCTTGATTATATTTATATGGATATTTATCAACTAATAAATTTATACCTGTCTGGGCTTTTTGGATTCTTATACTATTTAATGGATTGTAACCTGCTGTAGGAAATCCTATAGCCAGTAGCCTTTAAGTTACCCACCCACTTGGGCATGGCCTCTTATACTATAAATGCTGATGTAAAGCACATGTTCTCTCTCTCTCCAGCTGCGGGATTTGGTTGCTATTCCCTGTTCGAGCAAAGGACTGTGACCTGTGGGTCTACCCCTAAATAAATAACCCTTTACTATACTCAATTCTGAGCTAGTGTGGGATTTCTTAAGTGTCCATCTTCAGGAACTGTTACGATCATCAACTTCATCTGCAAGGAGTTCGTTTCCATCCCCCAGTGACTGCCTAGCCAGTTGTTCTGACCTCTGCAGACTGCTTTTCTGATACACACAAATACGTTATATATTTCTTATTTAAAAATTAGCAATGTAGGGACTGGAGAGATGGCTCAATAAGTAAAAGTGCTTGCTCTTCAAGCGTAAGGACACAAGTTTGAGTCCCCAGAAAACATGTTTTAAAAAAATAAAAACCAAGCAAACAACACCCCCCAGAAGGCAAGCTTCTGTATACCTATAACAGTTCAGTGATGCATACCTGTAACCCCTACAGCAGAGATGGAGGCAGGTGGATCCCAAGAACTTCCTGGACAGCCAGACTAATCTAAACAGTGAGTTCTTAATTCAGTGACGGACCTGTCTCAAGGCAGTAAGGCAGAGAAGATATAGAAAAACATTCTGATCTGGCCTCCACACCCTTGTACACATGCAGGCATGCACACGCACACAGGCGTGCACACACAATTAAGCACGGCAAGGGATTAAAAAGCTATAGATTTTAGAGACTTCAACATACTATCTTTCCTTTCCTCATTGAGAACTTCAACCTTTCTGCTTAAAGGGAATACCTTGCAGATTCTTTGGCATATCCTTTGGTTAGAGTTAGGGGTTTAGGAGTTAGGGTTGGGGTGTGGGGTTAACAATAGGGGCTAGAGTTAGGGTAAAGGCATAGGGTTAGTGTGCAGGGTTAGGGTTAAGGTTAGGGTGTAGGGTTAGATTAAATTACCATCATCATTGTGTTTGAGCTTGAGGATCTTTATTAGTTAAGATAGAGTTACTGTAACATCAGCACTTGCAGAGTGTAACTCAAATGATAGCTGATGTCTGCTGAGTGACTAACGGGGAGGTAGCCTATACACTACATATACACTAGTAAAAAATAACCCAAGTCCCAGGAAGGAAAAGAAAGGTTTCATCTTGCCTCTTTGAATGGGATACAATGTAAAACCTAGATTATTTTATTTCTGGAATTTTCCATTCAATATTTTCTTGTCATGTGGACCTCAAATAGCTGAAATTCTGGCATGTGTAGGTGTGTGGGGTCACTACACTCACACTCCTACACACTCACCTGTTCACATCCACATTCAAACACACTCTGCCACTCCACAGCCCACCCTACTCATTCTTTCACCCTCCCAACACACACACACAATATCTCATGCAATATCACACACACACATGTGCACACACACTTAATCTGAAAAACACAACTGAATTTAATAAAAGGCAAATTTCCTTTTTGGTGGGTGTGTTTGTGCGTGTGTGTTGAGGGTGCATGGTCATGCGGATGCTAGTGTGCGCCTGTATTATGAGACCAGAAGTCCATCTCAGGAGTCATTCCCCAGAAGTTTATCTCAGGTCTTATTCCCCAGGAGCGTTCACCCTGTTTATTGAGACAGAATTATTCATTGGCCTAGAGCTCACTAATTGGCTGACTGGCCAGCACCAGAGAGACCTGGCCCTCTCTCCCTGTGAAGCACTAGGATTACAAGCACTACCATTACCAGCTTCTTCTTACCTTAGATCCAGTGATCAAACTCAGGTCCTCATGTTTCACTGACTGAGCTATCAAAATGCAAATTTTCTATAGGACAAAAGGTGTTGTTTTTAAGAAATTTGCCATCGTGCTATAAACAACCCCTGTTCATGCAGGCTATATTAATTAAAATCAGCGCGTTGAAGAAACATAATAAACCAGGAAGAGGGTTCATTAGGATAAGGAGGGGATTCAACAGATGGAAGGGGTAGGGAGGTGAGAGGGTAATGGAGGTGTAGCCAACATACAATTTATATGCGTGTAGATGTGTTAAAGAATAAAAATAATTAAATAAGCTCTAAAGGGAGGACAGACCAGCCAGCATATAATGTCTGACCACTGAAAACTTATTATGCATAGTGTGATGCTTATATTTTAAATTTATTTCTAAATATATGCTGGGGTGCAAGAGTGTGTATGTGAGTTGCCCTCAGAGGCCAGAAGCGGGTGTCAGATCCCTGAAACTGGAGTTATATGTGATCGTGAGCTGTGCCTGGGTGATGGAAAGTGGGACCCTCTGCAAGATCAGAACCCAATCTTTTCTTATTATGTATACAATATTCTATCTGCGTGTATGCCTGAAGGCCAGAAGAGAGCACCAGCCCTAATTACAGATGGTTGTGAGTCACCATGTGGTTGCTGGGAATTGAACTCAGGACCTTTGGAAGAGCAGGCAATGCTCTTAACCGCTGAGCCATCTCTCCAGCCCCCAGAACCCAATCTTAAGTGTTGATCCATGTCCAGGCCCTAACTAAGCTGATTAATTTGGACTGACAATTTGATACAATATTGAACCCTCGGTATGGTAGTTTGAATGTAATTGGCCCCCATAATTTCATAGACAGTGCCACTATTAGGAGGTCTGACTTTGTTGGAATGGGTATGGCCTTGTTGGAGGAAGTGTGTCACGGCGGGGTGGGGGGCTTTGAGGTTTCCCTGCTCAGGATATGCTCAGGATACACCCAATGTCTCAGTGGACTTCCTGTTGCCTGCAAGATGTAGGACTCTCAGCTCCAGCACCACATCTTACTGCATGCCGCCATGGTCCCTTCCAGATGATAATAGACTGAACCTCTGAAACTGTAAGCGAGGCACCCCAATTAAATGTTCTCCTTTATAAGAGTTGCTGTGGTCACAGTGTCTCTTCACAGCAAGAGAACCCCTAACTGAAACACCCGGAAGGGAACCACAAGGAGGAGTTTCCTAGATGAGGCTGGGCTGGGGACTTTCCTGTGAGGGATTTTCTTACTTGGATTAACTGAGGTGTTAAGTTCTGCCCTGAATACCCAAATAAGGCAGAACCATTTCAAGAGCCAGGACCTGGTGTGAGTGATTAGGAGAGAGGAAGCTAAGCGCCAGCTGATCCCTTCTAGGTGATTGCAGAGTGTGACGAGTCTGCAATAAAAAGTAACCACCAGTTTCTTTCTACATTGAGAAAACAGAAAGAGCAGGAAGCCTAAGGAACCACCTTCCCACTTCCTGGGCTCTAGTGTGGCAATTGCTGTTCTTTGCCTCATTTCATTTAAAAATGTCATTGCCAGGTTTTCATTACAACCAGGGCAACTGCTTCCAGGGAATAAATAAACAAGTTTAATTTTAGTGTGGTCCCCCACCAGGGGTCAACTTAGCATTATTTGACTGCCAAATTCTGTAACTACAAGTGAGAATATGGGTCCCCATACTCGGGAGTCTGAGGTAGGAGAGAAGTCGGAAGTCAGGGCCACTGAGGGCTGCAGAGTGAGATTGTCTCAGAGTTAAAACACACATGCACACAGTGTGCAAATCCATCCTTTCAGAGATAGCAAAAAAAGTTGGTTTTAGTGGTCTGGTTTATTGCTAACAAACTACTTTAGAACGTATTTATGAATTTAAAAAATTAATTTTAGTTAGGGTTGTTTGATATAGACATGGGAAGCTACTTCTAATTTGGACAAATTAATTCCAAGCCAAAGATTTTTCTAAAATACTATACATTTTATGTTGGTTTTATTACTTTAAAAAATGTTAAGGTGTATGAGTGTTTTGCCAGTATGTATGTCTATACTCCGTGTGTGTGTGCCTGATGCCCTTGGGGTCAAGAAGAGGACTCAGAGTCACTGAGCCTGGAGGGACAGACAGTTGTGAACCTCCATATGGGTGCTGGGAGTCAAACCCAGGACCTCTGCCAGAGCTGCCAGTGCTCTGAACCACTAAGCCATCTCTCCAGGCCCTACTGTCCATGTTAAACCTACGGGATGGTTTAGATATTGTTCACGAGCAAACCTCGGGAAGTTTCAGAGGAAATTCTCTCTCAAAAACGTTGCTCCTTTTCTCCACTTCTAGAAATAAAAGCATAATTGGTTGCTGGCAAGGTTAAGTATGGATGACCGAGCGGCCGTCTGAGATGGCAGTACAGCGGCTGGCGGCACTGTTTGAGAAGGTTGTGGACCCTTCAGAACGTAGCCTCTCTAAAGAAAGCGGGGCACCTCAGGTGGGCCTTGCGGTTCCACAGCCTTGCCCTGCTTCCTAGCGCGACATGATGTAGCAAGTCACCTCATACATACAGGGCCTTCCACGCCCTTCCCAATGTGATGGGCTTCTTCCCTTCTTAAAATGGGATCGAAATAAATAACCCCTTAAGATGCTTTTGACAAGAACTGTGTGCATACGCTCTTCTTTCCTGAATATTTATTTCTTTAATTCCATTAGACTTCTGCTTTTAATTGAATGTGGCAATAAAAAAGGGTTTGGTTAGTGTGTGTGTGTGTGTGTGTGTGTGTGTGTGTGGTGTGTGTGTGTGTATATCTCAAAAGGGTTGAAGTCAGTATTTAAAATATATATATTCTTTGAAAATTGCATAAATATGTATGATGTGTCTTATTTCTACAACACTCCACACCCACAATGCGTTTCCCTTCTAGCTTCATGTGAAATTTAGAAATTTTTTATTCCTATTGGTAAAATTAGATCTGAAAACTGTTTCTCGGTCATCAGAATCTATGGGCACTTTTTTTTTAAATCAATCAATCTCCTGTCCTTTTTGGTTTTCGAAGTCTGGTATCTTTTGCCTCTTCTTCAAATGTTCTCTTATATCATAAACCTTGTCACGGAGATTTATCAGGTTACAGAGGCCTGGTGTCAAATACTCACACTGCACACACCTGTCGATCTAGCAACTCTACTTAGGAAAAAATAATTGTGTGAGAGAAGAAAGTATTGCTGAGGTCAATATTTGTGCTTACTTTGGGGCAGGGAGTGGAGGGGCTGGCTATATAGCCCTGGCTTGAGCTCACTTTGAAACCTGAGCTGATCTGAAACCTTCGGTCTTCCTGCCTCAGCCTCCAGAGGGCTGGAATTACAGGTCTATACTACCATGCCCAACTCATTCCTTCTTTTCTTTATTTGTTTATGAAATGAGAAATTATTGGTCCCCAATCATGTTCCAGATATTGAGAAAAGAAAATCAAGTAGCAGCCCTTAGCTATTTCCACTCTAGTAGGAGAAGCAGAGACTTTCACTCGGGTACAAGACTGAGGTGTGCCTAGATTAGCGCCGTCTGCGACAGAATGTCAGACACCCTAGGACCTCCAGGCTGCTATCACAGTACAGAGTTGATTCTGTGGTTATCAGTAATCTCCTGTGATAGCCAACAAGGCCAGCAGTAACCTGGGAGTGAGCAGGAGACTCTGGATCAGAATGGCAGTGATAAGGCCCTGGACCCTGAGCTGTGCTCCACAGTTATCTGAAGTTCAAAAGGAGCCACGAGGGCCTTCGCATGAGAACAGGCAGGGCCCTCCCTTCCCTCTGCCCTGGTTCCAAACGGTGGTCCACCTACACTGAGACTGGCCTTGTCTGGACTAGGGTGCTCTTCGTAAATCCCTTAGGGTCATGAGAAGTGTGACTCCCCCTCCACCCCACCTCTGAGTGTTTACTATGTGCAGACTGCTAGAAGTTAAATGCTGTGGCTCAGAGGGGAACTCTCTCTCCAGGCATGGGAGAGACTGGGACACAAGGACAAGCCACAGGACAGATGGGGAGCTGTCCAGTCTGTGCTTGGCATCCTTACCCAGAATAGTGGGGAACAGAGGAATAAAATATAAAGTGAAAGAGGATTCATAGAGGAACAGAAGGAGAGAGGGGGCGGGGACTAAGGTTGTGTTAAAAGCGGTGGATTTCCTGGATTGGTGGCTCGGGATCACAGAGTTTATTTAACCTGGCACTAAAGGGACAGCTTCCCAAGAATAGCAGTTGCCACTCATCGGCACTCCTTGCTGCTTCTTTTGATTCAGAAAAAAAAGTCAAAGCATTCTGGATGAGGAAACGCAAGCTCGAATTCTTATCTCCACATACTTGATATTGAATACAGTGTTGCCCACACATTAGGTGTGAGGGAGGGAAGGAAGGGAGGAAAAGAAGGAAGGAAGGAGGGAGGGAAGGAGGGAGGGAGAGAGTCAATAAAGCTCAGCATCTTTGTAGCTTCTGGGTTCTTTTCGCAATTAACAGCAGCAGTACAGACACGTGCTTTATACCGTATAGACACGTTATGAACATTTACTTACATGCATGCGTATACAGATTGGATTAGTTACTTGTGCCACTGCCAAGAAGACACCTGAGAAGAGCCTCTTAGGGAAGGAAGGGTTGTTTTGGGCGTACAATTCCAAGGGACACATTCCACCACGGTGGAAAAACACAGCAACAAGCAAGTGAGGCAGCTGGTCCCACGGCATCTGCATTCAGGAAGCAGAGTAATGGAATCTTCTGCCCAGCTCATTTCTCCTCTGTTCAGTCTGGGATGCCAGCCCAGACCATGGTACCGTCTACATTTAGTGTGTGTCCTACCTCAGTTAATATAGTCTAGGTAATCCTTCGCAGACAAGCCCAGGGATGTGTTTCCATTCTGATTCTAAATACTCTCAGGTTGACAATAAGATTAGCAATCACACGCACATGCTCACACACACACACCATACACCCGCTGTACATACCACACTTATGCAAACACCATACTCAACACACACACCACACACTATACATACTATATACACCACACACACACACACACACACACACACACACACACACACCGGGGGATCTGAGGCTAGATCACCACTAGAGGGAAGCAAAGGAACATGACAAGAAATGATACTGCACCAGACGAAATTAGAACGGGATGCAATTCTTCAGCCTTCCTTCCTTCCTTCACAGTGGGTATCCTTCAAGGAAAGCATGAGGGGATCAGAAAGAATAATAAAGAAGAGGAATATGACCAAAGTATGGTGTGATGCAAGTAAAAAGAATGTCACAATGAAGTCCGTTGTTATTTTGTACAATTAGTATGTACTAATGCATTCAGTGTATTGTAGGGACTAATGAGAAAGCCTGCTTGTCATAAAGTAAAGCAAAACTTTGAGCGCAAGTCAGGAAGCATCTCAGGTGATGTGATCGAGGACTCTCAGTAGTCAGGCAGTTTTGCAGAGGTATCTGTCCTCCTGAGCCCCGTCTCTTCATCAGTGAAAGGATTATGTTGATTCTGTTCATTGGGTAAACACTCAGGTCATATAAGCTGACCAGTGCAAACCTCCCCCAGGCAAGCAGATGGCTCTGCAGATGACAATGCAAGTACTGTGGCGACTGTGCATTTGGGTCACAAGCTTGTCTGCCTCGTTCTCTTCTTACAGTTCCTCAATAAGAGCCCGCAAATGGTAGGGCTTTGGCGTCAAAGATGTTTGGCAACCAGGAAATAACGGTTGCTGAGTTTCTTAAATGGATGAGAGAAACACTCACATGGGGGGGACACCCATAAACTCTCCAACTGAAATGAGCTCCGATCTCACCATTTACCAGGAGCAGGTGAGGAGTGGCATTGTCCAGCGCCACCTGAGACATGGTCATTCACCTGAGGTCATCCTCACCCTCCTGTGTTGTAACGCAAGCCGTCTACAACCCCACATCGTTTCCAGTACCTGACAATTTTCTGAGGGTGGCCCTGTAATGTTTATCACCACCCCCAATTCCTTAGCAGCCACCTGCTGAGTATCTCAGGGCATCTAGAACCAACCAACACACAATGAAGGTGTCTTCCCCCTAAGACCAGGGGCTGAGAAAGATAGACAGTAAACATAATAAATAAGGTAATTGCATAGTACACTAAAAGGCAATGGTGTTGTAAATAAAGGAAAGCCAAGGCATAGAGGATTTGAGTGTTGAATGAGAAAACTTAGATAGACAGTTAGGAGAGACACTGTCAGCATCTCCATGTGGTCCCTAATACAGCCTCAACTCTAACCCAGCAATCTAGCCTTAGTTCCTACTGTTGACCTGGTTAACTTCAACGCTGCTTTCTTTCTCTTTCAGTCCCCATGTGAACCTAACTAGCTATGCATTCAAATTTATTTCCTCCCTACTACTGGCACAAAAAAAAATCTGGCACTTTTCCCATGAGCTCTACTCAGGATGGTCCCCTCTGTGCCAGGCATTCTTCACAGTGACAATTTGATTGGAGCTAGAGTTTAAGTTCACGTCAGGTGCCGGTCCCATAACATCGCTTGTCTCCTTAATGACCACATTCCTGTTCTACCTAGACAACTCTTTGCTCCTGCGTTTTGGGGAAGTGACTAAACAAGCCTACCAGACTGTACTAAACTAATGACTGGGGGGAAGGGCCAGGCTTCCCGAAAGTCTAAAGGGCTTGAACTAATTCTGGCATTTAAGCCTGTTTGAAGCATCTAAACCACATGATGGTGAGCTTCCTCTGGCCATCCTCTACTGCCCAGCCTCCCCAGCTGCTCTTTCTCTTGTTTGTGCTTCCTCATCTCATGACTCTGGCAAAACTTAGGGCTGCCTATTCAACCTGTCGCAAGATGCACTCTGTGCCAAAGTAAAACAAAGAGAATGAAAGGACTCCGGGCAGGCTCCTGGCTGCTGGGCTAAGCTAAGATGATGCAGCCCAAGACTGCTGGAAGCAGTCAGCACAAACTAACCTTTAAATTCAAAGAATATCTTGGGAAAAAAAGATTGAGCTTATTGTTAATATTACCATTCTGTACATACATAGCCAAGGGTTCCAGCTACTCACGGTCACACCATCGAATAAATAGATATTTGTTGGGGAACTACTGTGTGCAGGACACTGTATTCACAGCCCTTCACTCGTGTGGACACTGTAGAATACATAATGACTCTTATGACTCAGCAAGAAAATAACAAAAGCCCAAACTAAAGATAGAGCAATTGAATAGATATTTTCCTAAAAATATGTGCAGATGTCTGGTAACAAAATGAAAAAGATGTTCAATATCATAAGTCATTACACAGCAGATAATTTTGTAAAATTACTCAATGTGTTTTTTTTTTAAAAAAAATAGCCTGGCGGTTAAATATTAAAAATACACTTAGCATGTGAGCTACCAGTATTCTTATAGTTATTTACTCAAATAACTCTATGAAAACATGTCTGCACAAAAAGGTATACACAAAGTTTCATTGCAACTTTATTCATTAGAGCCAAAAAGGAAACATCAATGGTCATCAGCTGAAAGGCAGATATGGCATGCCTATACAACAGAATACTGTCCATCACTAAAAGGGATGAAGGGCTAATCCATGATGTAATATTAAAAATCCTCAGATACACTAACCTATGTAGGAGAAGAAAAGCGCAGAAGAGTACACAGTCTAGAATTCCATTTCCATGGAATCCCCAGTACCACATGAGACAAGACACGTGTTAGTATTTGCTAGCTCTGGGCATGAGAAAACGGGCAGAGACACTTTGGGGGGGGTGCTGATGAGAACGTTCTGAAATCAGTTTACCTTGATAGCTATGCAACTCTGAAAACATGGAGAACAGCAAATTATGGACTTTAAAAATGATTGTTTTTATGAGGATTATAGCTCAGTAAAACTTGTTTATAAAAGACTATCAGCTCCTTGCTGGCCAAGGAGGGTCCTGAGGTCTCCACACAAGGCAACATGCTGCTGCTGCTTGCTGTTGAATGGTTAGCAATGCGCCATTGCTGAGCCACGCGCTTTGATTTCATTTAGGACTTAGAGAAATAAGGCTGAGACTGGCAGAAAGCTTTGCTCCCTATTGACTGGTTATTATGTATCTGAAGGTGCTATGCAGCCATCTGAGAGAGAGCTGTCACTAACAGTCTTACTTGGCTCTGAGCGCCATGTGTTACACACTTGTGTAGTAGAGGCATGGCAGTCATGGGAGTCATCAATTGCTTTCTGGCTGGATTTAAGACCCCTTAGAATGTTCTAATATCTGCTAATTGTTTCCCTTGGGCTAGGCGTTCTTAGCATTTAAGGTTACATTGTGTCTTGTTGATAAAGAAAATTGGAAAACCACTAAGGAGTTCTGCTAGACCAATTGTGGCAGCTTAAAGCATGGGAGCAGGGGATGCCACAGGGATAGTTCTGAAGGTAGGGAGAGCCTAATGCATTGAAAAAGGGTCTCCATGAGGTGAATATTAGCAAGAGTTGCACTATCTTAACACATGGGAGATCTTCAGGAAGTATTCCTGGAAAGAATTAGAATCAGTGGACAGTGGGCAAAAAAATCACAACTGGTCAAAGTATAGAGGACAAGCGCAGTTGGGGAGTGCTCAGCCACAGTGGGACATTCATATCAAATACACCATCACCCCCGAGTCCAGGGGCCGTCGTGGAAGAAGAGGTGGAAAGATTGTAAGAGCCACAGACTAGGGAGGACCAGAGCTAGACAGTGTCTTCTGGACATGACAGAGCTGTGGCATCCAGGAATTCACGGCCCCTGTGATGGTCTCCACAAGATCCAGCCAGTCAACATTCTGGTATAGAGTGGGGAGGCGCTCATGGGCTCCCACCTCTAGCTGAGGAGCTATTGACAGTTGGTGGCTTCTGGGGGAAGAACATTCCACTGGAAAAAGGAAGAAGAAAGAGCAGACGAGCATTTGGAACAAAGAACATAACTCTGTGCCTCTCGACCACAATTATTCCAACACAGTCAGCACTTGGTTTTGAGCAAATAGCTTTTAAAACCGCCCTGCCTTCTGGTGGCTCAGACAGTTTCGATTGAGCTCCTTAATTTTGCAACTGTAACTTTTCTTTCACGTGTTCCTGTGTTTATCCAGTTCTGCAGATGGCTCTGTGGGTATTCCTGGCCCAGCAGGTGGGTACCCATATTCACAGTGTGTATATGGGCAAACAGATTCCCATGGCTCATAGTGCTGCTAGTCCCCATGTTGTGTTCACACTCAGAAGGAAGCAAGGTACTGCTGGCTGAAGCTGACAATGAAAAATCTGATAATTAAAAGGTAAGGAGACTGTCCCACATTTTTTTTTAAACGTATTTTAAACCTTCTCATTTATTTTAGGAGAGAGATGGGAGAGTAGAAAAATGACTGACCCAAGTCAAGGACTCACACATAGTGCAATGCATGAGCCGTGAATCAGCAAGTCAGCATGCAAACCACAGAGACACAGTCCAACCTCACAAACACAGACCGCGCTGCAGACAAGGAAAGCTCAGAGCACCCCAAAGTAAAAGTGGAGACTCTGGCTAAAACCTCACTTATCAGCAAAGATAAAAGCTAGGCTGTCAACACACTAATCAGAACTCAACAGCTACGGCTAAGGAACCAGAACAGGTTTCTCCTCGTGTGTGTCCTTAAAAACCGTCTCTCCCCACAACTTCATGTACTCATTACATGACGTATATTGATTACCTGCATTACACGAGTGTGCTGAGAAGGTTTCAGGGACAGGCAAAGCATAGGCTCTTCACAAGTTCTACAACGTAAGGGAGAGATTTGAACACAGTGGATAGGGTGAGATCGGATGCCTGATGCAAGTTGAATGTGCTGCATAAAGTCCTGAGGGAAGACAGCTCCTAGGCTCTCTCTGGGATGCTTCCTTGGGGCCACTGACTGAAAACCTGCACTCCCTCCTTCATTTTTATATTAATAAATTGTTTTGCTTTTTAAAAAATTATTACATTTATCATGTGTGTATCCGTGTGTCTTTGTGTGTGCATATGTGTTTCTGTCTGTATGTCTGTCTGTGTGTGTGTCAACATGTGTGTCCCTGTATGTGTGTGTGCCAGTGTGTGTATGTGTGTGTATCTGTGTATATGTACAGGTATTCTGTGTGTGTATGTGACTGTGTACATGTGTTCTGTGTGGGTCTGTGTATATGTGTATAGGTGTTCTCTCTCTATGTGTGTATGCATGTGTGTTTTGTATGTATATGCCTGACATAGTGCTACTGCTACTGTGAAGGTCAGAGACAACTTTCAGGAATGAGCATCCTCTTCCACCACATGGATCCCAGAGATTGAACCCAAGTCATCAGGCTTCTCTGCAGGTGCCTTTCCCACTGAGCCATATCACTCTCCCATAGATTGCTTTTTCTATGAACCATCTCCAAAATCGGGAATCAACAAATTGCAGCCCAGGTACACCAACCCAGTCCTCTACTTGTTTTTATATATAAAGTTTTGTTGAAACACGATCACTTTCATTCATGCAGGTTTTGTCCATGACTGAGTTTACATTATAGCACCAGAGTTCAGTAAAGTGTATGCCCACAAAGGTGAAAATCTTGACAATAAAGCCCATTACAGAAAAACAGTGTCA
Organism: Alexandromys fortis; assembly: GCF_014885135.2. Taxonomy (NCBI): domain Eukaryota; kingdom Metazoa; phylum Chordata; class Mammalia; order Rodentia; family Cricetidae; genus Alexandromys; species Alexandromys fortis. Next base: position 8,194,537 of record NW_026067951.1, read on the forward strand.
AAATTTATACAAAGACTAGAAATTAGGCCAGGTGTGGTAGCACTTGGGAGGCATGTCTCTGAGTTAGACAGTCTGGTCTGCTTAGCTGGTTCCAGGCTAGCCAGGGCTACATAGTAAGATCCTGTCTCTTATACTTGTGGCTGCGAGCCTAGCCTTTAACAGCTGAACCATCTTTCTATCCAAGGATCCTGACTCAAAATACAAACAACATCAAAACTCCACCCAACCACAAAAAACTTTCAAAAGATGTAACAGCAAAGGTTTCAGAGAAATACAACTATAAAACCTGATTGAATCGACTAATGCGTTTTAAGTATTTGGAAGCACAGTGCATGATAAAAAGATATTGGCATAAATACACATCAATTCTCCATTCACTAATACAAAGTCCCTGTCTCCAGTGAGCATCTCAAGGAAGTCAGGAACCTTGGGGCTTTTGTGGTTGTTGTTTAATTAGGTTGGCTGCTATTTGATTATTAGATTCTAGTATCACTTGACAGTTTTATGGGAAATATACTTTTAAGAATAATTTACATAGAAATATTTAAAGTGAGAAGGGTGAGGTATTCGACAAGTCTCAAAACGAATGTTTTAAGATAAATAAAAATGGCTTTGAAAAAGGTGTTATAATACAACAAACATGACCTTGATTGAATTAGACTACTAGACAAAGAATTGCAAACTACCGCCCAGTGTATGTAAGAATTTAGTGGATGAGAAAGGTTGTGTTTTATGTTGGAAGAAAAATGTGGATTACTTAATATTATTAGCAAAATTTAGGTAAGGATAGTGGATCTAGCATATGCCTCCATTTTCATTCCTTCCCACGCCCTAGTAAAGAAAATGCATGCTGGAGAGATGGCTCAGAGGGTAAAAACACCTGCAACCAAGCCTACTGACTCGAGTTCGATTCCCGAGACCTACGCAGTGCCATGCGGAAAGTGCAGAAACACCAGCAGGTGGAACTAATGGGAAGGAGCTATAGCGTTGGGTGCAGGTCTTTAAAGCACACATTGGGATCCAAGACCCCGCCTCCCCTTGCCTTTTGTTTCCTGGCCTTTGTGAGGTGACTCCCACCACGATGTCTGGACCCCACCACAGAGGCAACAGGCCAAGCAGCTTGAAAGGACTGAAACTTCTAAAACCATGAGCTAAAATCAGTCTTTCCTCCCTTTAGATTGTCTCGACAGATATGGGAAGGCTGTCTGGCGTGGACTGTCCTTGCCATTTTTCTCCGTAATGAAGTAGGATGTTCTGTGGTTGTGACTGCAGTCTCAACCTCTAGTTAATGTCAGGCACACAGATACCACTTGTCTGATACCGGGTAAATGAGTGGATCCTAAAGTCAGGCAGCCCTTCCACTGCAGAGACCCTGACTGTGCCACAGGAGGGGAGGGTGAAAGAGAAGGCAGGGAGGAGTGGGCCTAGTCGAGAAGCCCATTTAAGTTATTCTGGGGAAATGTATCAAACCCTCTGAGGCTAGCACTGGTCAGCTCCAGGCTGATAGCCAGAAAGTTCAGAGAAGAGGGCAGGACCGGAGCCAAGAGAAATCCAGTTCATCACAGGCAAGCTTAGTGGAAGCTCAATGGGCAGAAAGTGGTACACGGTAACCACAAAACCAGTGTGAGGGGTGGAGGGCGGTGAGGGGAGGAAGGTGGAGAGGGGAGGAGGGCAGTGAAAGGAAGGTGTGCCGCCAGGATCCCAGAGTGACTTCTGCTTCAGGCAGCGTTGTGGACCAAAGCCAGGACAGACAGGGACACTACTCGCCATAGCCTGACTGGCAAATTCCTGCTGCTCTGGGCCCTTGAGTACCAGGAACTGATGAGTCTCTTCGACAGTTACAAACAACAGACAAAAAAAAAGAAATATTTAAGTTCAGAGAGTCGCAAGGGACCTTAGAAGTTCTCTGTGTAGCCAAAGGCTTTCAAGTGGTATGAAAGAAGGATGGATCCTAGCTACATCTTTTGAGAAGTGTGTGTGTGTGTGTGTAAGCGTGTGTAAGGGTGTGTGCAACATGTGCATGCATCTGTGTACAGCTTTGACCACCCGTACGTGTACATGGAGAAGCCAGAGGTAGCCACATGAAGTTTATGATGTGTGTGTGCCCCTATCACTCTCCACCTTGTTTTGAGGGGAGGCCTCTCAGAGAACCTGAAGTTTGTTTTGTTATGTAAACTAGCTGACCAGTAAGGCCCTATGATTTGCCTGCCTCTGCCCTACTTCATTGCTAGAATTCCAAACACATTGTGCCTGGATTTTTTGTGGGTTCTGAGAGTTTCGAATTCAAGTTCTTAATGATTATTATTATATAGTATCCAAAAAAATAGGCATGGCTACTGTAATCTCAGCATTTGGAGGCCAAGTCAGAGAGTTCCTGGGAGCTCGGTGGCCAGCGAGCCAGGTAAAAGCTTCTCTCAGGTAAGATCTGACTCAAGGAACAAGGTAGGGAGCACTAGAGGAAGATCCACGCCTCCTCCTCAGGTCTGCATGTGCACTTGGTCTCACACACTTATGCACATGCACTCCACACACACACATACACCATTTATAATTTCTCCACAAAATGCAATCCAAGCCTCATTAATTAACACCAGGACTGGCATCCTCACCATCACAACTAAGGTAATAACTCCAGGACCAATGAAAATGAATGAATGTGTGTACCCTAGAATAGTACCACAATTTAAATCATTGCTTATTAAAATTGCACACATACACAAAGACAAAATCAGACACTTACTGGAAAATGCACTTCTTTTCACCCATTCTTTCCAGTTCTGTAAGGAAGACTTAGGTGTGTCCTAACCTCTTGACCCAGTGGCATCTTTTATCTGCCTCTAGAATCACTCAGAACTAATCTATGCAGAATACAGCTTTCTTTCCAGATCTGCATCATTCTGGAACTATAATACATTAAACTACATAATGCAAACTATATCTTAAAAAGTAAAGAATGAAATTAATTTAATAATATGTTACTTACCCCAATATATTCAAAGCATTATGGGCTCAACACATAGTTGATATTACAAATGATCGATGAAATATTGTACATGATTGTATATGTATAGTAAGCCTGTGAAGCCTAGTGTCTCTTTTATACTTTGTTTCCCACAGTAAGGACCACCCACGAATCAAGTGTTCCATTCTTATCAGTAACTGGTGGCTATGCCAGTACAAATCTAAGAGCCTTCTAGTTAGGGATTTTATTGCTATGAAAAGACACCATGACCATGGTAACTCTTCTAAATGAAAACCTTTAATTGAGGGGGCTCTCTGACAGTCCAATTATCATCATGGTGAAGAGCATGGTGGTATGTTGGTAGACATGGTGCAGGAGAGGTAACTGAAAGGTCCACATCCTGCAGGTGACAGACAGGAAGTCCACTGAGACACTGGTGGTGTCCTGAGCATAGGAAACCTCAGAGCCCACCCCCTCAGTGACACACTCCCTCCAACAAGGCCACCCTCACTCCAACAAAGCCACACCTCCTAATAGGACCACTCCCTATAAGATTATGGGGGCCAATTACATTCAGACTTCAAGTACCCTGTCCTGTTCACTGTTGTCACCTCAGGGTATCACCTTTTCTACAGACTACACAGAAGAAGCTCAGCAGGTATGTGCCAGATGGTGAGATGATAGAAAGTGGTACATGGGTGGGTGGAAAGATAGGTAGTTGGATGGATGGTTAGTTTGATGTATGGGTGGATGTATGGATGATGGCTAGATGGCTGGATGGGTGAATAAATGGAGTGATGGATGAGTAACAGGTGAATGGGTGGGTGGAGAGATAAATGAATGGATTTCCAAATACATAGTTAATCTTTTAAACTCGGATAACGTTTGTGAACCTGGTCTCTGAGACTCGCTCTCGGCGGTCTATCCAGTGAACTGGCAATTGTGCCATTATGCCGTTGGACACCTATCAGAAAGGTCACAGGCTTCAGCACCAACAGTAAACTGTTTATTAAAAACATGCTCTATATTGACCTTGGCATTCTTTTCCCTGTAGACAGAGTGTCCCATGTTTGAAGACTTGGTAGGAGAGGAGCTGAGGCAAAACAAGAGAAGGTAGGCAGTGGTGCTGTTTAAACCACCTAGAACCTAGATTCCTGTCATGTCTACCATCTAGGTCCCATCTTTCCCCCCTCTGAATCTGTTTTCTCATCTTGCAGCCTTTTCTTCAAGGGGAGGCTTTGGAAAAAGCCCCATCTGTACAATAGAAACAAACTGGTTGTGGGAACAGCTCTGGGGTCTGGAGTCTCTGCAGCACGGGAACCACACTTACTAGCAGTATATGAAGCTTCTTCTCCCACTGAATTCAGCACAATCGTACAAAGCCCTCCTCCAGCGAGCTTCCTGGGACTCTCCATCTTTGCGCTGTTGGGTGGGAGCTCCAGGAACTGCTTAAAGCGGGATTGTGGGGAGATTAGCCTTTCCTGGAAGCACCGCAGTGGCCAGAGCAGCCAAAGCTCTCAAGGTGTGCTTGAGTAGAGAAAGGAATCAGGCAATAGAGTTGCTATGGGTCCCAGCCACAAAGTGGATGCCAAGTAGACGGAACCAAGTAACGGTGGGGAGCACAGATCTGATGTGGCCAATATGCCCTGTTTTGTTGTTGTTGTTGGTTGGTTGGTTGGTTGTTATTTAGGCAGTGTCTCGCTAGGAAGTCTCTGTTGGAACTCATGATACTCCTGTCTCAGCCTCTAGAGTGCTGGGATTGCAGATAAATGGTATCACACACAGTCAATATGCCACTCTCTAGTTAAGTGGTCTCACTTGTAATAGGAGCAGTGGAGCTGCATCCCCGGCAAGACCCACCTCCATCACTCACTTATGTGTATGTGTAAAGGTGTTTTTTAAGCTTAATGAAATAGACATAGTTTCAATGTGAGGCAGAAACTTGCACTTGTAGTAATAAATATCTTTTTTCCCAGTCTCAAAGGAAAATAAAGCCAACTCGTGATTTATGCTGAGTTCTCTTCACTCCCGTCTCACCTCGACTTTCAGTGCCAGATAAAGTCACTCCCAGAGTCAGTTCCCATGGCAGCTACATCCCTCCTGTTGTCTCACTACAGCGTCCCCCATCAGCCATGTGTGCATCACTCAGCCCACATTTCCATATCCAGACGCTGTGTATTCCATTCAGAGGCAGTGGGCTCTCGGGTCGTGTGCCCAATAACATTAAAATGTGCTCGCCATCTTCATAGGCCCAGTGCATGTCTGAGGCAGGTGATTCCTAGGCTTGTACCAAAGTCTTACATTCCGCTAGGGAAATGCTGGAGATGAAATCTGGAAGGGACTTCTCTCTGGCATATGACTCCTCCTACAGTAGACACCATAGGAGGTATAGTCTGCTCTACCATACGGAGCCTGCTGAGAGGTTTTAAGTCATTGACAGAGCACTCTTGAAGGGATTGTAGAGCCTCTCTCTCTCTCTCTCTCTCTCTCTCTCTCTCTCCTTTCCCCTCCTCCCCCTTTCACTTTGGCTGTGAGGTGGGTGAAGTTTTCCTCCACCACAGACACTCACACCATGATGTGGTACTTTCTCCATCACACTGAGAGCAACAGGGCCAACCCACCATGGGCTGAAACCTTCAGAACTGTAAAGCAAAGCAAAGCATTTCTCTTTGTCAGCTGGCAGTCTCCTGACTCGTTACATCAACAGAAAGCCGAGTAACATGGGCATGTTGACAAAACTTCATTATGCTTCTTCTTGGACTATTTCAGTGATAATAGATCAGGACGTGAGTTCATTGTGCTTTCTGATATGAGGCCGCATGAGGATTTGGATTAAGTGAAGTGGTGTATGATGGGTAATCTGGTAAAACTGGCTTCCAGAGCCTGCTTGGGCAATAGCTATCAGTTATATCAAGGGCAGTAGCCAACCTCTAAGAGGTCTTAGTAACTTCCATAAAATGAGGGCTGGATCCCTGTAATGCCTGCGGACTGCAATTCTATTTCACCGTGAGTAGGCAGAAGAAAGCTCTCAACTTTCCAAGATTGTTAATCCATCTTTGAGAAATTTTGAGTTCTTGGGATTCGAAACTGAGAACCCTAAGTATACATAGGAGTGCAGAGGAGGCATGGCAAGATTTGAGATCTCATTATAAAATGTGAATATCTCGAGGAAGTGTAGACACACTAAGGGCTTGTGTGTGTGGTGTTGCCATCTCTTTTTGCTTGTTAGAGGAGGGGGTTGCTTGTTTGTCCTCGTCGCCCAGAACCAAAATAATCACACAGAAACCATATTAATTAAATCACTACTTGGCCCATTAGCTCTAGCTTCTTATTGGCTGACTCATATATTAATTTAACCCATTTTTATTAATCCATGCATGTATCACCACGTGGCTGTGGTTTATCGGCTAAAATTCTGTCTGGCTTCCGGCAGGGCTCCATGACTTCTCTCTGACTCCTCCTCCTTTCTCCCCAGCATTCCATTTAGTTTTCCCCGCCTAGCAGTTCCTTTATTAACCAATGATATTCACAGCATACAGAGGGGAATCCCACATCATTTGCAGATGGAGAGTAGACCACAGATGGCTTACTCATCACAACCAAAACAAGCTTCCCAGTTTCTTGTAATTCATTGACTCATGAGGCCATGTGATAAGTAGTTGGAAATCTGACCACCTGGGTGATGCCCCAGTGGCCTCCCTCCAGGAATCAGGCTGTCAATAAACAAGCTGAGCTGCACCTCTTGGAACCCTTCAGGGGAACTTCACCACTTAGTCCCCCCCCCCCCAACAGCACATGCACTGTATTTATGGAGAGTGTTTTCTTTATGTATTTCTCCATTGGATGATGTTGATTCCTGGGAATAGTACTGTGTGCTGGTTAATATTTTGTTTCTTTGACACAAGCTAGAGTCATCTAGAAAGAGGGAGCCCCAACTGAGAAAATGCGTTCATCGTATTAGCCTATAATATCAGTGCATATTTCTGGGAGGGTCCAGTCCATTACAAGTGGTCTTGGATTGCATGAAAAATTAAGCTGAGCAAGGCATGACAGACAAGCCAACAAGCCATGCCTCCTCTGGGGCCTCTGCTTCGGTTCTGACTTCCAGGTTTCTGCTTGAGTTCCTGCCTTGGCTTCCCTTCATCATAGTCTATAAGCTGTAAGATGAGATACACCCTTTCTTCTCCAAGTTGCCTCTAGTCATGGTGTCTATAGCAGTTACAGAAAAGCACACTGGGCTATATTGTAATAAACTAGGGTGCAGGCGTCCTTTTGACATGCTGATTTTATTCCCTGATGTCGGCGTTCTATTTCTGGTTGGTTTATTTTTGTGCATGAATTTTGTCATTTGTCACAACACGGTGGATATTTAGAGTACTATTAGGCTGGCTAGTCTTTATGCCGATTTGACGCAAGCTAGAGTCATCTAAGAGGAGGGAACCTCAAGTGAGAAAATGCTTCCATAAGCCTGCACTGTAGACAAGCCTGTAGGGCATTTTTAAATTGGATCTCAAAAAGGGCCAGCAGACTCCAGAGCCGCGTGGGAGGGTGTGACGTGTACATGGATAAAAAGGCTACCCTATCTCCTTGGGGCAGGAGCTGCTGGGGAGTGTTAGAAGGCTAAACCTGAGATGTGCAAACCCATCAAGGCCTCCTGGAACCCATCTGGGACATCCAGTGTGGGAGGCAGGCTGACTACAGTGTTATTTGCTTCCGTGTAATACTGGGGCAAATACTAAATATAGTATTAGCTATGAATGACTCACCCAAACTTGAATAAAAGAGACACCTACCTTAAATGGCACTTACTATTTCCTAACAGGAAGCTATGAATGAATTTCTCTCTATTCTCTATAGATATTTAAAACAAAAGAACATTCACCAGATGTCTCTATAGCAGACTAAAATCACAAAATCCCTGTTATAAACTGACAGCATCATAGCAAGAGCTGGGATCTCTTTAGAAACTGCTGATCAATGGGATCGGAGATTCTGAGCATGTACTTCTCTTGCAGGTGACCCAAGATGGGTATGGGCTACCAGCACCCATGTACAGTGGCTCACGGTAGCCTGTAACTCCAGCTCCAGGAGGTCCTGGGGTGCGGGATATTTCCAGAGTCCCCGATTCATAGCCTTTTCATTACTGGTACAAATGCGATCAGGAGCAGAAGCTAACTCCGGTTTCATTGGGGCCAGAGATCATGTGGGGTTGGCTGTCAGACACCAGACTCAGGCCACCACAAGCGTGCCCACATATGGACCTCCAAGGGCTCCTCACATTCACCTGCACGTGTGAACACACAGGCACACACGAATACCTCCAACTAAAGAGTAGAAGAAAGTAACTTGGGTGTTCTATTACTCTTCTTACTGCGGCCCATTTGTTCTGTTAAAGCCTCTTCAGGGGTTCGGGGAGAGAGTGAAGCACCCACTGCACAAGCATGAGGACCTCAGTCTGGGTCCCCAGAACCCACGTGGGAAAAGCCAGTTATGGTGGCCCCCACCTGTGATCCCAGCACACCCTGGAATTAGCTGGGCAGCCAGCCTAGGCGAATTGGTGAGTGCCAAGGTCAAGAGAGAAACTCTGCCTCAGAAAAGTAAAATGAAGTGGAGAGAGGTGGAGGAAGACACCCGACACTAACCCCAGGCCTCCCCAAGCGTGTCTGCACATGCCCATGCACCCGCATGCACATATGTGCACATACACATGCAAGCACGCACAGACATGCACACATGCATGAACACACATACACACACAGGTATTTATTTTTTAAAAGAGCCATCATGGCAAGGGTAAGAGAAATATTCCCCCACCGCACCCCAACCCACATCACCTGAAACAGGCACGGGAGCCAGCCCTGACCCTGGGCACATAAAAACAGAAGAGCTGGCCCTGCCCCCGACCAAGGGCACCAATCCAGGAAGTGGCGCTGCAACTCACCTGGTCAAAACAGTAAAGCTGGCCCTGGCCCTAGTGGTCTGAGGGTGAACTAGACCCGCGGGGATGAGAGCTGCAGAACTGGCCCTGCTCCTTGCTGTCTGCTACATTAGTGAGCTGGTTGGGGCAGAGCTGGAGAGTTCGCTGGGTGGTGATGATGAGGGAAAACTGGCAGGCTGACCAACCCAGCTACAGCCCAGACCCAGAATCAGGACTACAGGGTAGCCCACTGCAACACCCACTTCATCTATGGACCTATAGATCCAAAGCTACAGGGTCTCTGTGACACAAGGTAACAATAGAATACCAAGAGGAGTCCCAGTGAGGGCCCAGTATTGAGAATGTGACAGAAGCCAGAGGCCTTGAACCAGACCGATGACTCATTGCAATGAACACTTACAAGAAAAGATTTATGTGGACTGAAGGCTATACTGTGTGACTCACTGGGCCACACTACAGTTTCCATGCTGAGTTTTTTTTTTTTTTTTTTTTGCTTACTTGTTATTTTGTTTTTTGAGGTTTTTTGTTTTTGTTTTTGTTTTACTTTTAAGTTTTGTTTCAAGGGCGAGAGATGAATGGGATCAGGACACATGATGTGAAAGCCACAAAGAATTAATAAAAACTTAATTTTGAAAAAAATAAAAAATCCATCAGGTAGCTGGGTGATTGCTCAACTGTAGGCATACTCTAAACACTTCCTTTAATTTTATTCATCATAGGTAAGACCCTGGGGTGGGGGAATCTTTCCTGAGTCTCTGATTCATGGCTTTTTAATTACCGGTGAACATACAATAAGGAGCAGTAAGTAACTAACTTCCAGTTTCAATGGGGCCAGAGATCACTCAGGGATTTGATTGGCCAGACACCAAAATGGTTTCATGTATGAAGTGGATTAAGCCGTGAAGATTGACAATTGAAACGTGGAGTGATATTTGACACGGTGAAAGCATCACTAGTTTAGAAGTCAGGAGTCCTGGTTAGTCTTGTATTGACCTCTTTCCTCTGGGAGACCCACTCCTGTTTTCTTGCCCTTAAAATAAGTCATGAGACCCTTGCAGCACACCACGCCCGTCTGCACTCTATGCGCCGCCATACAGTTTGTGAACCAGGCAAGGGGCTGGAGATTGAAACACCCAAAAGGACTCACAGACAGAGACACAGGTCCTCCTTGATGCAAGAATGTCCCCTTTATTGTGTTCAGGGGCAGCTTATATAAGGATAGCCATGCCCCAGCCAAACGCACCAGAAACCACTCTCCTGCCATCAGGAACTCCTGAGGGTCTCGTGTTCAGAGAAGCTGTAGGCACTCAGATCAGGGGAAAACAAGTTGTTTACAAGAAATTCAGGATCTGGGGGTTCACAGTTCCCAACAGACCCTGTATTCTGGGTTCCTTTTCAGCTCTGGAATTCTAGAATCTCGGTTCTAATCCCAGCACTCAGGGTGCTGCATAGGAAGACCACTAAGAACATAAAGCCAACCTGAGCAACACAGCAAGCTCAAGGTCAGCTTGGGTTATGCAGCAAAACCTTGAGTCAAACATTTAAAGAGAAAAAGCATTCCCAAACTCTGTGCCCTTCTTGAACATAAACTGACATCCATTTAAGCAGCATAACCACTCCCGCCTGTAATGCACACATTTGGGGATCATCTCGGGCTCCTGCAGCCAGGCCTTCCCAGCTATAATGGACTGTCGCCCCTCAATAAGCCCTGCTCCTCTTGTGTTACTTTAGGTCAGGTATTTGAACACAAGAGCAGGAAGAGTAACTTATACACACAGGGGAAAGACGCTGTGTCTGTTTGATCATTTCCTGTGTGGAGAAGGGAGTCCTGGAGGCAGGACCCCAAGGCACAGTCTCTCGAGCTTGTAATCTGAGCGCTGGGGAGGCAGAGGCAGACAGGCACGTCTGTAGGGCTCACTAGCGGGCCAGTTCACCTTACTTGGAAAGTACCAAGCCGGTATGACACCCTGTCAAAGAAACCTGGTGGATATATGTATCTAAGGAACAAAACCAGTGCAAGCACAAACCAGAGTTCACCAGCAAACACATGTACACACACACATGCAATTCACTCACACGCACACGTCCCTTGCCTGCATTGCCAGGCTTCCAGATAGAATATTCCCGGGCAGCATCCATGAACATTCACACACCATACCCCCCCACCCACTCTCCAGGCATTCCAGCCACCCCACCCATCCTAAGGCTTCTAACAGCCCGGAGCTCCATCCCAAATGCCCTCCGTGCTCCAACTATGCCTTAGCTCCTCCTTTTATGGGAGTTTAAAAATGATGAATGTGTTGCTTCAAAGACACACATGTTCACAAGTAGATTTTCCCACAAGCAGTCAGAAGGCTTAACTAAAGGGAAAATATGTGCAGAAGCATCTGATGGGTTCCAAAATAGTTATTTAAGGAAAGCAGACAGCTACCTCAAGCCATAAGGGACCTGAAGCTAAAAGCTCCACTGTTCCAGAGCATCACCCTTCCTAGCCTGGGCTCACATGACAATTTTCTCACTCCGTACACAGCTATAAACTGTTTTTAAATCATGGTACTGTGGTACTACCTTTTTAAAGATGTCCTGTTTGCAGGGTGGAAGAGGATGCGGAGATAACTCAGTTTGATGCTTGCCTTGCACACATATAGATCTGAGCTTTATTCCATAATTCACACTTATAAAAGGGTGGGGGGACACTAAAGAGAATGGCTTAGTGTTTAAGAGCACATACCTGAATTCAGTTCCATCAGTCAGTTCACTACCACCTACTGTAATTCCAGCTTCAATAGATTTGATGCCTCTGCTGGTCTCTACAGGCACCTGCTCTCACCTCTACACACACACACACACACACACACACACACACACACAAATCTACACATAATTAAAAACAAAAAAAGAATAAAAAGTTAGTCATAGTAGAGTGTTTTAGTTCTAGGACTGGGGGCGGGGCAGAGACTGTTGGACCCCAAGAGTCACTGGCCCCAGCCTAGCCTATTGGTGAACCCCAAGCCAGTGAGAGACTTGGGCTCGAAACAGAACATAAAGTGGATGGTTCCTGAGGCGTGACACCTGAGGATGAACCCTGGTTTCCACATGCACATTAATACATGTGCGGCTGCACATACAGGAGCTACACATAACCGTGTGTTATCTGGTTAGCTGACAAAATAGCACAGTTCTATGTAACTTTTCAATCTACAGTAATACTCGGCAACCCAGAACAGGCTCTGAGGCCGCAGCTCAGAAACTAGTGGGGCTGTTGAAGACCATCTTTCCCCCATTGCCGTGGTGGTACAGAAACAGCAGGACAGCACTGACTGGCTGGAGGGACTGGAGGAGCCCTCCACGCTGGTCTCAAGAGGAGCAAGAAGAAACTTGAAAATCTGACCACTGTTCCGAGGCGTGAGATCCTGGAGGCTTAATGGGCTTCATCTGACTTTTCGGAGAAGCGTCTTCATTCAAGGGCTTTTGCCTCCGTGAGTCAGAGGCAGGACAGCCTCCAGCTCCATGCCAACCAGTACTTTTCCATGCCTTCCTGAATTATATAACATGGCACATTTTTAGAAACTTGGTTTAAGTTGCAGAGGCTCTTTCTGCGCTGAAATTTTAGCTTTCCAGTTCTACACGCTCGCGTTTTCAGAAGATGGGATGCCAGTGTGTTGGAACTACAAGCAGGAGTGAGAGAACAGCATATCCTTGTTCTGTGTAAAGGAAAAGTTCCATGCAATTGTCTTGGAATGCCTCCTCCTTGAGCCTGTGTTTGTATTGAGATCAATGAAACAAACTGAACCTACCTGGGTTTTATTCTGTTGCTTCTGGGAGAGTTCCTCTGCTCGGTTACTTTAAGGGCAGCGTCATAGATGACAGTACCATTAGTTTATAATAACACTCAAGTGACTGTAGTAGTTACTTTTCCCCACTGTTGTGATAAAATGCCTAACAAGAGCAACTTAAGGAAGGAAGGATGTGCTGATTGGGCTCACACCTTGAGGGTGATTCTAGACCCCGTTGAGTTGATGGTCAAATATTAACCGCCATAATGACCAGAGCAATATGCAGAGAAGCTTGTATAGGAAGGAAGCTTGAGGAGGTCCTCTTGAGCAAACTGGATTCTGGACATAAGGCGAGGTAGAACAAGAGGACAGGAATTTGTTCATAGAAACACTTTCGGGCTCAACTAGGGGGAAAGCGACTTAACCGACCTTCAAGTCCAGGTTACAAGATGACTAATTGTGAGAACCAACGTCTTTTGCGTCTACCTCACTTCTTAGGATATCTAGGGTCACCCTTTTGGAACTATGTATCCAAACCAGCCCATTGTCAGGAGCGACACACTTTACCAAGTCCTCTCCCATCAAATGACTATCTGATGCCAACATCTCTTCTTTAGAAGGCCTTCAGTAATGCCACCTGCAAACTTACTTTGAAGTCTAGAAAGCTGGGGACAGTCATGCAGCTTGCTTGGTCTAGACCCAAAACATCGTGTCAGAGCCAAACAGGAATTGAAAGCAACAAAAAGCAGAGCAGGATGGTGTGAACATCAGCTGGTTGGTTGCCCTCCAGAAGACCCATGTCTGGGTTATTTTCTTCCCCTGCCCACAAGCACTGACCCAGTATGTGTATATCATCCCCAAGGGCCCTCACATCCAACCCACACTACTTTTAGCTACTCTTCATGGTCATGTGTCATAAAATATGCCAAGAGCCACAATTTAACTCTGGCCTGTGATGGTTTTAGGCACAAGATGATTGCAGTAAGTGGCCAGGGCCTGTCCTCTAAAATCCTATCTCCAATGACACCTCCTGAGGCACATTCTCCATTACAGCTGCACTTTATATGATGACTAATCTTACATATTTATTAGTCAAGACTCTATAAATGAAGAACAGATAGAGTTAATATATAATGAAAAGGATTCATTAAACTGGCTCACATGAGATGGGTTATGCCCAACAATGGCTGTCTACTCACATCATGTGGCTAGATTCCTCAGCAGTCCTATGTGATACTGAAGGCTAAGAGGGTTTCTAGTGAGCTGCTGGGTTTTAGTGTGCATGAGAAGATGGAAAAATTGGGTTCTGATGTCAGCAGCAATAGACTAGATGCACTCGTGAACAAGGAGTGAAGGCAGACATGCAGAAGCATCCACTTGTCCATCCGACCTTTTTTTATATGAGATATCACTGGAAATATGACTCCCCCAGTTAATCCTTCCTGAAAATACCATCACAGACCCACCCACAGGTCGTATGTCTCTTAGCTGATTCCAGATCCAATCAAGTTGACAACCATCACACACCCTGAGAAGCAAAAGAGTAGAAGAGTAGAGATGGGTTGACATGGAAGCCCTTGGGTCCCTGTCCCTGTTCCCTGAATAAAAAACGTTATTGTATATACTTGTTTTGTATCTAAGCAGGTAGTCTGGCTTCTCCTGGGGCCAGGGGCTCTGTGTTTTATGATTACTAGAGGACATTTTCAGTTATCCACCTCCAAAGAGCCTACTAAGCTGATCCAGAGAGAGATGAGAAACCTCCCAATAACCAACACTAAAGATGCTAGGGAAAATATTTTGGCTATATGACAAACACAGGAATAGGTACCAATCACCAACAATGATAAGACAAGCTCCCCAACTCCCTTTCCTGAATGCTTGCACAGTCTGCATGAAAACTACACCATAATAAGACCAGACCACAAATCCCAGCTCTTGGGAACTGACATTAGGCATCTTTTTCCAGATCTGAGGAATATACAGTAGAAAAACTGGCAGACACCACAAATCAGGGAGTGATTTCAATTTTGTTGGCTTTTTCTTTCTCTTCCTTACTTTTTTCTTTCCCGTCTCCTTTCTTCTTTTTTTCCCTCCCAGTGGTATCCTAGCACCATTGCTTGCAGGGATAAAAGCACAATGACATGCTGTAATAGATAGATAGATAGATAGATAGATAGATAGATAGATAGATAGATAGATAGAGAGATAGAGATCTTGTTTTTAGGGACTATGGGTAAGGTTTTACATAAGAGTTGATAAATGTTGAATGCACATAGCATGCTGAGTAGGCTTTTTACCAGCCAGGGAACAGAGACGGAAACCAGTATAAGCTGCTGTGCTGCCCAGGGAAGCCTAACTGAAGAATAAAATAAATGGTTTTTTGGCAGTTGGACTGGGTGGGACAGGGCTGTGCATGGGCAGAGCCTCCATTGTCGTTTGAATGAACATTTATGTGCCGGGGTGTCCGGCTTTACATAGACCGAGGAAACGGGCCTGACAAATTCTCCTCTCTTTTCCCACCCAAGAGACTCCATGATAGGTTCTGCCTGTAGAGTGAGACACTGAACCACGAATGGCCCCGGTGCTTGTGGTGGTGCAAGTGAAGACAAGGGGGCCACTAAGCCTTGCTGGTCAGCTAGTCTCAAAGAATCAGCAAGTTCCAGGTTCAGTGAGAGATCTTGCCTGAAAAAAATAATGTGGAGAGCAAACAAGGAAGACACCAGTGTTGACCTTTTCCCTTCACATGCACATCGACCCTCACATATATTAGCAAAACACACGTGAACACATACAGGTGCATACAACACACACTAAAAAAAACCGGATATAATGACCACTGTACACCTACTTAGATAGCTAAAACCAAGGGTAATGGTGATACAAAACACAAACCAGAGCAATAAGCCAAAGGCCCAACCTATCTAAGGGTGGTATACAAAACTCCAGAGCCACTCCAACGTCTTACCTTTAAGAGGCTAGCATATTCTCCACATATGTTCTAGCCCTCTGTTCTTTGGTGTTTACTCAATTGCATTGAAAACATATGTCTACCTAAGTTCCTATTCTACCCAGATTCTTACAGCATCTTGACTCATTACTATCAAAATGTGGAAACAGCCAAGACATTCTTCTGTCGGTGCACATAAATAAACTGCAGAACATATTTGCAGACAATGGGATAGGATTTGGCACTAAAGATGAATGTGCTACCTACCAAACCATGAGAAAATGTGGCCGGAGCACAAATGAATATTGCTAAATGAAATAAGTCCATCTAAAGCATTTACACACTGCACAATTCCAGTTAGATTATATTCTGGGAAAGGCACACGCTGACGACAGTAACATCAGTGGCTTTCAGGGGTTCGGGAGGGTACACATAGCACTGAGGACACTATTGTATAAGATACTACATTGGTAGAGATGTGTCATTATGCTAATGTCTAAACTCATAGACTGTCCAACACTGTTGTAATAGGAGCGGCGGGGCTGCATCCCCGGGACCCGGCTGCCCACATGTCTAGCTTATGCCCCAAAATAATTACATGGAAACTGTATTCTTTTAAACACTGCTTGGCCTATTAGTTTGAGCCTCTTATTGGTTAGCTCTTACATATTGATCTAACCCATTTTTAATCTGTGTAGCCCACGAGGTCGCTTACCAGGGAAGATCTTAACCTGCGTCTATCTGAAGTGGGAGAATCATGGTGACTCCTGACTCAGCTTCTTTCTCCCAGCATTCTGTTCTGTTTACTCCGCCTACCTAATTTTCTGTCCTATTAAAGGGCTGAGGCAGTCTCTTTATTTAACCAATGAAATTAACACAAAACAGAAGACCCTTCCCCATCACACACCAAGATAAATCCTGATGGGAAGCATGGCCTCCAGGTGAAAATGTATCAGTGTGTGTTTATTGATTGCAGTACACATAGCTGTGCAAGGCAGGATGTCAGCAAGGGGGAAAACTTGGCATGACCGAGGGCAGACGTGATTTGAAAAGTCTGCTTATTGGGTAGGTATTTCCTCTAAGTTAAAACGGTCTTGGGCTGCACATATGGCTCGATGGTTAAGAGCACCTGTTGCTCTTGCAGAGGATTGGGGTTCAGTTCCCAGCACCAGCATCTGTAACTCCAGCTCCACCTGTCATAGACAGGTACTGGAAACTGACCTCAGGTCCCCTGTAACAGCAGTCAGGAAGCTAGGCTTGACTTTCTTGTTACAACTGTATCTGCTGGTAGCAAGAAATAGAAGTCATGATTATCTTTTAAAAGTACATGGTTGATACAACTGGTCTTTAGCTAGAACTAGGTCAGTGCCAGGAACCACTGGAGCACAGACTCCGTCCTCTGGGTACAGATCTAAATAGAGATCAACTGAAGAATCTCAAATGACAGAAAGACACTTAAGGAATTGTTCAACATCCTTAGCCAACCAGGGAAATGCAAATCAAAATGACTCTGAGATACCATCTAAACCTGTCAGAATGGCTAAGATCAAAAACATGGATGACAGCTTTTGCTGGAGAGAATGAGGAGTAAGGGGGATACTCCTCCATTGCTAGTGGGAGTGCAAACTTGTCCAGACACTTTGGACATCACTATGATGGTTTCTCAGAAAATCTGGAAGCAGTTAGACCCAGTATTACCACTCTTGGGCATATACCCAAAGGAGGCACATTCATACCAAATTCCACTTTACAAGTTGCTGCTTTCAGTCTTTGAATATTCTAACATCTCATTCTTCCATTCAGCTACTGATCAGAAGAAAACGAGTGTGAAACATATTTATACCTTATTGTGAACTCAAATCAGTGACTCCCCTCGCCCCCAGGAAGTAGCATTTAGCCACACTATGAAAAGCAATGCGTTATTCTTAGGCAGGTGAGCAAAAACATTCTCTCTTCCTCCCTTCCTATTTAACTTTTTATTTACTGAGAAGGGCCTTCATGATGGCATCACATACAGAAAATCTTTACTAAGAGACTGAGAGAGTGCCAGAGATGTCACCCAAAATATGCTTTGGGGGCATATGAGTGATTTTAAACTCAAAGCAATTGGAGTTTTTCACTTTTCCCTTACTTTCTGAAACTAGAGTAAGAATTTCCCCTCTTGTAAAGGCATTTTTAATGCTATAATTACAGTGGAAATTTCCACTTTTAAAGATGCTTCTGTAGGAGGAGGAGAACTGTAGCCTCAGATAACTCCAACTGTTCGCTGCAGACATGGCAGCCCTTTGTCACACAGCAACTCCTGGATGTGTCAGAACTTGACTGTCCCACCCAAGAGGCCACAGCCCCTTCCCTCTGTTTAGCCTAAGATGGTTTATATAGGCCACATTTTGAGTCACATTTTTAAAAGAATTCTTTTGTATGTGTACAAAATCAAAACTTTCCTTTCCTCTTGTTAATTTGTCAGTTTTATCACGAACCCCAAACTTTAAACCTAGGAGACTAGCAAGGGATGGGCAATCCCAGAGCAGCAACAGCTCCATGATACCGATTTGTCCATTGCAGGGAGATGGAGGGGGTAGTCTTATAAAACATCCAAAACCATTCCGAGGAGAACACCACAGGATCTAAAGAGATGCTTCTTTCCATCCCTTGAGGGGTGACTTACCTAAGGACCCCTAGAGCACCCATCTGGCTTTGTTCGGGCTCATGATTGACATTCTGATCATAACTGTGAAACAGAGGATTGTCTCCCCAAGCTCCTGAGATAGTAAGTGTATGTCTCTAGCATCAACACAGCAAATGCCTAAAAGAGTTTTAAATACCCAAGTCAGAATTTCTTCAAATTTCAGTGTCTGAAAAACTAGCAAGAGGTTGTGTGTCACACTCCAAAGTGAAGCCACGGATGAGTGTATCGGCCGCTCCGCTCAGGGCAACAGATGCCATCGGAGCAGAAGGACCTGACAGGCTTCGACTCCACTCCCTTAAAGAGTAGCAACATAAACTGGACCTGCTCATGCCCAGATTATGGAGGGGTGAAAGGTCAAAGGTGGGAGGTGGGGTGGGAGGTGGGGTGGGAGGCAGGGTGAGGGTGGGATGGATATCAGACAGGATGCTTTTTTCATGGCACACCCAGGGTAGCATATACTTCCCCATCAACTACAGCCCTTTCTTCAGGTGGGTCCTGCTTTTTTTTTTTTTAGCAAAATATTGCATGAAGTAAAGAAATACAAGCACAAAAGAGATGTGCTTATGGGAAAATTAAGCTGAATGCTTTATGAAGTTTCAGTTAGATTAGTTATTTTACCAAAAAAAAAAAAAAAAAGAAAAGAAACAATTTGGGATTTTTAATCCTTTATTCTATCCCGGTGTGTGTGTGTGTGTGTGTGTGTGTGTGTGTGTGTGTGATGTACACGTGTACAGGCACATGCATGTGGCATGCAGAGATCAGAGGACAACTTTTAGGACCCAGGACCCTTCCTCCTTGTGGAGCCCACATGTCTTGTTTCTGCCCTACTTGTGCTCCAGACTCCCGGGCTAAACTACTAAATAGCTAGCAAGCTTCCATCTCACCGTTTCTGGGATTATAATTATCTGGCTTTTTCTATGGGTTTTGGAGATCTAGACTCGTGTCCCTCTGGTCTACAAGGCAAGTACTTTACCTATGGAGTCGTCTCCCCACCCCCTCAGCTCTTTTGTATTCTCCTTCTGTTATATCAAATCCAAACCAGAAAATAAAAACATTATCACTGTTTTATGAAGAATCACATGAAGAATTTTAATCAGTGGAGAAAAGTCAATGGAAAATTTTCATCGGTGAAGTTCTCCTCAGAATGCGGTTCATCGGGCCAGCAACATTGCTCAGAAGAGAAAGACACGCACTGTCAAGCCGGCTGACCTGAGTTCAGTCCCCAGCTCTCACGTGGTGGGGGAGCACTGATTCCTGCAGCTGCTCTCTGACCTTCACACATGCGCCGTGGCCTGTGCACCACGTGCTCACACAGACACTAATTTAATGTCTGTTTGAAAGTCTTTGAAAGCCTGACGCCGAAGCCTCAAACCTGGCTGCTCCTGATGTCTTAAGGGAGAATGGTATAGTGCCTTGGCTTCATTCTTATATTTCCTTCTCGAACTGCCTCTTTGATTGTTCAGCCAATCACTGACGTCAGTGAGGGTAGATAAGGGAGGCTGAACAGATTCCATTCCACCTGGATGGGCCTTAATGGGGAAGTAAGTTTCCACCCAGAAGAGGAGGGAAGTACCAACCTGGGTGGAGGAAGGTGGTGGAACAGGGTCACGGAAGCATGAATGTACATGCTAAGTTAGCGAATTGGTAGGATATCAACTGTGACAGGGACACAGGCTTGGTAGATACCTGAGGAGAGAATGTCAGAAAGGTACACTGGTCCCTGATTGCTCTGGGCCCTGAAAATCACGCTAAGAGAGTTGGACTAAATCCTTCTGTCTCATAGGCCTTCCTAGGGTTCATGCACTAACACAGCCCTGGCGTTAAGTACAGCCCCTGGACTGAAAGAAGGGATGCCCAAGCTTGGGTGGTTTCAGCAAGATTCTGGGCTGAAAGGTGACAATATTCAGATACATAGTGGCAAAAAAAAAAAAAGAAACAAAGAGGAAATGTGAGAAAAAGCCTTGCAGACATTTTGCAAGTAAAATTGGCAGCTGTGGGAGTGTTTTGAGGAGTGGGCAACTCTGTAGCTTCTTCTAGGCATGCATCATTTTAACAGGGACAAATGAAGGCTAGCTGACTGCTACACAGAGCAAGCATAGACTGTTGCTCTGAGCAGAAAGTGAGTGCAGGGCTTGAAGTAAGAAAATTCTAGACCCTTTAAGTTCCAAGTAAACTGAAAACACAAAGGAGAGCAATGGGGGGGGGGGGGGGGCAGACCCTCTTGGGGTCAGTTCCGTGGCCAGATGGAGATGCTGTCTCTGTCACTGTTGTGTTCATGTTTCCATGCAAATATAAGAGACCGTGTACCAAAACCCTAGAACTCAAATATCTTCTAGCAAACTTGATAGTTTGCACCTGTGCCAGCTGTTCTTGCCCATAACCAGACTATTAAATTGAAGTCAGTTAAACTGTGCTGGTCAAATGTGCTGAGAAAGGTTTAATTCTTCCAATTCTAGGAAAATCTTCTGAGATGTTTCTAGCAGAATTCAAGCTCTAAGCTCTTTCCTATGACTCAGAAGAGTCAACAGTATTTATCTGACACAAATCTAAGCAGGTTTACTTCCAGGCTACACCTTTCCAGTCTGTTATTTGATTGCGAGAAGTCCCACTGTTCCCTGAAAACTGATCATGTGGGTCTCGCCTGTGCGGGGCTTAGACTTTGGTGAGGAAAATTGATACATAAACAGTTACAAATGGTCTAGCTTCGTTTCTATTGTTGTGATCATCTATCCTTACAAAAAGCAACTTAGGAAAGAAAGGGGTTTATTTCAATTTGTAATTCCAGGTTGTGGAAAAGTCAAAGCTGGAACTTCAAATAATCCACAGTGACATCCACAGTCAAGACGAGAGAGAAATGAAGGCATACTCGCTTGTTCTCAGCTTGATTTCTCCACCGTTTTTATGCAGTTCAGAACCCTTTTCTTAGGTAATGGTGCCACCCACAGTGGGCTGCATCTCCCTACATCAATTAACCAAGACAACCCCTGGCAGACATGCCCACAGGCCAATACAGTGTAGACACTCTCTCACTGAGACTTCCTTTCGGGGTGATTCAAGGTTGTGTCAAGTTGAAAACGAAAGCTAATGTCATAAGTAAATTGAAAAGTCACATGGTGGAAAGAGGTTAAATCAATCATTAAGAGAAGCTAAAATTTAACAGCTGAGGCTTCAGTGTTCTCTGTCCTTTTTCTCCATTTCTTATTTGTCTGATTCTATTCCCTGGGCCTGCCCAATATTTATCTCCTTCAGTAGGCTTTGCACCTTGTCTGAGACTTTTCTGTTCATCCCTCCCTTTCTGAGACTGGCTGTCCCTGAGATCTCAGATGTGTATGTAAACTAAATATGGATAAGCCTAGTCAGGAAGATGAAGCCAAGTGGAGTAAAGCCCAGCTTAGATTTTATCAGAGTTGACCTATCTGCTCCTGGGTGTTAACTTCCAGAAAGTTGTTAGAAGGAAAGTTCTCTGGAAAAAACCCAGAAAGGCAGCAACACCAGGACTCTCTTGTAAGCATGCAGACTAGCCTGGCAGGAGAGTGCTGATCTGTCTGCCCTGAGGCAATTGGATCTGGTTTCCTTTGGACTATGATGTCATGGTCCTTCCTGAAAACTTGCATTAGAAATGTCTCCATTTACAGCTCATGAAAGGATCCAGGAACTAAAACAAGACCAGTCAATTAAGTTCCAGCTCAGAACAAAGTCTAAAAATTGACTTCAACTCCATGCTCTAGGTTAGATTTTTGCCTGAGACCAGGACCTCCGATCTTCTGACTCTGATATTCTGTAATCTACACTCATTGGGGGAAAAAGTGAATAAAGTGAATGTATTATTCATTTTACTCATTCCTGTGGCAAAATACCTAATAAAAGCGTGTTAAGAAAGCAGAAGTTATCATCGTCACAGCTTTAGGATGCAATCATCTTGTTAAGACAGCATAGGAGCTGGAACGCTAGGCAACTGGTCACAAGTGCCCGCATTCAGGAAACAGAGATGAATGTGCGTGCTTAGCGCCTTTTCTCCTGTTCATTCAGCCTGGGACCCTGCCCCACTGTGGTACAGCCCGCAGGTCACTATGAGTGTTCTCTCTTCAGTTCAACATTACTGGAAACACTCTCACAGACAGACATACCTAAAGGTGTTCCTGTTGTGAGATATTATTTTAAGATGTGTTACATTTGTTTATGCTGTGGAATATTTGTTTAATGATGCAAAGATGTGTTCTTTTAGGTTGCATTTGTTTAACTCTGTGAAGCTGTGTTACTTTGCCTATCTAAAATGCCTGACTGGTCTCATAAAGAGCTGAACAGTCAATAACAAGTCAGGAGAAAGGATGGGTGGGGCTGGCAGGCAGAGAGAATACAGAGAAGGAGAAAAGGAACAAGAGAACAAGAAGAGGAGGATGCTAGGGGTCAGCTACCCAGCCAGCCATGGAGTTAAAAAGAAAGATACACAGAAATAGAAAAGTCAAAAGTCCAGAGGCAAAAAAAAAAAAAAAAAAAAAAACATAGATGGGATAATTTAAATTAAGAAAAGCTGGCTAGGTCTTTATCCCAGCACTTAGGGAAGCAGAGGCAGGCAAATCTCTGTGAGTTTGAGGTCAGCCTGGTCTACAGAGTGAGTTCTAGGACAGCCAGAGAAACACAGAGATACCCTGTCTTGAAAAAATGAGAAAGAGAGAGAGAGAGAGAGAGAGAGAGAGAGAGAGAGAGAGAGAATCGGGCATTTATAAGTAATGAATAAGAGACTCAGTGTGTGTTTATTTGGGAGCTGGATGGCAGGCCCCCCAAACAGCAAAGAGCAAAAATAACCAACAGCCTATTTCCATGGTGAATCCAGGTCCAATAAAATTGACAATGAAGATTAACCAACACAATCAGTTAAGAAAATGATAATTTATACCACCATCTTTACAGGCAGTATCTGACTTAACCCTTACTACAGCCCAATGAGGGGTTAGTCATGACCTAATCTTAGAGGTAGAGAATGTAAGACTGAGAGAAGCGAAGTCATTTGGTGAAAGTCACACCACCTGCAAGTGACATATCTCAGCTCAACACGATACAAAAGTCTTTGTCCATCTCTCTGCCAGCTCAGGTCTCAGTTCCAGCAAGCACAGCTCCGTGATGATGTTCTAGTCACTTCCTTCTTGCTGAGACAAAACACTCTGGCCAAAAGCAACTTTGGAAAGAAAGGGTTCATTTGGTTTACTTATGTTTTGTACTGACTAGTTTCAGGTCAACTTGTCATAAGCTAAAGTCATCTGAGACGAGAAAACCTCAATTGAAAAACTGTCTTCCTTAAGATGAGGCTGTAGGCAGACCTGTAAGGCATTTTCTTCATTAGTGATTGATAAGACAAGGCCCAGCCCATCGAAGATAGGGCTGCCCCAGGCTGGTGGTCCTGGGTTCTGTACGAAAGCAGACTGAACAAGCCAAGCGGACCCAGCTAGTCAGCTGCTCCCCTCCATGGCCTCTGCATCAGCTCCCACCTCCAGGATCCTCCCCTGTCTGAGTTCCTGCTCTGACTTCCTTCAACGATGATGTAAAATTGTAAGCAAAATAAACCCTTCCCCCTCCCCCAACTTGCTTTAGTCACGGTGTTTATCACAGCAACAGCAACACTAACAAAGACAGACTTCTAGGTCACAGTCCATCGCTGAGGGAAGTGGGGGGGAGGGGGACTTCAAGCAGGAAGCGAAGCAGAAAGCAAGGAGACATGCTGAAATGCTTGCTATCTCTGCTTCTGCTCAGCTGGCTTTTACTGTATAACCCAGGATCCTCCTCAGGCGTAGGCAAACCATCTACAATGTGCTGGTCCTCCTACATCAATTACAATAAAGAAAGTGCACACACACACACACACACACACACACACACACACACACCAGACATGCCCACCAGCCAGTCTAATGGAGGCAACTCCTAACTGAGGTTCCCTACTTGCAGGTGTGTCAAGCTGACAATAAAAAAGTAACCAGGACAATAGTAACCTCTCTCCATCCCTTAAATATGGACTTTTCCTGCACCCACCCTCGTCTTCCCAACCCCAACTACGTGGCTTAGTCTTAACAACCAGTAAATTCAGGAACATTTATGTGCACGTATGTGTTCGTGTGTGTATATGCATGTGCAAGTATGTGCAAGCAGAGGCCAGACGTCAGGAGCAGGTGTCTCCCTCAATCCTTCCTCACCTTGGTTTTTGAGAGAAAGTCTCTCATTGAACCTGAAGATCAACTCTATGGCCTGGCCAGTGAATCTCAGGGCTCCTGTGTCTCTGCCTCCCAAGCCCTGGAATTACAGGCATGCCTGACTTTCTTAAGTGGATGCTGGGGATGAGACTCAGATCCTCATGCTTGCTTGACAGGCACTCTCCTGATGGAGCCATCTCCCCAGGCCCATATCCAGGTTTATTCATCGCATTTATTCAGTGTTTCCATCATCCCTCCAGGATAAGGATGAAAATGCTACCGAGGGGAAAGAAGAGGAGGAGGGGTTGGGTGAGAGGAATGGGAGGAGAGGGATCTGCAGCAAACTTTCTCAAGCATATGCATATAAAATACTGTGGGTATTTTTTAAAGTTAGGCTGTGTTTTACACTATAAGTTCACACCTGGGTTTTACTTCCCCTAATCCACTTGACACATACCCTTAAAGGACCAGCCTACCTAGACCTTACCTGCTCTTCATAGTGTTGGTTTGTTTTTGTTTTGTTTTGTTTTGTTTTCAGGAAAACAAGAAGCCAACTGACCACATTTTACTGTGTTGCTTGTTTGTAGATCTTCTCCATATAAGCTAAACGGTAGAAATGGTGTCTCCTGCATCTGTGGGTTTCCTATACTCAGGACATCATCTTGAGTGAGTGAGCGAGTGAGCGAGGAGTGAGTTAATGAGAGAGTGAGCGGTGAGCAAGTGACCGAACTACACGTTTACAGCGCTACACGTTTACACAATGGCCCTGCAAAGCAGTTCTTTCTTAGCTCCGTGTTTTGTTGGTTTGCTTCACTGGGTCTTCTAAATGGGGTCCCAAATACCCTAAGCTGGCCTTGAACTCACTGTAAAGCTGGGGACAATCACAGATTCCTGACGCTCATGCCTCAGTTTCTCGGGCACGCATCACCGCACCTGGCTTTCCAGCTGTTTGGCTGATGTGGAAATGGAGGCTTAAGAAATAAATGACTTGCTCAGGCTCACACTGGAAGTGCCCACAGCTGAAACTGGCCATGCCTTTACAAAGACCCTCTCTGGAGAGAATTTCTGAATTTTACTTTGTATTCCCCACATGAAGTTTGACATGTCTTGCTGTCTGGAGATGATGACTTGGTCAGTCAGAGAAATGTCATGATTTATTTTAGTTCTCAAAGCTGACCCCTGAAAGACATGGAATTAAAGACTGTGGGTATTTTTTTAAATTAGGCTATGTTTTACACTACAAGATTAGCAAGAGATGTTAGAGAAAAGGCATAGAAATTTGTGATTTGAAAGTAGTGTGTGTGTGTGTGTGTGTGAGAGAGAGAGAGAGAGAGAGAGAGAGAGAGAGAGAGAGAGAGAGAGAGAGAGAGAGAGAGTAGTTGATAAAGAATGGGGTGCATTGTTTTATATAGCCTGGGAAGAAAGAATCTCAGTGAGAATTATCTAGCTCAAGTTGCCCTGTGGGGACATCTGTGGGCTTGGTCTTGACTGTTAATTGATGGAACTACCCAGCCCACTGTGGGCAGCACCATTCCCTAGGCAGGGGTCCCTGAACTGTGTAACAGTGGGAGAAACTGGCTAAGAAGCAAGCCACAAGGATGTGTTTATTTCTCTTTGCTCTTGACTGTGACTGTGGTATGGCTAGCTGCTTTGACGTTCCTCCAACGATGAACTATATTCTGGAACTGTAAACCAAGGAGACTCTTTCTTCCCCAGCTTGCTTTTGGCCAGGGTATGTTGTCACAGAAACAGAAATTAAACTAGAAGACCAGCCCCAGTCCCGATGCTTCATGAGTGTTCACTTTCTATGGTGGGGACCAGTTTATATATAGGACTCAAGGCCGTGGGCAATTACAGTGCCTATCTCCCTTAATGACCACCAGCAACAACTGTAAAATTTAGCTGCAGATATTCCAACATCTTCTCTTCATAGCTTCCAAGAAGTGTGAATTTACCAGAGAGGGAGAAAAAGAAAAACAGTTAAAATTATGTGTCATATAACATTTTCCCTTGCTTTGGCAACTTTAAATTCCCCTGTATTCAAGTGTAATTCAGTATGTGCACCCACACAGATTAAAGTTGTCCAAAAAGAAGACGGCAAGGGAAACTGGTGATTTTCAAGACTTGTTGCTGAAACCTTCCTTTCTCCTCTGCAGAGAGACAAGCGTGACCATGTACATACATGTGTAACCCCAGAATTGTGGGAAACTAGGTCATCAAGGTTTGTAATGACTGGCCTAAAGGTGGGTTCACTAACAGATCTTATCTCAAGTAAATAAGGCAGAGAATGATAGGAGGCCACCAATGTCACGTGCACTATGTGTAACATCTATGCAAAACAGAGACACACAAACACACACATAGAAAGGAAAGAAAAAGACAAACTCCTGACTACTGTTTGCTTCCTGTACAACAGAACCGCACATGTAACAGATTCTAGGTACCATCATCTTACACACACTGGACACATCCTAAGTTCAATGTTTTACACAAAAGTTCATTGTCTCTCCCCAGAACCCGGTCTTTACCTCTGTGGGTGCTAGAACTTGGCATCAAATGACAGACAGACTGTTAGAAACATCTGGAATCTAGCCACACCATCATGAAAAAGTCTTCTGTGTGTTTGATCTGGCTGGACAATCCTTCCACCAGGACGGTGTGATGCTGGGCTTTCCCGCATCTCTGAAACTGTTGAGGACTCTGAAATAGTTGCCCCACCACAACCATTTGGATGACCCTGTGAAGAAGCTCTGCCTGGCTGGGTAGAGCAATGGAGAAACCGGCAGAGACAATAGTTTGCTTCCTCAAGTATGAGACTGGGCCTGCTGGTACTCTTAACTCCATTCCTGGACAAAGAAGCTGGAGACTAAGAGCTCAGTCAGCTGAGACTCCTTCCTGGGAAAACTGACCATAAAGGGAAGAAGCTTCCCAGATGGGGCAGAAGGCAATAGAAAGGTCAGCGTTTTCCAGGCAGGGACAGTAGAGGCACCACCGTCTAAAAGCAAGGGGAAGTTCTGCAAAGTAGAGCAGAGGGTTGACAGCGACTTGGACTGCATGGGACACTAGGAGATGCCCTTCCCCCACCCAGACAGCTCAGGGATGAGTGGGAGAGAAGGGCCAACTCAGTGAGAAGTCACGGGAGCCCTTGCAGCACAGGCTAGCACACCCACTGTGGTGAACTTGTGTCTGCTGGGATAGGATCCTGGGCTACACCAGATACAAAAGTAACCCTTTCCTCTTGTTGCTCAAGCCCCTGGTCTCAGCGTCTGCTTTCCTAGATGCATCCCCACCAATGGCTACATGTTGCTCATTCCAACTGCCCAGTGCCTCCCAGGCCCTGTTCCTCCCTTTTAGATGGGTTCTTTGCAAAGAGTAGCTTTCCTGGATAACCCCACCGCCTTCCTGCTGATGCTCCAATCTTCCTGCCCCTCCCTGCTCTCTCCTGTTAGAAGCTACTCCAGACATTTTTTTTACTTTTTTTTTTTTTCTTTTCGAGACAGTGTTTCTCTATGTGACAGTCCTGGCTGTCCTGGGACTCACTCTGTAGACCAGGCTGGCCTCCAACTCCCAGAGATCTGCCTGCATCTGCCTCCCAAGTGCTGGGATTAAAGGTATGCACCACCACCTGGCTACTCCAAACATTTTTAAAAAGACGTGTGCTTGTGTGTGTGTGTGTGTATGTGCATGCGCGCGTGCGCGCGTATTGAGAAGGCCAAAAGAGGGCATCAGACCCCATGGAGCTGGAGCTGTGTGTAGTTACGTTCAAGCCACCTAATATGGAGGCTAGCAACTGAGCTCTAGACCTCAAAGAGCAACAGGGATGCTTAACCACTGACCCTTCTCTCCAGTCCCTACAAACATTTACTTGCCCCCTAAATATAAACATCAAAAGTAAAAATTTGCTCTTAGCTTCAAATATATTTTAAGATATTTTCAAAATGCCCCCATGAACCAAAAATTACACTATTTTTTGAAAGAAATCACAAAAGAAAATGAGGAAAGTAAGATTCCATATGCTTTCTAGTCAATCATTTTAGCAACTCCACCCAAAGCCTGCAAAGTTACTGAAAGGCTTGAACTGGGTGCAATACTGATGTTGTAACTAGACCAGTTGAAACAACTTAACCCTTACAGGAAGTCTTAATTACCCAAAAGCTAGCCTTAGAAATGAAAATAAGGGGAAAATATAATCTGTAACCAATGTTATCTTCAACCACAGAAAACAGAAACAAATACATTTATTTCTTAGTAGATTCTATTTTATATACTCCATGTACATAGCTAAGCTATATCTTTCTGTCTGGGTTTTCTGTTTCCCATTCAGCCCTGGGCTAAAATATAGACCTGGATGATTACATGATCAGCAGGTGCTGCTGAGAAGGTGACTTTTTAGATCACATACGGGCATCAGAAGTACAGAGCCAAAGAGCAGAGGTGTTTGTCCTTGCGGCAGGGACCCTGCTGCACAGTCGTGCCCATGACTGTGGAATGGTGGTGGTGTGGACTATCGTAATCGCCTGCAGATCACAAGAGTCATGGTTAATATTTCGAGCTGACTTGTACGGTTGCCGAAGAGACGTGTCTCTGGGCGTGTCTGTGTGGGGTGGGTTCTAGATTAAGCTATTTGAACTTGGAAGGCCCACTCTAAATGCAGGCAGCATTGTTCTATGAGCTGGACTACCAAAAAACTACCGAAAGCTAGCTGAATGCATTCATCACTCTCTGCGTCCTTACTACGGATGCACTGGGACCATCCTGGTACTCGACTACCCTTCCTTACTGCCAGGAACTGTAAGCCAGAACTAATTCTTCCTTTCTTCGGGTGCTTTGGTCAGAGTAATGAAAAAGTAACTAATACAAAAACAGTTTTTTAAAAAATCAACTTTCATCAGGACCCTGTGGCATAGATTCTTAATCCTGGATACTCAAGAGGTTAAGGCAGAGGTAGTTCAAAGTCTACCTGAGCAACAGAATGAGTTCAAAGCCAGTCTGGGCAACTCAATGAGACTACCTCGATTTTTTTCTTAAAAGAGTTGGTACGTTTTGATAGACCCTCTCGCTAAAATAAGTCAATAAATAATTTTTAGAATAAATAAAAGAGAAAGGTTATCCTCAAGGCTACTTGTGAAATAAGTCCAGCAAGTTGGTCGAAGACTCTTGATTGCTGGTTCTGTTTTCCCATCAAAGCAAATTGGGAGCTTACAGCTTAAAGGGCCAGAGTGGACCTTCGACACCACTCCCCACCCCACCCCACCCCGTCCCACCCTGTCCCCACCTCTGCTCTGCAGCCATCTCTTGGAATTAATTGGTCGTGGTGGAGTGTTTTCTGTAGTTGGTGGCGACGGTGGTTTTGTTTTTTGTTTTTGTTTCATTTCTGTTTGTTTTGTGAGTCTCTTATGGGAAGGCCCTGAAACCGCTTGTTTGCATATGGCTCGGCTAGCAGAGCCAGGGTGAGCTGAGGACACAGGCTCTGTCTGGCTTGGCAGAAGCAGGAAGTTGGCTACAAGAAGTCACTGCCACTCTGCCCTGAGCGACTTCTTTCCCTTCCTTTCTTGTCATTCGTTTTGTGAGAAAACCTAAGTTTACTTTTCAAACAGAGCATGAAAGTTTAGAAAGGGATAGAAGACAAGCCAAAGACCCTGTCCCCTGCCCCCTTATCTAGAGACTCTAGAATCATCCAATTGGAAAGGAGTTAGAGGTCAGGTTGGGAGAAGATGGTTGCTAAGGCTAACAGAGGCAGGCAGTACTCCCAGAACACTTTTCCAACACAGGCGAACTCGTGGCAGGGTGGGCACAGGAACCTTGCAGTCACCTGGCACAAAACCAAACCCTGTTGCTTTGTTTCTTTGTCCTTCTACCTAGAGTGGTCTGACATCCTGTTGTCATTCCTGTGCTAGGTGAGTCTGAGCCTACCCAAAAGGAGCGTACCTCTTCCTGTGGAATTAGTGTTCCTTCCCCATTGGTATTCAGACGGGACTCCAATTGCTCCAGTTATTTCTGTCAGGTTTGAGTCCCTTTCTCTGACAGCTGCCTTGGTCACGCCAGCTAAGCAGACTGCAGCTTGCTTCTTGGCCTCTGAGATCCCATATAAGTCCAGACAGAAGGGATGGGCAACTTTGCTCTACTCTTGGTAGCAGCGAGGCGGCAAAGGAGACTGTTAACAGCTAGTGGCTTCTGGCCAAGATTCATGTCACCTGTGCCAGATGAAACCAAAAGAGCGCTTCAGGAGAAGCAGCACGTGTGCCTAACAAGGAATAGTTATATGTGGCCTTATTCCGAGAAACAGAATCTACTGGGCAGTTACAGCAGCAATGAAGTATGCGGTGGCGTTCCGGTGTGCATATCCGCTTCCCTTTTATGAGGCTCCTTCATCACTTTTACAACCAGCCTCATTTGCTTCCCCGTATCCAGGTGCAAAGGACCCTGGGCACTGGGAAACTGTCTCTTTCCAAATGTGAAGAGAACTCTAAAGGACTGGATAATGCTTTCATAGATTCTCAGGTCTTCCCACGGTCATGTGACCATACACTCGTGTTTCTTATGAATATCCATATCTAGCAATGTAATTGTATTTTTCTAATTTCATGAATATTGTCTCCCATACCAAACTGCTTGCCCGTTTTGAAAGGATAAATATTTCAACACCCATGATCTCTGAAACTCTATAGCTCCATAACCCTCACCATCTACCTGTGAGTTGAAAATCTCATTTGAAATGTGTCACTCGGACAGAGCAAACACAGAAGGACATGGCATGTAATTTGAAGTTGTACCTGTGCAAAATTAAATGGCTACACGTTATGAAATGTAGGGGTGTATTTGAAGGTCAGTATCAAGATACTGCTTCCATTAAAGAACCAAGAGCACCTGCTCAGTTAGACAGCTGTGATGGTTCAGTGTGTGTGTGTGTGTGTGTGTATGTGTGTGTGTGTATGTGTGTGTGTGTGTGTGTGTGTGCGTGTGTGTTGGTTCATCTTCATAGTCAACTTAACCAAATTTAGAATAACCTAGGACAGTGGTTCCCAACCTTCCTATTTCTACAACCCTTTAACACAGTTCCTCATGGTGTGGTGACCCCCCAACCATAAAATTATTTTTGTTGCTACTTCATAACTGTAATTTTGCTACAGTCGTGTATCATAATGTAAACATCTGATATGGAGGTTAGCTGCTGTGTGACCCCTGTGAAAGGGTCATTTGACCCCCAAAAGGATCAAAGCCCACAGGTACTGACCTAGGAAATAGACCTTTGGGCGTGTTTTTGAGGTCAGTTCCAGAGAAGTTTAGCTGAGCTAAGAAATCTCTCCAGAATGTGAGTAGCATCACTGACCCATGGGCTAGGGTGTCAGACCAGATTTAAAAGAAGGAGAAGGAGAAGGAGAAGAAAAAGAAAAAGAAGAAGAAAGTGAGGTGAAAACCAACATTTACCTGTCTGCTTCATGACTGCAGAAAGACCAACTGCCTTCTGCTCCTGCCGCCATGCCTTCCCTGCCACAGTGGACTGCATCCTTGGTGAGTCTTAGGGAACCAGCCCGTCCTTAAATTGCTCTGCCACACATTTTGATGGTGTTGTTTTTTGGTGTTTTGTTTTGTTTTGTTTTTTTGAGACAGGGTTTCTCGGTAGCTATGAAGCCAGTCCTGGAACTCAGTCTGTGGACCAGGCTGGCCTCAAACACACAGAGATCCACCTGCCTCTGCCTCCCAAGTGCTTAGAGTAAAGGCATGTACCACCATCACCCGACTCATTCTGCCGCGCAAAAAAAAAGCAACTAATATCGTAGAAGAATGCGTTTATAATTCAGCTGTCTAGAAGACACTGCTCGCCTGGCCTTTATGTAGCTGTAAAAACCAGGGAAGATGTGATTGGTGAAGAATATGTACTTGAGCAATTAGAATGTGCTTCTAGCAAGGGTTCTCGTGACCATGGAGATTTACTCCATGTTCTTTTTCTGGATTTCTAAAACAGAGTTTGGAGGCCAGGAGTAAATCCCAACAGGCTGTACCATAGCCCTTCACATTAAAGAAGGCCGTCAAATGAGCATTTTCACAAAATCTGTCTTGTGTGTAGGTAATTGAGACGCACTTGCTGGCGTGAATTCTGAATTTGTTTGTCAGGAGACAGAAAAGCCAAAGCCATCCTGGTAAAGCAGATTGATATACAGGTCGCTTTGGAGCCATGTAGGCACATCCAAATCTTCTTCTTCATTTATCTCTGGGACTTTAGGTAAATTTCTTAACTAATTTTTTTCTTTCTCTCCTTCCTTCCTTCATCCTCCTCTTTCAAATTCTTTCACGTATGGGTGTTTTGGCCTGCATATTTGTTCGTACAACTTTTGTGCCTAGTGCCCACGGAGGCCAGGAAAGGGCATCCGATCCCATGAAACTGGATTTATGAACAGTTTTGAGGCATCATATAGGTGCTGATAGCTGAAACCAGCTCCTGTAAAAGAACAGCTGGTGCCCTCAACTGCTAAACCATCTCTCCAGTCCCTTAATATCGTTTCTTAATTCATGAAATGGCATAAAAATATTTGAGAATTGTTATGAAGATTGCCTGTTTAAATCACAGTACCTTTAAAAATGGATAGAGGTAGAAGGTAGAAGATGTATAGATTCCCAGTTCTGCCCACAGTTGTACGTCCATAGACTCATGGTTCCTATAAACTATCCCCATTCAACAATGTAATTATTTTTCTAATCCCATTAATATTTTATCCTATACCAAACTGCTTGCATATAAATATTTATCTTTTTTAATTGAAGAATAATAGGGAGGGAAATAGGAGGAGCTGGAGAGATAGAAGAAGATTGACAGGATAGATCGACAGACACAGATAGATACCTCTTACCAATGTGGATACGTCTTGGACCATTTTGTCACTATATAAAAATTATAGCGTATTCTTACACAAATCTAGATTGTGTATGTCTAAATACATAATAAACATGAAGTATATGAGGCTGCTGTTTACAGGAAACTCCTGTAAGTACAATGAGTACACACTAAAATAATGACTAAAGTACAGAGAAAGTTGGGTATACTCCAGAAAGTGGAGACAAGAATCCTGCCTGGAATCCAGTGATCTGGAGCCTCTTAAGGAAACCACACCAGAAGTAGAAGAAGAGGAGGAGGAGGGGTAATCAGAGACTGCTCGATTGTTCCCAGCCACCCAGACCCAAATAATCACACAGAAACTATATTAATTACAATACTGTTTGTCCTGTTAGCTCAGGCTTCTTATTAACTAACTCTTACATCTTAAATTAACCCATTTCTATTAATCTGTGTATTAGTGCAAAGCTATGGCTTACTGGTAAGGGTCCAGTGCCTGTCTCCTTTGGCAGCTACATGGTGCCTCTTTGACTCTGCCTACTTTCTCTCTGTATCTCTGTTCAGATTTCCTACCTGGCTTTACTCTACTAAGGCATTGGCTAAAGCAGCTTCTTTATCAACCAAAGGTAATAAAACATACTCATAGCATACAGAGGAGAATCCCACATTAAGCAGGAGCAAGAAGAAGAAAGGGAAGAGGGGCTGGAGAGATGGCTTCATGGTTAAGAGCACTGGTTGCTCTTCCAGAGGTCCTGAGTTCGATTCTCAACAACCACATGGCGGCTCACTACCATCTATAGTAGGATCTGATTTCCTCTTCTGATTGATCCCTCTTCTGGCATACAGGCATATTAGCAGAGCACTCATACATAAAATATAAATAAATATTTTTAAAGGGGGAAGAAAAGAAACAGGAGCAATAGGAGGAGGAAGGGGAGGAAGGGGAGGAAGAGGATGGAGAGGTAAAAGAAGATAAATATATAAACAATTATGACGATTGATCTTTATTTTCAACCTCATTGGTTCTAGAATCAAGTCAGCTACAGTCCTCTAGGTAGGCCTATAACGGCATTTATAGGAAGGAGTTAACTGAAGGGAAAAGATACTCCCAAAGAATGGGCTGTGCTTTCCCACAGTAGGCGAACTATAAGGAGGTCTGAGGACTAAGCAGTCATGCCCACTTGCATGCTTTCTCTTCTTGCCTCTAAGTGCATCTATCCTGATGATGACGCTGTAGCCCTTTGCTGAGAATTTTGCTTCTCCAGTCTTTCAATGTGGTTTAGATAGCAGAGATTTTACAGGAGTCTCCCAGGTCCTCATCTCCAGTATGACAATGAAGCTTTGTAGAATCCGACTCTCTGGCATGAAGATGAACACTCTTTGACTTTCCAACCCAGAGCAGTTTTAAATCAATCTAATAAACCCCTTTATTATACTTATATATGTGTATATATATTATATTATATATCACACACAAACATACACAACATCAAGTAGCTTTGCTCCTCTAGAGAATTCTGCATAATACAATCAATATTACAGTCATTTATTATCAAGCACTAGTGCTATACATAATTGCACATGTTGTGAAGCACAGTGAGTTTGTCACACGAATATCACCATGAATGAATGTGTTCTTCTGCTATAATGTTCCAGTGCTCCTGCTCAATAGGAATTTTACAGTTCCGTATTATGGAAGTACCATTTTGTTTATGCAGTCTATCATTGGCTGAAATATCATGATGAAACTCCTGTCTGCAAGTAGATAGAAAGAGATAAAAAGAAAAATATGAATGAATGCACAAGTGAATGGATGGATAAATAAGACAGAAGGATAAGAAAGATAGATGGATGATTGACAGATGATATGTTTATACATGTAAATAAATACACAGAAACTTAGATACTCAGATATTCTAGGAGAAAATGTGGGTTTATTTATTAGAAACTCTTCTATGGAGCAAATTATCTAGTTATCTAAAAGGTCAAATAGCCAGGTCTCAAGGCTAGAGAGATGGCTAAGTTGTTAAGGGCACTTGCTGCTTCTCAGAAGACCCAAGTCCCACTTCCAGCACTCCACTCTGGGCAGCTAACAACTACCTATAATTCTAGATCCTAGGGATCTGATGCTCTCTTCTAGGCCCAATGCATACCCACTCCCATGTGGGCATTCACTCACACAGATCACACATAGAGACACACAATTTTAAGAATACTTTTAATAATAACCAAGTCTCAGTATTTTGCACTGTAAATCATATGGATTACCAGATCCAACTTGATCATTAAGTAAGAAACCCATTCATCATTTTGTCTTTTCGTTCTTCACCATAGTTTGTCCTGCCTACAATTCAGTATTCTCAAATATTTGGAGAACACCCTAAATTTTATTTCTCCATTTACTGCCCAGCTTCACCGTGTCACCAGATTGACCCAAACTCATGTAGTAATAATAAGTAATATTTGACTAACTCATTGGGACAGTGGTAGAGATAAATTAGGTCATCTTGGGCAAGGCTATCGGATCCTTCAAATGCAAGTTGTCTGTTTTACAACATGACTGTTATCAGTTAACCTTCAGCGCTGCCTGGCTTGTTCAAGCCTGTCCTCTCCTACGCCCTCCCTGTAGCCTTGGAGCTTCCTGGCCAGCCAATCTTGTCTAATTAGTAAGCTTCAAGCCTATGAGAAACCCTGTCTCAAAGAAAGTGGATCGCCTTCCTGAGGACAGCACCTGATATTGTCCCTTGGCCTCCAATATACACACGTGTGCCTACACGCATACAGAGGAACATGCCCACTAAATAAGTGACTGTGTGCTGGAGAGATAGCTCAGGCAGTAGAGTGCACATGTGTCTCAGCAGACCTCAGATCCTCGGCTTTATGTCAACAGAAATCATAGCAACCCCATCCTAGTCCAAGACTGTGGGTGGTTAGTTCTTCCCCACCCAAATGCCAGTTTCTAGGAGGATTTGCTAAGCATGTAGGACGTTCTTACTTGGTCATAAAAATCTTGACTGTTTATTCTCAAACTAATTCCTCATCTCTTTCCACGTCTGCATCAACTAGAGCGTGTCCAGGAAATAAAAGCTCGCTATAGCCTCCGAGTGTGTTGCAAGAAAGACAAAGAAGGAGAGAGGGGAGATGAATAAGGACAGGGAGAGTAAAACAGAAAGGAAGAGGGAGAAGAAGAGGTGAGAGAGGGAGGGAGGAAGAGAATGAATCCGATTTGGCATGTGTATATACATGCATGGTAGCTGGCCCGTTTTTTACCACTAGAATATTATGCTGACAATTTATCTCTCTTTTTATTGCTTGAAATTTTTTTCCTTTTTTTTAACTGATTTTTATTGAGCTCTACATGTTTTCCTCTGCTCCCTGCCTCTCCCCTCCCTTTCAAAGCTCTCCCAAGGTCCCCATGTTCCCAATTTACTCAGGAGATCTTGTCTTTTTCTACTTCCCTTGTAGATTAGATCTATGTATGTCTCCCTTAGAGTCCTCATTGTTGTCTAAGTTCTCTGGGATTGTGATTTGTGGGCTGGTTTTCTTTGCTTTATGTTTTAAAACCACTTATGAGTGAGTAATGTGATAATTTTGTACATGCCAACAATGTGTTTTGAGCAAGGCCACCTCCCACTCCCTCTGTTCCAATTCCTCCCCCAACCCCACTACTAGTCTCTCCCAAATTATAGAACAATTTCTCTAATGATCGCAAAAGGTTTTTAGCAAAATACTTGTAAACTGAATTCAAGAACACATCAAAAAGATTCTTCACCATGATCAAGGTGACTTTATCTAGAGGTTCAGGGCTGATTCAACATATATAAATCAATAAATGTAATCCACTACTTAGACTCTTGAGCAGAGGCTAGCTGATCATCTCATTAGATGCAAAGGGGGCCTTTAACAAAATCCATTATCCATTCATGAACTTCATTATCCATTTCCAGAACTTCTGGAAAATCAAGGAATACAGTAGGCATATCTCAACATAGTAAAGGCGATCTGCATCAAGACCACAGCCAATATCATTCTAAAAGGAGAAAAACTCAAACATTTCCATTCAAATCATGAACAAGAAAAGAATGCCTGAGTGAGGTAACCCAGACCCAGAAAGACAATCATCATATTACTCACTCATAAGTGTCTTATAGACATAAAGCAAAGAATAACCGGCCTTTAAATCACAATTCCAGAGAAGCTAGACAACAATGAGGACCCTAAGAGAGACATACATAGATCTAATCTACATGAGAAGTAACAAAAGACAAGATCTACTGAGTAAATTGGGAGCATGGGGATCATGAGAGAGGGTAGGAGGGGAGGGGAGAGGCAGGGAGAGAAGCAAAGAAAAAAATGTAGAGCTCAATAAAATCAATAAAAAAATTTTAAAAAGAAAAAAGAAAAGAATGCCTACTCTTCCCTCTAACCCTGTTCAATATGAAGCTGAAGCCTTAGCTAAAGCAATAAAACAGGTAAAAGTAATAAAGGGGACACAAATAGGAAAGGAAGAAGTCAGAGTATTTTTATTTGTAGATGGTATGATTTTATACATAAAAGGCACTAATGACGCCATCAGAGAACCCCTACTGCAAGTAAACGATCAGCAAAGCAGTAGAATAGACTACAAAACTAAAACACATAAAAATCAGCAGCCTTCCTATAAACCAACAACAAACAATTCTATTCATACCAACCTTGCACTGGGTGGTTTTGTGTGAGAACTTGACACAAGCCATAAAGTCATCAGAGGAAGGAGCCTCAGTTGAGGAAATGCCTCCTTGAGATCCAGTTATAAGGCATTTTCTCACTAGATCAATGAAGGAGGGGCCAGCCCATGGGCTGGTAGTCCTGAGTTCTAAAATAAATCAGGCTGAACAAGCTGAGAGAAGCAAACCAGTAAGCAACTCTCCTCCATGACCTCTGCATCAGCTCCTGCATCCAGGATCCTGCCCTGTTTGAGTTCCTGTCCTGACTTCCTTCTGTAATGAACGGCAATGCTGAAGTGTAAGCCAAATAAACCCTTTCTCCCCAACTTGCTTTTTGGTCGTGGTGTTTCATCACAGTAATAGAAAACCCTAAGACAGACAGACAGACAGGAATAAATCTAACCAAGGGAACAAAAGACCTGTACTTAAGACTTGAACACACCGACAAAATTGAAGACACCAGAGGATGGAAGTCTCCCATACCCATCTCTCCTCGAGGGATTTTAGTTCACTCTGTCACTTGCTACCATCAGACCGGCTGAAGGAAAATGGAGATTCCTAGATAAACGGAAGCAGACAGGAATACTGAAAGCCTTCACAGTTTAAGGTGTGCTGTGGGCCGATGCGTATCACCGTTAGTCTTTTTTCTCTCTTTCTCCTGTTCAGCACTCTAATTTAGTAAGAATTTAGTAAGAGCCTACATGAACTCAAGCCTTGAACAGTAAAGGTTTCCTGTGCTCCAAACCACTGACCATCTGCATTCTGCAACTGGAAGAGACGGGCAGGAGTCCACGTGACTACCAGAACGCTGGTCTTCAATAACTGTCCTGTGCTCTTGGTCTCCAGAAGACATTTATATTTAGGCGCCAGGAGATTTTTATAGATAGGCACCAACATCATTCAAAGTGCCCACAACTCTGGTTAAGGAGGAAAAACAAACTAATTTGCTGGAATTGAAGGCTGACCTGCCAGATCTGGTGTGGGCTTGTCTTATTTCTTGGACTGTACTTTTGTTGTTGTTTTTCTTGACTGGTGTACACCCTCCACTTGAGTAATCTCACGTGTTCCTGTGGTTTCAATAAAGCCATTCTGTCATCTCCATCCCCTCCCTGGAATGTCCTTCTGAACTCTAGACTTGTCTCTACAGCCTCCCGTTTGACATCTTTCCTTGAATCTCTCACAGTCATCTCAAAGGTACTGTGTCTCAGCTTGAGTGTTTCAACTCTGATGCTTACTTCCCCTAACTCCCAGCACTTGCCACTGCCATTGGTGCAATTTTATTTTTATGTGTGTGTGTGTGTTTACACATAAATACATACACGCACATACACACACACACACACACACACACACACATAACTCAAACTCATAGTGACCCTAAACTCCTGGTCCTCCTGCTGCTACCTCCCTAGCACTGAGATTACAGGTATGCACACCCAGTATATATGGTACTTGGGAATCAAACTCTAGACCTCCTCCATGCTAGGTAAGTGCTATACCATCAGGGCTACAGCCTGGTCCGATCAGTGGTAGCTCCATTTCTCTTTGTGCTCACAGAGCCCAACCTTCAACTCTTCCTTTCTTGTCCCGTCTTCTGGCCCATCATCAAGCCACCTAACAAGAATGGAGGACATTTTTGCTTCTGCTCACATCTGTGCTTTCTACTCTAAGTAAGCCTAGAGTATTCCTAGGGCTATGAGGAAAACCAGAGAGCTGGTCTCCCCCTCACTTAGCTTCCAATTCCATTCTCCCCCTTTCTCTATCCTAATATACTGTTTGTTTTATTGTGGCAAAATATACATTGTGTAGTATTCACTTACGAGAGAGAGAGAGAGAGAGAGAGAGAGAGAGAGAGAGAGAGAGAGAGAATTTTGTCTGCATATGCATGTCAAAGATCAACCTCAGGTGTCATTCCTCAGGTGCAATACACCTTGGCTGTTTTTTTTCTCCCCTTCAGCCCTCTCCCATGGTGCCCATGCTCCCAATTTACTCAGGAGATCTTGTCTTTTTCTACTTCCCATGTAGATTAGATCCATCTATGGCTCTCTTAGGGTCCTCATTGTTGTCTAGGTTCTCTGGGATTGTGAATTGTAGGCTGGCTTTTCTTTGCTTTATGTCTAAAAGCCACTTATGAGCAAGTACATATGATATTTGTCTTTCTGGGTCTGGATTACCTCGCTCAATATGATATTTTCTATATCTATCCATTTGCCCACAAATTTCAAAATGTCATTATTTTTTCTGCTGAGTAGTACTCCATTGTGTAAATGTACCACATTTTCCTTGTCAGTTCTTTAGTCAAATGGCATTTAGGTGTGTTTCCATATTCTGGCTATGACAAACAATGCTGCTATGAACACAGTTGAGCACATGTCCTTGTGGCACAATGGAACATCCTTTGGATATATACCCAAAAGTGGTATTGCTGTCTTGAGGTAAGTTGTTTTCTAATTTTCTT
Organism: Alexandromys fortis; assembly: GCF_014885135.2. NCBI lineage: Eukaryota > Metazoa > Chordata > Mammalia > Rodentia > Cricetidae > Alexandromys > Alexandromys fortis. Next base: position 8,235,031 of record NW_026067951.1, read on the forward strand.
AGAAATCGCCACACTGACATCCAAAGGGGTTGTACAAGTTTGCATTCCCACCAGCAATGGAGGAGTGTTTCCTTTACCCCACAACCTCTCCAGCATAAGCTGTCATCAGTGTTTTTGATCTTGGTCATTCTGACAGATGTAAGATAAAAATCTCAGAGTTGTTTTGATTTTCATTTCTCTATGGCTAAGGATGTTGAGCATTTCCTTAAGTGTCTCCAGACATTTTAGATTCATCTGATGAGTGTTCTCTGTTTAGGTCTGTAACCCATTTTTATTGGATTATTTGTTCTTTTCATAACCAATTTTTTGAATTCTTTGTATATTTTGGAGATCAGACCTCTGTTTGATGTGAAGAAAGATCTTTTCCCATTCTGTAGTATGTTGTTTTGTCTTGTTGATCATGTCCTTTGCTTTACAGAACCTTTTCAGTTTCAGGAAGTTCCATTTATTAATTGTTTCTCTCAGTGTCTGTGCTACTTGGGTTATATTTAGGAAGTGGTCTCCTGTGCCAATGCGTTCAAGTGTACTTCCTACTTTCTCTTCTGTGAGGTTCGGTGTGGTTGGTTTTATGTTAAGGTCTTTTATCCATTTGGACTTGTGTTTTATGCATGATGATAAATATGGATCTATTTTCATTCTTCTACATGTTGATATCCAGTTATGCCAGCACAATTTGTAATATGCTTTCTTTTTTCCATTTTATATTTTTTGCTTCTTTGTCAAAAATGAGGTGTTCGTAACACCTTGGTTTTTTGAAACCAGCTCAGCACACCTTCAGGCTTTCTCTCTGGTCTAGACTCACCAAGTACAAGCCTCAGGGATCTGCCATCTGCATTGCCCAGCCTGGTATTCCAAGCATGGGCCACCACACAAGGCTTTTACAGTCACCATTTTTAAGTATGTAGCTGAGTGGTCCTGAAGACAGTCATGTTGTGTAGCTATCACCATCGTCCAGCATCTTCAGAACTTTCTCATCTTACAAATCTGCATTTCTATACCTGTTAAACAGTAGCTCCTCATTCTCTTCCCCTCTTCCCAGAAACTTATACAGTAAAGTTACAGAATGCCTGCCCTTTCCTGTTGGGCTAGTTTGACTTAGCACGATGTCCTCAAGGTTTATTCTTTGTTTGTTAATCTGCTGATGAACTCCTAGCAATAGACATTTTGTCTGTTGCTGCTATGAACTGTCGATACAGAAATATCAGTTTGAGCCCCTACTTTTCATCCTTTGAGGTATATTCTTAGTGTGTATGCCCTGGATCATATAGCAGTTCCATGTTTAAGATTTCGAGAGACCACAACTAACTTCTCTTCCAAGATCCTTGGTGACCGACCAGCAGATAAGAGGGTGGTAGGTTCTGACTGATCTTCCTCAGTTTTCTGCATCCCCCTTACTCACTCAGCTCCTTCCAGCCTTGTCAACCTCCATCATAGCATCAAGACTCATCATTCCTTCCTGCTTCAACACCGTCACGCATTATAGGCATTGCCTATAGCTGAGAATTCCCTTTCTACTACTTTCTACTCTCTTACATGTCTGGCTAAAATATCACATCCCAGAAAGCTTGACCTAACTCTACCCCCTTCTAACTTAGATGTCCTGAAGTAGCTCTATGTTCCTAGGACTGGATCCCTTCTGGATAGACCCTCTCACTCTCTCCCACATGTGATAGAGAGGCTACAGAACTCTGCTAAGGGATGAGCGGTGACTGTTGTTCTTGTTGCATCTGAGGCAGCCTGGACACATTGGACTTTTTCTCCTGTGGTTGCTAATTCACCTGGCTGCAGTGATTTAGCACATGTCCTCCCTGCCTACCCTAGATCCCAGGAGGAGCAGTTCAGCTTTTCAACAGGCTGCAAGTCTCATGAACCACTGCACTCGTGGCTAGTCAGGTTCCTGGGAAGGATATTCAAGGACAAGGTCAGAGGATCAACTCTGTCGACTCCAGCTAAAATACTCTTGACCATAATTAAAAGAGAAATGAAAAACAGATCCAAATAAAGGGACCTTTACTTTCAACTTGGTACACGGGACCAAACTTTCCACTCTGTAACCTTGTAACCTGATATAAGACAGGAAAATAAAATGAGGTCAAGGAAAAGTTTCTGTTCTGCTGTCTTTGTCTGAACATTGACATAACTTCCTGCTGTGTGAAGGGTACTGAATGTAAGCAAAGGTGAGCTGTATACTTTGCAGTTGTTTCTGCTCTCTATACCTGTGTAGCTATCTTGTGACTAAGTAGGATCAACATGCCTGACACTGTGGTCTACCGTCTTGAAGGGCCTGGCCCTCAGTATCCTTTTTCATCCTCTTGCCATCACTGCAAATATTGCCTCAGAACACGATTTGAGATCAAAATCAGGTTGGAGAGATGGCTCAGTGATTAAACGCCCTTCAGGCAACTCACAACTTCAACTTCCAGGAATCCACTGCTCTCTGGCCTCCTTGGGGACCTGTGCACACGTGGTGCACATAAACTCATGTAAGGGCATACTCATAGATTAACTATATTGCAAAATCACCTATTCACAAGAGCTTTATTGTTATTTTGAGGTGGGGTCTCGTACTCACGTATCCCAGGTTGGCCTTGAACTCCTAATCCTTTTGCTTCTTCTCCTAAAAGCTGGGCCTATAGGTGTGCACCACCACACCTAACTTAAACAGTACTGGGGCATTGAACTCAGGCCGTCTTGCCCACTAGGCAAGCATTCTACCAACTGAGCTATAGCTCTAGCCCAGGTTTCAGTGCCTTTTAACGAGTGCTAACAACTCCATTTGTAAGTCTCGCTGAAAACAACCTCTGAGAGACGTCCATCATACGAGCAAAAGGAAACGTGGGCTTGGCAGTAACTTTTCAGATCTTTGAAGCCTCACAAATTGTCAGTTTCTCTACCTGGGTGCACAGCTGCATTGAACTCTGGAGATCAGAGAGCAAGGAAGGGGACAGAAATAGAGGAAACAACCGTAGAAGAAAACAGGAGCTTTCGTCCCCTGGCTTTTATGCTTGCTGTGAGCCAGTGACTAGCACGTGGAGCCAGCACAAGGGCGTAAGGTCTGCCTGAAGCTTAAGAAGCCCTGCCCTGCAAAGAGCTAGCCTTGGGGAATATCCAGGTGATGAAATTACCTGTGCGCCAGTGAGAAGGAAACTTGGAACACGCAACAAACCCACTTAAAAGTTTATTAGAGGGGTGCATACAGGCCTGGGGATCGGTGTGCAGAAGAGAGAGAGAGAAAAAGATGGCACGTCCAGCTTTTAAAAGCTGCCTGCC